>NC_089795.1:75242662-75290162 GCF_040412425.1 Macrobrachium rosenbergii
CGTATAGGTCATGAATTTCGGATATTGTCAGATACTTTGCGTAAATGGGGCTAGGACGATTCTCAACTCTTCAACGAAGAGTGGAGGATAGTTCATTCAGAAGAAACTAGAAAACTTAAATGTAAAAAGTTTCAAACTTTTTTAATAGGCGTATTCGCAGACAAGATGAATACTATGTCTATGTTCACACTTTTGTTATTATCCACTACAATTCCTTTTTGGCACCATTTCTTTCAAATTTCAGATATTTATCATCTATCCGCCATCCTCTCTTTCTCTCTCTCTCTCTCTCTCTCTTCTCTCTCTCTCTCTACATATATATATATATATATATATATATATATATATATATATATATATATATATATATATATATATATATAATATATATTGCACATGTGTACACACATGAGTTGTTTTAGTGATATACTGTGAACATACGCTTCAAAAAATTACAAATATAAAGAAAGAGAGAGAGAGAGAGAGAGAGAGAGAGAGAGAGAGAGAGAGAGAGAGAGAGAGAGAGAGAGAGAGAGAGCGCAGGACGGGGAGGGGTGTTGCGGCTGTTACGCCAGTGTGCAAAGAATTAACAAATGTAGTAAAGCAGGAAAAGTGCCAATAAACGGTGCCAATATGCCACATGTTAATGGAGCCACAGTTTTTTATTAAAGATGCGAATCTTGACTTAATAGTCCTTGAAAATTTACAGTTCATAACGTAAGCTTAGATGATCCTAACTTTCACAGATGATTATCTATTAACGGCAAGCCTTCATTTGTAGCCAATGCGTAAACTGAAACAGGTGTACAAAAATATCTAAATACGCTAGCCGTGTTTTTCTCATGAGTACATATGCCCTCTTGCTGGTACTGCCTGATGCTTAATCTTACGTAGTATTGAGTGTACTCAAACAAATCTTCTGACTGAACAAGCTACCTAAGCATTATTATTATTAACATTGTTATCAACAAGATAACAACTCAAAGCAATAATCTTGCTAGAGGTCTATCGCAAAACCACATTTACTCAAAGAACCATTTTCCCTTAAATAAGAATAGACAATAAACACACATTTAAAATATGTCACTGAATTCCCGTTTCCTCTCATGAAATACCCTCTGTTCATAACTTGCCAACTAAAAAAAGAATGGAATAAATTCTCTTCATTCTGTTTATGTAACCCTCAGAGAAATGGCCCCTTTGAAGAAGCTATCCCAATATTCATCTCATTCCTTGGTTGTTCTCATGTGTGGCTGACAGTTTGTCTCTCTCTCTCTCTCTCTCCTCTTTTTTGTTATAAGTGAGGCACGTCAGTATTTCTGACAAAGTGGAGCACTTGTACCACTGGTGGTTGCAAGGTGAATGCTTTTTCTTTCAAGTTATAAACAACCTTACTAGATAATGAGGACCCTAAGGTGATCTATGGTGGGAAAGGGGGACCCACATGTGACGAGAGCACAAATGTTAATCTACTTTACATAACCTACATAAGTGTGAGTGAACATTTCGTAATTATATATATATATATATATATATATATATATATATATATATATATATATATATATATCACATATATTATTAGGTGAAAAATAATGGTAAATGAAAGCTTCGACTTTATTTCCAGCCATTGACTTGGAATAAAGTCGAAACCGGTCAGGACCTACACCTGTTTCTTATTTTTCACCTGTGGTAATGTGTGATAAATGAATCACGTACAAAAGTGATAATAATCATATATATATATATATATATATATATATATTATATATATATATATATATATATATATATATACATATATATACTGTATATATATATATAATAAAATGCGTGTATGTTTTTCCCTAAGAAAACAACAAGTCGTACATAATTTCTACCGAAACAAAAGTAACTGACTAATCAAGTGACATCCCAGCAGTCGACCTTTGTCGTAGCCGCGTAATCCCGCATAACACCTGTATACAGTTATCTCTTATGTCAAATGAATTGTCGGCAAGATACAGGAATTCCTCACTGTAATCGAAAAGGGCTAGACAGACCTTTCACTATTAATTATGACCTAGCTTTTGTATTTCGTAGAGGTCTGAGGTTTTGTTTTTTAATTTCAATTTTTGGCATACTGATTATCTAATTAAAAAATATTCTTCCTTTCCATTAAAAAGCAGTGTCTTATCGCCATATTTGAATAATTTGTATGCATAGTATATATGTATATACAGATATGATTTTATATATATATATATAATCTCTCATATGAAACTCCATTCATACTATTTTTTTTAGTTTCCTACTTAATTTCATTAATGCGTCAATAACCTAGATGTTGCGACGCCAGCTTGAGTAACAATAAATCAATCAATCAATCTTATCACAAAAACATATCAAACCCTCATTCTGTATTAAAATAAAGCTTCCTGTTTCAGTAAAAAAGAAAGTCTCCATTTTCCTATCATTAAAGAGTACAGAATAACTTCAGTAAGCCAAAAATGGATGAATAAAATACAATGGACGAATATAAATAAGAAAACATAACTCAAAAAAATAAAAGGAAGAACATCACTCAATAGTTACACCACGTTCATCCTCACTCTGGCATACATTTCCTTTCATTACTGGCATTATTATTCCTTCCTGCATATGCCTGGCGTAAAAATACAAAACACCCAAAAACCAATTTGCCTTAAATTATGCAAAGGAGACTGATAAAATGTCTCCCATAATACCCTCATTAACATGCAAACAAGAAGCTCTGGACGTCCGACAGTTTCTGAATATTCATTTTTAAGGACCGATGATTGGCTCTTTTTCTCCACTCTTTCATTTCTTGGCAAACGAATATCAATACCCCTGAAGTGTTCGTGAATAATATTATTTCATATCAGCAATAACGAATCCGGTGACATCTGCCTCTCTCTCTCTCTCTCTCTCTCTCTCTCTCTCTCTCTCTTCTCTCCCATATATATATATATATATGTGTGTGTGTGTGTGTGTGTGTAAGTGTGTGTATATATATATATTATATATATATATATATATATATATATATATATATATATATATATATATATATATATATATATATTATTATGTATGTGTGTTTATACACACACATTCAGCCATCAACCTTTTCCTGTCGTTATTACAGATGTTATATTTCTGAATCTACGTTCTGGGGTTGTTCATTGGAAACAGGTGAGGGCTCCAAACCCCAAAACCATTTTCACTACCAAACATTATCATACCCTCGTCATGGGTTAGAAAAAATCCAAAAGCCTGTCCGTGGTCCGCAACAGAAGGGCTACGACAGCATCCACTATGCCACCAAAGATTCCTGTCTTCTGACAGAGGGTCGTATTTGGAATGACGTGTTACTCTTAATTTTCGTTTTGTTTTGTATGGTATATTCTTATGTCTACTCTGACTTCAATCAAATATCATTTAGTCTGTCTTCGTCCCTCCCCAGAGTATAGACATTTTCCGGCCTCCTCCGGTTACTATGCAAAGTCAAGGTTGTGTTTCACTAAAAGCAAGAAAAAAGTCTGGAGGAAAACAATTAAAATCTTCAAATTATTTTCCGTAATTGACCTATAATTCGCTATTGTAATACAGACAGGCAGAAAAGAATTTGCAAGGTTGCTAGTTGTTTCCTTTTTTTAATGTAGTTGAAGCAAATCTTTGGGAAACTCTCTCTCTCTCTCTCTCTCTCTCTCTCTCTCTCTCTCTCTCTCTCTCTCAGAATAAGACTTTTTTTTTTTTTTTACAGACAAGTAAGCACAACTTACACTCTTACGATTCTTTAGATAAAGGTTCGAAAATCCTGGCTGAGATATGAATGCAATTTTAGCACCTCATCGATCTGATTTGACCAACCTATGGAATACAAAGACTTCAAAAATTGGAAAGTGAAATATCCGAATTGTGGTTCGCTTCCTCCGTTATTTTTGGCAGTCAAGAACGAGATTGTCTAGCATATTTGATTACAATTATCACTCTCACTTCACTTGTTCTCGGCCCTCTTTGTGACACTGTTGCCATAACCAGATCCCTGGAAGAGGAATGACCTAATTTGTTCAAAGATGCTTCCTAAACCGAATTCTTACTTTCATGTAGAAACGTATAGGGTACAATTAATTTTTCTGCGCTATTTTTGGGGGTAACTTACCATAATTGTTCACATGTATTAAAGTTTCGAAGCGAACTGTCGATTAAATCTTGTCAGTCTTAATTGTCAAACTATTGTTACGAACAAAAAGTTTTGAAAGAGTTCTCCTAAAGTCGCCAACAACTTTTTAAATAATTAAAATGAAACTACAATGTCCTTTTCCCCTTGGCCGGCATATTGTGCATCTACGGTGTCAGATGCGTATCAAATAATCCGCACCCCTTTCTAAATACCGGAAAGACGAGTCCGTTCTCCCAAGCCGTAGACCAGTTTCCATACACTCAGCCCTCTGGTCGGTGAACCACAAAAGCAACTTTATATCCCACATCTCAGACAGACGATACATCATTAAAAAGCAACATCAAACTCGTTATTATTATTTCTATTATTACTGAGGCAGCCATCATCGAAAGAATCGGTATTATAGCCTACTGATCATCAAATTTATTCGTATCGTTTTACAGCTGATGTTGCTACTTTTACCTGTAGTAGTGTGAACACAAAAGCAGTTCAAATCATTTTTATCTTGTTTGAGTAAGAGAAATTTGTAACAATACACCTAGATGTTTCAACTCTTATTTCAAAGAATGAAGAGTTAGGGGAGGAGGATAGCGGCTGGACTTTTTCCTGGCCGTTACTAGAATGGTGGAACGCCTTCCTTTCACAGAAAATGGTAAGACGAAAATAAATAAATAAATAAATAAATTAGGCTCCTCAACCACTGACTTCACTACAGCACACACACATAACAAGCGCATTGTTGTAGAGGTCGCGTTATTGACGTGACGCCCATATTCCTGGTTGCCATTCGGGTCACAAAAAATGCTGATAAGGTAATCAAACGAGGGCAGGAAACGGGGAGGGAACCTTAAGAAACGCTCACGCAACGGCATCAAACGTTGCTCAGGCACACTAAGTCACTGCGACTTATGAATTAAATACATTAGGACAGATGTTAAAAATAGGAAAACAGTTTATAAGGTTCATCTTAAAACGGTTAACTTCCATTACATTATTACGATTATTATTCAGAACATAAACCTTATTAACATGGAACAAGCCCACAGGGGGCCACTGACTTGAAATTTAAGCTTCCTTATATATGATATATATGGAATAGCATTGTATTCAATGGTTGTCCTTTGTATAAAATAGTGAGATAAGAAATGGTCGATAATGTCTCCATTACACAAGCAAACTCGAAGCAATTAAACAGATATCGCCAAGATATCAAAATATTCCATGAGAGAGAGAGAGAGAGAGAGAGAGAGAGAGAGAGAGAGAGAGAGAGAGAGAGAGAGAGAGAGAAATTACTATTAGCTAGGAAAGTGATGGCAAACACTCAAGTTCGAGTTGAAAGAGATTAAATCAGTACAATAAGAAAATGCTAATGAAGTTAGAAAAAAATAGGCTAAACTAACCTAACCATCACACACGCATTTACCTATCTATCTATATAAATAGTAATACATACATATATATATATATATATATATATATATATATATATATATATATATATATATATATATATATATACATAAATATACATACTGTATATATATATATATATATATATATATATATATATATATATATATATATATATATATAGTGTGTGCATATATAAAGTACATGTGTGTCTCTGCGCACTATCCGAAGAGACTTCTACCATGCTCATTTGATTAACGCCTTTTCCATAAATTAGCTATATTTAAAACTACAGTTACTGAATTCATATTTTCTCCCAAATCGCTTTCGACTTTCAGGAATAGTGTTCAGCGAACCTACGGCCACTTATAATGACATTACACAGCAGATCCCATTTAACATACGATTACCCATCCTGTTTCGGGACTCATTTGCATATCAAAAAATCTGGAAAATTCGAGTCGCACATTCCCGTTATAAGAGATGTTAATTTTTCAATTAAAAATACGTTTTAATCGAGATGAATTTTGAGTTAGATACCCTCATACGTCATTATAAATGACTGAGGCCCACTTGAAAAATCATATGCAAGGATTTAATCTATATTGTTTATGCAATTGCGAACTTACATTGGCTTTCAATCAGCTTTACTCATATCAGTATCTAATACAATAGATCTATTACGTGAAATTACTAGTTTCATTTTCAAAATAAGCTATTAAAACCCTTTTACTTATATTATATATATATATATATATATATATATATATATATATATATATATATATATATATATATATATATGTATATATATATATATATGTACAGTATTTATAACATACATATATTCACAGTATTTACACACAAACATATATATATATATATATATATATATATATATATATATATATATATACATATATATATATACATATATATTTATATACATATATATATATATATATATATATTTATACACATATATATATAAACAGAATAAAATTTAGCATCTGAAATAACATTATATAAACAGAATAAAACTTTTAGCATCTGAAATAACATCTCTCTCTCTCTTCTCTCTCTCTCTCTCTCTCGTCACAGTCACACAATACAGGAGAAAATGATTGACTGAAGGAGATACCGAAGACAGGGAAATGGCCAGCTTACCTTTCTCGAACTCGACATTCTGTCTGTTGAAAGCGCGGGAGAAGGCATTAAAGACTCTCGTCTGTGCTTCTGCTAAATGAACCGTCTTTTCAGTCATTCCCTTGGCTGCTTCCGAAGCACCCACGGAAGCAGCGAGCAGGGCGGGCGTTCCTCCAGAGCCCTTCACAGGCGCAGCAGAAGGTGCGGGAGGTGTTGGAAGAGGCGGCGGCGGCGATGATGGCATTAGGGCCACTGGTGGTGGTGACACCACCTTCACAGGCGTTGGTGGTGTTGACACCTTTAATGACGGAGGCGAGCTATTCGGCGTGATGAAAGGCGTAGATTTAGTGGGCGTGCTACCGCCCGGAGGCGTTTTCGCAGGGTCCGTCTGAGGCGATGGACTCATGTTCTTGTTGTTGATGTCCGTGTTGTTGTTGTTGTTGTTGTTGTGTTGTCTGGCGTAAGGGCAAGCATACCCTATGGCAGCGGGAACTTCTCTTTTCCGGAAAAAGTGACAGGAAGTCAACTGGCAGGAGTGCGACTCTCTCGAGAGTTCAAATTCAACTTTCACAAGACTCCAATAACTCGTCAGTAAGAAACGTCAGATCTGTCGATGAATAACCCAACTTCTGCAGCGATCGGATGGATATTCCTTCGTGATTTTCGTCTTCGTCAGAAGGGCCAAAGGTCAGGGAGTCAGGATTCACGAGTTCGCTGGGGTCTTGGCCTCCAGAGTAGCGAAAGGTCGAGACGACAATCGTTGCAATAAATAGCGCGACTAACGACAGAAAAATAGCAGTTTTTCTGTCACTGTGGAACGGGATGCGCTCATCACTGGTGGTTTACTGTCACTCTGAATATTGCTTTTTGTTTGTAGGCTTTCTGGAAAGATGAGGTCCTTCGAGAGAATGGAAATGGGAAATACAAAAGAAAACTTCGACGTACTTTTGTACTAGATTCTTGCTTTGGTTTTTCATGAGTTAAATGACGGTCTGCCTCGTGAGTTAGTTGAAATTACTCTTCCGTCGTCTCTGTGATTTACTGTACTTATAAGAACCACAAGGAGCGCAGACCTATCTCTCGTTACTTCGTCACAACACTCAACTACCTTGCAATGCTTGCGAGGCACCATGGAGCACATCCAAGGGTGAAATAGTATATGTGTAAATATATATGCGTATATTTCTGCCAAGTGATGATCGGCAAAGAAAATAAAACCTTTGGCGAAAAATATATTATATTACCCCACCAGATAACGCTCGTGCGCAGGGAAGCCCCAGATAAATTGAAGAGAGGAAAGAGAGAAAGAAAGAGAGAGAGAGAGAGAAATAAAAAGCTGGGGGGACGATGATGATGATGAGCAAGATGATGCTCTTGGCCCGGGGATCAGACAGATGTAGCATCCCCCAAGCTCTCAGAATCTTCATCTGAGGTGGAGGCAGAACCTGTCATGTCCATTTTGAGGTTTCTGGCTCTCTCTCTCACTCCCTCTTTTTCCTTAACTGAAATAGAAATCGAAGCACTGAAACTCTGGGGCTTTGACAACTGGGGTTAATTCGCCGTTTCTCTTTTCCTGTCGCTTCTGCTTTGCTGTTTCCGTTTCTAATTTTTGTTCTTCCAAATTCACTTCCCCAGGGCAAAATCAGTTACTGATTTTTCATTTTCTTCTCCCGTACCTTACAGTCACGACTAATTTTACTAATCTTCGATTAGCAATTTTGGCATTTTCAAAGTTCAAGTCATCATTTATAATTTTTTCTGCATCCAGGAATGGAAGTACCTTCAGTCCATTACTACACATCTGACATTCTGCTGCAAATTTTTTTTTTTACCTAATTTTTTTTTTTATTCTTTACAGTTTATCTGAAATAAAAAATTAGATGATGTCTAGACGCCTAAATCATAACCCTGAAAAACGACACAAAAACATTCCACATATTGTCACTTGACATTTAAAATGAAAATACCATTCATAATGTTTTTCACTGACAATAACAATAACAAATAATCATAACAATAATGCAAAAGTGTGCCACCATCTTTTTATTAGTATTATTAGTAAGCGTTCTATAAAACAAAACAGAACTGTAAGTTTCTAAGAGACAAAGAAATTGATATTTCAGAATCAAGATCAAAATAACACGGAGTGATCTCATAGGTCACAGATCCTGGCCTCCGACCTTTGTTACAAATACATTCATCAGAAACAGACAAAAGAAAATGATAACCGGAGAGTATTTATCGTTTCATGAGCAAACAACCTTGATACACACATACGAGGTGCGTGTGAGGAATAAAGGTCGCATACATAATCTTATGTTGACTGGGAGACTTTTTGTTTATATATGATATTGGAACACAATATATTATAATCATGAGTGAATTTTTGAGTGAAGTACAGAAGCATTAAACGCGTGCTAACACAATACAAGCTCATGAACTCCAAGAGACTGAACGTCTAATAAACAAAACAAAATCTGAAGAATGAAAAGTCACACAGAAGGCCGACAAACCCATGATTTTGGGGGAAAAAAAATGGCGGGAAACTTATGCCGGCCCGGAGAAGACCGGTACGCCTCTATCTTAAACCCTACTAATGCGCGCCGGATGGAAGAGAAAATTTTAAAAATGATGGGAAACGTCTTCCGGTTCAGCAGTGACCTTTGACCACTCGAATCTTACCCTTTTTTGTGCCTAACTGTCAAGTCGTTTTCCGTACAGGGCAGCTGTAAAATCGGAGATTCGTTGCCACTCTCCTTGGCAACTCAATGTAGCATGACGGCAGAAGCCTAGTGTATTTTTACGGAATAGAATCTGAGTAAATCTGATCAAACGGGCGATTTTAATACTGTTTTGTTTATTTTTTGCGGTCCCATTTTCTCTGCTTCACTGAAAAATCTGCAGTGAAGACCTTTTGCCAAAACGCTAAACATAATCAGTTAAAGTGCACCTTACTACGAACAAATAACGGAAGTTTGAGAAACGCGATCAGAAAAAAACTTGAATATAATAATTAAGGTACAAGGCACGTGATAAGGTGTTGATCTGAATGACCAACTACGGAAAGGAATACTATCATTTGGTGGTAATTAAAAAAAATTGTTTCAATGCTTTCCAAAATATAAGCAATCGGCAGCACTAATAAAAGGTCCTTTAATACAAAGAACAGGTGTATGTGTGTGTATGTGCATGTGTTTGAAGGTGAAAAAATTATGAGTAAAATTATGCAGAAACGTACCCCGCCTCTCTCTTCTCTATTTCCAAACAAAGCCCTGGCCTGACGGAAACAGAGAAGGGAGGAACAGTGCGGCTTAACCAATAAAGAAGAAACAGTTTGCAAATAAAAAAACAAAATTACGGAGACACCGAAATTTCAGTGGTCCAAATTTTATGACTTACCCTTTGGTATTTTCAAGTACCAAGTTATTTCCTCGTCTTCGCAGAACGTAATTCACACATTGTAAAATTTAAGCCCTAAACAAGACAACTGGCCCTTCAACATCCGTTTATGTGAAAACGTATCTTAATATCTTTCTAATATTTAAAGTTTTTGCTAAAAATGAACAAACGCATTACTATAACACGCATGACTAAAAGCAAATTACAACTTAACTCAAAATACACCTTCCAGGCATCATGCATCGGTATGAAAATGAATGAAATCTATTCATTATGAGGCACACTTACTGCAAAAATGCACTGTCTTAAAACTAGTTGAGAGAGAGAGAGAGAGAGAGAGAGAGAGAGAGAGAGAGAGAGAGAGAGAGAGAGAGAGAGAGATGACTGGCTGAAAATATAACTACCTTGGCGTTGAGAGAGAGAGAGAGAGAGAGAGAGAGAGAGAGAGAGAGAGAGAGAGAGAGAGAGAGAGAGAGAGAGAGAGTAAAATTCCGGCAGAGGACAGTGTCCCAGGATATATATAATTCCAGGATATTATGGTCATCAGGGTTTCTTGGTCACGTGGTGGAAATAGTGGACTCTTGCAAGTGCGCCAAATTACGGCACATTTCCAGATGAAATTGGCCACCTGTCCTTCACACCTTGGTTCCCGCCAAAACGCTCGAGGCGCCATTTCTGGCTTTCTGCGATTGGTTCTTCGCTACTGTCTTGCATGCGACTTCAATTTAAACTCACAAATCATCTCGTTTAAAGGCTCGTGCTTCAAAGACCTGTTGCACGCGTGAGATAAAGAAGTTTAAAACGAACCTATCATCGAATTCAGTGCCTACCCATGATTTTTTTTAAATATCTTTTTTTATTAATCTAAGCGAGGAAATAGACCGGGTTTGCGAAACTATTCTGGAACCAGCAACGATTTCGGAGAGCTGGATAGTAACCGCAAATCATCGCCTTCGGCTCCCCACACGTTCACAGGACCTTGAGTGCGAACGGAGGGAAAAATGACATACGCCACGCTCGACACAAGAAATACATTTTGCAAGTTTCTATTTAAAGAAAATAATTTTGTAACACCACGAGCTGGACGCTGCGCATCAAGAGCTTTCCAGTAATAAACAAAAAGTGCGCAACACCTGATATTTGTACTACAGGTTGGGCACATGGTGCTTTAAACAGCACTGTAGAATCTAGGGTGGTTGCATATATTGGAAGCGTTTAATAGTAGATGTACGTTTTCTAACACAGCTCTGGCAGAAAGCTACACGATAAGCGTTAAAAAAAACAAAGTCCAGTTACGGTTCTTTCAATGACACTTTTTGGCAGCTAGGGTGGGAAATCGTGGATGCCACCAGGAAGTTGTCCAGCGAAGCTAATGAAAATAAGAAAACTGTACCGTTCCTTGAGCGCAGTGTGCCCACAGACCTTTTTATTTATTTATTTTCTTTTTACTGACGGTTCGTTTACATGACGAAATTCTCGGCCATATATCAATTCCGGTTGTTTTTAAACCGCCGGGCACCCTAACCTCTCTAAATTTAGCTTATAGGAGCCCATTAGTTTACCAAAGTCCCCTTGAAATTTTGGTTTTCTTCATTTTTATGATCAATTTTACGGATCGTGCCAAAAATGATTCTCAAACACTTGCTTTTTTTTGGATGCGTTCTACTGTAAGGAATTAACAATGAAAACATATTTAAGTTTATGGATATGCCTGGGTATGTGTGTAAAGTACGTCTGTAAATGTTTAACACACTGTACACACGCAAAGGAAATCTTAAAGACACCTTAGTAGCACACACACACATTTATTCAACAGTATTCTCATGTACAAGCTTTTATGAACACATAAACACAAACATATACATATATATTTTCTCAACATTAAGCCGTTCCCTTTATAAGGGGGTTTCTCTCGAGAAAAGACAGGACAGCGATATCTGTCACAGTCACACTTAGACTGCTGAATCCTGGGATGTACTAATGGCAGTGAGACTTCCATAGCACTATTATCTTTCAAACATATATAATATATAAATATATTAATATATATATATATATATATATATATATATATATATATATATATATATATATATATATATATCTGTTTTGTGTATATATGTCTGTATATCATTTCTATCAAAGGACTAAAAAAAGTTATATAAAATACGAACAGAGTATGACCACGAGGAAAGTGAAACAACGGAATGCAAGAACTTTTGCCTTTAAGGTCTTTTCAAGCAAAACTCACTTGCGAATGCCCTAGAGTAAAAAGTAAGAGTGTGCATGTCGTCCTATATTTAGGGGAAAAACGGTTACAAAAATAGTCATCTATTCCTTAAGAGTTCACTGCGGCATAGTTGGAACAGAGCCAGCTGCCAAACTAGCTGAAGGGACATAGTAGCTTAAGTAAGAAATCAAATGTAGAAAATAAAATTAGAATAGGAATGAAATGAGGAGAGACTCGCTTGGCTCTTCTTCGATATAGCTTCATAAGAAGGAAAGGCGGTACCTGTCTTGTTGTGTATATAACAGACCACTTTATATAAGATTCAAAGAAGTGACGGAGGATTTAATGTATAGCTGCTGAAATATCAACGGGTGTTGGTTAACATAGAATCCGTTTGAATTTATCAAACAATGCTACTGACAATTTTTTTTTTTTTTTTTTGGCTCCCACGAAAAGCCTTGGCCATGAATTTCCTTGTCTAAAAGTGAACTCAATAAGTTAAGGCATCTGGAATTATTTCTCTCCCTTTTAGAGGCTAAAATGCTGAGGACCATGGGGCGGGCAGTCTAGAAGTGATATCTCGTACGAAACTTATGGAGACTAAAGACGAGAATAATTAAGTGGCTCTAAATCTGATGCAAGCGATAAATAGGCTGTCTCATGAACTATCTGATAAACAGTTCCACTCCGTTTGGAAGAGATTACCTCACAATGAAAAGACCCACCCCTTTGTTCATTGTATAGTGGTATACATAATTTCACGAAAAAAAACGGTTGCTCACTGCTGATTATTTTTCTTTTATCTTCTCTTCTGACTGATAACCGCGTACATAATTCCCTCCTTGTCTGCAAAGACATGGCCACACCGCTGAGTCCTCAGCCGGGATTCGAACCTAGGATGTCTTGCTACTGATTCGAGCGCATTATCAATTACTTAAACCGTGACGGAAATCCCTTCTATAAAGGAAAACGAGAACAAAATATGGCAATGGGTGGAACCACGTGGATGCGCAAGGGCATGGCGACAATGATTCCCATACTTCTTTATCATACAGCGTTCTTCATCTTGCACGTGTCACTGAAAACACAGAAGAACTTAACCCAGCGCCATTGTCGTCTTCATGACACCCTGCATTTTGGTAAGCATCGATGAGTAGAAGGGTTATCATGGCGAATGGTAATGATAAAATATATGGCTTATAGAGTCAGGCAGTCCAAATACTAATTAATAATTACATTTACTTCAACAATTTTTGATGTGGCCTACTAGTATACGACAAAAGCCCGTAAATTTATATCAACTGTACAAGGCGCATATAACCTTTTAAGATATGTTTAGTTGATAAATGATGTATTTATCTCTTATTAAACGTTTTGCTTGGAAATGAAAGGAACAATTATTAATATTAATATTATTAATGCGCATGTATAGTGATGAAACAAGCTAAAAGTCAAGAAAGCTGAATGCTCGAATACACACAAAAAAATGAATAAATAAAATAAAAAAAACCTGGTAAGCAAAATTACGCAATGTGTATACACATAATTTTTGTATATGTAACACTAGCAGTCGCAATTTAATAAAATCTACGTTAGTCTTGCTGTTGTCCAGCCTGATAGTAGCCTTTCTCTCACAAGTATGCTGAGCGATGGAGTTTCGGGACGGTACGTAACGTCATAACGTTCTGGAGGTCAAACTTTGCTACCTCAACGTTCTCATACATTGTCGTCATGTTTGACGTTATTGTGCACCGGTATATAATATGCAAACACAGGTTGTTCCGAATACTAAGATTATTATATAGATTTACCATGCGCCTTTTTCCCCTTCAGAGGAAGTAGCGCCAGAAAGGTACAGCCCTTCGGTCCCCGAAAAAACTTCGTATTTGAGGTTCCTAGGCGCATGATGCCCTTTTATTGACTTCAACTAACACCACCCATTAACAGGCTGGGATCGAACCACCACGGAGGTTGGCAACACGAGCACAGTGCCCTATAACTAAGCTCCTGCGCGCATACACAAACGCACGGGCACACACACACACACCTGCCTAGAAGATAAATTCTGGAAAAAATTCAGAAAAGAATAAACGAGGAAAGAAGAGCGCAACTGAGTGTACCGTCACGCACGGGAATTCATGTCAACGACTGTGGAAGGTCGCTGTACACAGGGGTAAGGTACAGGCCAAAGTTCTTGGACGTCAGTCAAGTTCATACGATCAGTTCATCTTCGCTTTAACGGTTGGAGCATCCACAAATAATTGTTAAACACTGACGAGGCAATGTTTTGAAAGAGTCAGGAAAGCCCTGTAAGACAAGCGTCCTCGTAGAAGGAAAATTTAAAATGCTTCAAGGATTTCTTGAAGACAACAAAGTGTAATTTTTTTTTTAGAACCGTGCAATATCAGTTCCTTGCTTTTTTGTCCTTTATTGTTTTTGGCAATACTTGACCTAATGGCTTAAATTTCAAGACATTTTATCGTTTACAAAGCTTCTAAGAATGTCCACCAGATCTGACACTCACAAGCAATGGGATATATCTGCTATGTTATAATATCACTGGCATATAGCCGTCATCCCACCGGTCATTATGGGAGTATCACTCATTACCAGAAAGCGACAAGAGAATATTAACTGAAGCAACGTATTTTGAAAAGGACAACGCACGACCAACGTACATCAGAAAATGCATTTGGAGATTAGTATCTTTACAGCGATGCACAAAGTTTTCTCTCTGAACTTCAGTTCACAAAATCTTAAAAAGGGCTGATATTTTTCTTGCCCTCATGATACTGACGACGATTCCGACTCATACATAAGAATAGGTCATTCTGGAGTTAAGATAGCAAAGTACATACAGAACCTTTCATCGAAATGAAGGCTTGATAAAGTGGCAGAAGGACAGGCGTCCAGATGGACAAAGAAGACATATAACTCGTAGATAATAACACGTAAACAGTCGATGCAAGTCTCTTCATGTGCGGCATCTGCGCGCTCTCATTCAACTCCAAACGACAACTTGACATTCCCACGGAGGTGGATGTACGCTTCCGTGAACATGTTAGGTTTTTGTCCTTTCTTTCATATACAAACAGAGGCACATATGGAAGAACTTTGCTGCAGGAAGTTATATTTATCCCCGTCATACTTGTTGTTTAAGCTGAAGAACCCTTTAAAGAACCTGTTATTTAATCCCCTGACAAAGTTCGCAAATAAAAGTTAACCGCAACAATCAAGACAGCAAAAAAAAAAAAAAAAAAAAAAATTCTTTTCCAGCTAAAGTTTAACGGGACGGATAACTTATTACTCGTATATCTCCTATATTACAAAAGAGGAAAGGATAGGGAAAAAAGTAAGCCATAGATCCTTTCTTGTAATCCTAAAGTTATAGTACAAGACTTTGGAAACTTGTTAAAAGTGTAACACAACGAATTGCCACTAAGCGTCAATAAAAGGAGAGTTAATGCCTGATTAAAACTAATTTTCGGTTCCATAATACTGTATCTGTAAGACAAATACTGATATCACATCAATAAGAAAGGATTTTATTTTCAAGTTATCAGGCGTCGTGACTTCTATGGTCATTGGAACTGAACATGGAAGCAAGTTCGACAATCCAAGCAAAACCAAATAGATACTCAAATGGATCAAAATAACGAATGAATATTTAAAGGAGTCGGGTAAATAAACCCAAAAAGAATTTGCAATTAATTAAGAAGACCGATCATCGTGAAACATGACCATATTCCACGACATGAATGATGAGAAATCAATACAGGAAAAAAATTAAAAATTAGCCGGTTAACCACACTCTCCCTTCATAATCACCTCTCTATTTTTTCCTGTCCTTTCCTCTTCCATTTTTTCTTTTTCCTCCATGAAAACGTGTCTTATAAAGGAGAGGAAGTGCAAGGACGTTAGATTCCCACGAAGCCATCCTCCCAGATTCCTTCAATGAGATTTGAATCGCCTGGGATTTACAAATTCTCGTAACTCTCGACCTGCAACTCCACTTGAGGGAGTCTTTCCATGACATTCAGATTCTTTATTCACTAAGTTTATTCTCTACAGGGAGGAAACAAGAGTCGAGGAGTCTGTCGGACGTAAAATGGAATTTAATGTTTTGCCAGACTTTGGCTGGTTCGTTAATGTGAATGCTTCTCTCTCTCTCTCTCTCTCTCTCTCTCTCTCAATTTAGTGTTTTGCCAGATTTTGAGTGTTTCGTTAATGTGAATGGTCTCTCTCTCTCTCTCTCTCTCTCTCTCTCTCTCTCTCTCTCTCTCTCTATTTATGCTTAAAAGAGGGCTTGCCTCGTTTGATGGCATATTAGCGTAATTACCGGCAATCATACTTCGCAAACAACTCATTGACTTGATGCTCTAGCATTGCATGCGTGTCCTAATACATGCAAATGACCTTGGAAGAACTATTACCAACTGCGGCAGCAGCCATTTACAAGGGCTTTGGGCATGTACAAAGGACAGAAGCATCACATACGTATACTAACGCAGAGTTCCTGAAAGCACAGGGAGCGTAAACCAGATATCACGCAGTCGATCAAAAGTTCTAAGGAGGAGGAGGAGGAGGAGGAGGAGGAGGAGGAGGAGGAGGAGGAGGAGGAGGAGAGGAGGAGGAGGAGGAGGAGGAGCCTCAATTTCATAGTATAAACGGAGGCAATGAATGAACATGCGATCCAGTCGGGATGACATTTTCACGAAGGAAGTAATTACTACTTGTTCCCCTGAGCGCAATTTTTCGAGACAACAGTAATGACAACATCGGAGGTTGCAAGGGCAGTAATCAACGCAAGATCACTTGTCTCAAACAAAATTCCTCGGGTTATGACGTCGAGTCTGTTTTTAAGTTCCTTCCAAATGCCTTCGGTTCATCCAATAAGCATTTTCTGAAAGAACACGCAACACCTGATCCGTATTGGTGTTCTTTCCCATGTGGTTTTGAAAATAGTTCCGGGAAAGTTTGATAAGACGGGACAAATATGCATTTACCACTCGACACACTTGAAAATCCAGCATCTAATCGATAGAAGAAGTTGACCGAAAACTCGAGCATTGTTCTCCTCTGAGAAAGCAGTTTAACGTGCAAGCTCGATGTGCACATACTGACACGTACACGAAGAAGCTCACACAAACACTTGACAGGTATGCGCAGGCAAACACGCACATACAAATAATATTCGCAATAACCAAAGGAAGGAAATAACATATTAAATGAAATTTCCTGATAGTACACAAACATGAAAATGAACAAGCAACGCAGCAATAACCACCTGGACTAACTTGAGGTTACGAATGTACAATTTCAGAATAAAAAATCTGGTACAGCTAAAAATACTATACGAAAACCTTTAAATGATATATGCTATGGCATTTCTTAAAGGCGTGTCCAATAAGCTAAGGGAGCATGCCAGCATCCAATTAAAGCTACTAATTAACGTCTAGAATGTTAGTAAACATCTTAACGTTAATGGGAATATGAGGGCATAAAATCCCAATACTGTCGGTGGTAATTATATGCTGACCTTAAACGTTCATTTCAGCTACATCTTAATAATAATAATAATAATAATAATAATAATAATAATAATAATAAATCACCATTAATCTCATTCTCCAAAATAAAATTGTGTTCTGCAATATAAAAACAAGAACTTGAAGTAATAAAGAAATAGTCAAACTATATAAACACTGAAGCAGAATAGAAGATGGCACCTATTTCACAACAAGCTATTTTTTAAGGAGGCTTTTGAAATGTGATTCCTGAGAAGACGATAACATTACATTTTTGTGAAGGAATTTAGAGGCCAAAATTTTTTTTTTTTTTCAAAACCAGCTTAAGAAGATGTTTTGAATAATAATAGGATGACAAACTACTAAATTATATAAGTTAGAGTAAGGAAATGAAAATAATTTAAGAAGATGCACAGAAGTATAAAAGGTGAAAACAGGAAGACAAGAGGTTGCGAAAAAATGTCTTGAAAGAATAAAAGATAAAGGATGAAATCAGGAAATATCCAAAAATGTTTCCCAGCATAAAAGGTAAGTATGAATATCAGCAAGATTAAAGAATTCATTTTGAACAAAAATGATGAAATGCAGAAATAAGAAAGCTTTGCAAGTCTGCTCGGCTTTAAAATTTAATCTAAACCCACATAAATCTGCATACAAACTCCGCCGACAGTTTAAATGCATAATAAACTTGAGCAGGTCTTTGCAGCACTTCTCGAAAAGAACCGAGATTATGCTCATCTCATACAAAAACTCAAAGAATTTTCCAACGCAGTTTTGCCAAACCGCTTGCAATGCGTGTACCTGGCCATCCACATTTACGTTTTCTTTTCATTCTTTTTTTTTAACGAAGCGCAACAAAGCCTACTGATGCAATGCGCCAGGTGATTTCCCCGAAGCCTACTTAGTAGCGGTTTCTGAATCGTAATTATATGAAGTCTAGTTCTGACCTCACTTGCTTTAATGCCACTGTAACCCATTCATGCGGATCTTCTCAAGTCCAGTACATGTAGGCTTTCCAGGGGGTTTTCGCTCTAACGGCCATTGGGAAGATTTCCATCAATATGTGATGGTATCAATAGGTAATTTTTTTACATTTTCCTAAGAAGCAAATGTTCCATTAATCCATGGTTGACTAAGCATACGCAATGATGCGCGAGAGAATAATGAATGAAATAGAATATATATATATATATATATATATATATATATATATATATATATATATATATACACACAGTATATATATACATACATATATATATATATATATATATATATATATATATATATATATATATAATATATATATATATATATATATATATATATATATATATATATATATATATATATATATATATATATATATATATATATATATAAATAATTAATACTACATACACAAAGGGAGGGAGTATCTACTTCTGATATCACAGAAAACCCCGACACCGCACAAGTGAAAACTGCAGCAGAACAAAGGGAGCAGGCAGGACCCTTTAGAACTAGTGTGTCCACCACCACCCACACAAGGATCCTGAAGTTCCATTCATTAGGAGGGCAGCGAACAAAGGCGCGAATGGAAAGTACAACTGCACACAATAGCCGAGCGCAGAGAGTGAACAGGGCGCCTCAGAAGGCCAATGTACACGTACGAGAAGTGTTCTGGTGACTTGGCAACATTTTTAAAGGTCGAACGCGCCTGGCAAGGATATTGGCGGCAAAGGAGCGCATATCATGACTTGTTCCTGTGCGGGGTCCAGTACGAGGTAGTCGGATTTACTGCACGCTTTTTTTTTCTTTTTAATTTAGGATGCATTTCGGAGAATCATGCTCTTAATTTTTAAATTTAGAAAAACTTTATGCCTTATGTTGTCGATATGAAAATTTGTCAACTACTGAAGTACTGAATTCCTTGCCAACACTATCATCTTACAGTTACATATACGAACATACATGCATACATACTGTACATACATATATGCATGCATACAAACACACACATACATATACATATATGTATACTATATATAATGAAAACATGACAGTACTTTTCTTTGCTCATAAATTAAATGTTTTAGTAAAATTTTTCTTTAGCGGAAGAAAGTAAACTTGACCTGAGTTATTTAAACTTTTAAAAAGTTTCAACAGGGAACGTCGACCACTCTGTGTTTTTCGCAACGAGCAAAACTAAAAAAAAATTATCATTTGCCTTTGTTTTTAGTATGAAACGAAAACCACACAACTACCAAGAATAGGGTTTAGACAATTTTCAGACGTCCATGATCCATAGTCATTGCGACGCCAGTCACTCCAACTTTCGTTAACCTTCGTTATCCAAAGGCGGCATGTGGCTGTACAACAGCTTCTTGAGAGATATCTGCAGTTGCAGTGAAATAAAATTTTTCATTTTAAGAAATCAAGGATTTAAACTCGTAACTTTTGCTACTACGTAAATAAGAAAAACACCAAATAACTCCATCTTCCTTAAAGGCAAAACGCATCGAGTTACACAGTGATACAAACACGCGTGCATGAAATCTGTATCTATGATGGGTCTAAACATCTGACACATTTCGTTTCAGTACTGAACGGTAAAGGTTGCTTTCAGTTTCCCTTCCACTATACGGGAAATAACTATCTTAAAGTAAAAAGCTGAACATGAAACAGAAAGTGAGGAAAAGCCAGAAAGACGGATCAAGTCACTAAGAGAAAAACACACGTTTGTGAAATACAAACTGGTTCGTCTTGGAAACTAAAAATAAAAATCATAAATTTCGTCTGAGTCATAATATAAGGATGTAAACTATTTCTAAAAGTTAATAAAAAATGTTACTGTTGATGAATATTTCACTGAAACGTTTAAAACGATATTGACATGAGAAAAAGTACAACGGCAAAAGATTAAAAACATAGGAACACTGATGAAATCTGGGTAAAAATTACCCTCCCCTACTTCAAAACGAAATATCCACCCTATTCTCTCTCTCTCTCTCTTACACACACACACACACACACACATACACACACACAAGAAAAACTAACACGCCATCTTTGTCAATTCATTAAAAAACGAGATTCGACTGCATCAACAATACCCAAAGAAAAGAAGGAAATAAACACGAAAAAAATCGGAGCAGCACAGACGTACCATCCAACAAATGATTCATTCATAGGACCATTTAAAATGCAGTTTCTTACTTTGCATTCATGAATACAATTTGCCTTTTGCTCGCATGGTCGGCCCTTCCCTATTCGTTTCATCTTGGTGACTATCTCTTTGTGTTCTGAATATAACATTGAAAGTACAAGGGCGTGTGTCCAGTTTACATTCATTCCTATGAATTTGTCTGTACATACACACAGACACACACACATACATACACACACACAACACACACACACACACACACACACACACACACACATATATATATATATATATATATATATATATATATATATATATATATATATATATGAGCCTACAGAAGCCAGGACTTATAATATGTGTATGTATGTATGTATATATTGTATATTCTGAATAGAATTATTTGTGCATGGACAAAATTTATATATATATATATATATATATATATATATATATATATATATATATATATATATATATATATATATATATAATCTATATACATACACACACACACACACTTACATAATACCTGTATAATTGATTCCATGCAAAAGTGGGTCTGAAAGAAAGGTGCGTTATGTCTCCAGGGCTGTTCACTATCTTTATGGATGGAGTGACGCGAGAAGTTAGAGAAAGGACAGCAGATGTAGGAGCAAAGTTGTGGGATAAGAAAATGAGTTATGAATGGAGTGCGGAATAGAATAACTTTGTGAATGATACATTGGTGACTGAGGATAAGGACGAGAAAGTTTTTAAAACGTCTGCAGTAGGAGAAGGTTGTAAGTAAATGAGGGCACGAGTAATGGTATGAGGAAACGAGGATTATTAATACGGATGATGGAATGAAGTAAACAGGTCATTCGCGTAGTTATAAGGTAGTAAAAATAAAGGATGACGGCATGATGAGAAAAGGGGCGAGTCTCAAACAGGTAACGCAGGAAAGGTAGTGGGGTTCTGCCAAAGACTTGGAAAAGACTTTGAGCTGTCTATCGAAGCCAGGGTAGGAATGTATGATGGGACTGTCTGACCAACTCTCATTTACAGAAGTAAAGTCTGAACGTTGATTATTTGACGTAAGAGGGACTGAATGGGTGAGAAATGTAAATACATTAGAATTGGTAAATAGGTTAAGCTTGGTTGAAAGGATGAATGGGGTGTTTTGAGAGGGTCTGGAATTGCAGAAAAGTGTTAGGAAGGAGAGTAGGATAACTTGGCAAGTGTTTGGAGAGACGGCGTGATGCAACTACTGGAAGGAGGGACCTAATTTATATCCAGGTAGAGCCAGAGTGCGGCCAAGATCGAGGTAAATGGTGGGTTGCAGGGGTTCGACGAGCTTCTAATAAGCTTTTTTTTGTGTGTGGGGGCTAATGAAGCGACTAACGTTGCCGATTCTTCTGAAGAATAGTTCATTCAGTAGTTAAAAGTATGCATGTAATGATGTTATTTTGCTTTTCCTTTTGGAGCCATCCCCTCTTTGAGGAAACAACGCTGAAAAAAAATACCGGTATGTTTGTGTTAGAGGAACAAGAAAAAAACGGAGAAATGGAAAACCTTACATTTCGAAAAACCATTTTTTTCACCAGATTCTTTACACTGCAAACGCTATTTTATTTACTGAGCAATCCCAATTCTTTCTACCCACAGCGTCCTCATGTTTCACGTTGCGTCCAGAACAATAGCTCTACGGCTCAGATTTATGTTCTACACTGCCTACTTTTTCAGTCCAGAATAATTCTAGAAAGGGACTGGTTTCATCGATTTTACTTTCGGTGGGTTTTGAAATACCTCGGTGGTTTTATTAATTTCTTTTAAGGGATATTACGACTGCTAGACTATTTTCATTATGGGTACTGTATAAGAAAAGGCTTGAATATCGCGACAGCAAAGCAAATACTGAAATAAAAGCAACCAACCAACTCAAATCTCTAGAATGGTGAAAGTGAGAGATGGGAAGCAGACTTATAAACTCCTACAAATTCGATTTGAGAAAAAACACCAAATGTAAGGGCATTCACAAATGAACAAAGAAATTAAACAATCCTCACTCTTGTAAGTCTGGGCATTCTAAATAATTTTTATGAATTTCTATGACTGTATGTATGTAACACTCTGATACGAGCAATTAGACGTAGCGTATTTTCAGTATTAAATGCAAACATAAGTTTTGCATGCAAACATAAGTTTTACATCGTAAAAGCACCTAATATAGGTTTTCAGCAAGCAAGCTGACATCCAGTGACAGCACTGGAATTAATTCGGTAAAAAACGATACAATGTGCAAGTTCGTGTGTCAGCATATTCAGGAAATATATGACCGCATTAGAGTCATGTAATTAGGATAAAAATAACTGCTTCTCTTCATTCAGGTATCAAATTAACGACGCAAAGACTCATTAATGACCTTTTCATATGCATAAAGCACTCAAGAGAAAAATGGGCAGCTGGCAATTAACGCAAAGTATGTGCTTGTCTTTTAACCAATACGATTTTTATGCGAGGACCAATAACTGGAAGGCCATAATGACAATGCCCTTAATGATATCAAACAAACATTTCAATTTTAGAATAACTTTTCTTCATTACCTTAAATGATATAGTCCCAAGTGAAGGGTACTGATAATGGCGAAAGATGAATTTATATATATACAGTATATATATCTATATTTATATCTATCTATATATATATATATATATATATATATATATATATATATATATATATATATATATATATATATATATATATATATATATATATATATGTGTATGTGTGTGTGTGTGTGTGTGTGTGTGTATACTGTTTATATGTGTGTATATCTGCTTATCTATATATATTTATGAATAATTATAACTGATACATAATACATGTTAAAAGTAGACAAACACATACATATACACCTGTGTGTAAGAAGGGACGGATCAAATTTGAGATGGTTGGGTCTTGTGGAAAGAATGCAGGATAGTACGTTGGAAGAGTTAGGAGCAAAGAGAACAGGAAGACCTGGCAAGCGACAGATAGATGATGCGAAAGAGGTACTAACAGCGCAGGCCTCACCATCCGGAAAAGAGAGAGAGAGAGAGAGAGAGAGAGAGAGAGAGAGAGAGAGAGAGAGAGAGAGACTCAGGGTTAAAAATGTTCATCCAGTTTCCCAATAAAGTCTAAAGACTTTTTTTATCACAATTCCTAATAGACACTCATACTTTTATCTCCACAGTCTGACAATCAATCTGGGTTTCCGCCATATAAATATAACCAGAAAAGTGAAATTATTCGACCTTTTCTCGGTGCAAGTGCTTGCCTGTATAATGAAAACACTTTTTGGTCATAAACAACAACAGATTCTAAAAGCATAAACATGGACCCGTGGCCCAAAACCTTTCATATTAACCAAATACATGCAGGCGATTGGGTAAGGTAGTTGACATTCTCCGGACGCGCTCGAATTCATGAATTATTAGAAAATGGCCTACATCAGAGGTGAATCTTATTATGCAAATTTGTATACAGAATATATCATTAAAGCAAACACTCTTACACACATTATATATATACTGTACAGTATATATACATATATATATATATATATATATATATATATATATATATATATATATTATATATATATATATATATATATATATATATATATATATATATATATATATACTATATATATATATATATATATATATTAGTATGTGCACGCTCGCTCATGAATTTTGTGATTTTGCAGTTCGTACTTGTCCCCAAATAAATGTACTCCAACATACTGTAAATATTCTTGGACTTTTATAGGCCCTTATATCAAAGAGCACGTCTCAGGTCATAGGTCACAGATGGTTAATCTTGCTAAAGCAATGTAATAAAGCTTCGGTTATTCAAGTAGCGTGATCCAAGGTTGGGCATGGAATAAATGCCAAGCATTTCCAGAGAGAGAGAGAGAGAGAGAGAGAGAGAGAGAGAGAGAGAGAGAGAGAGAGAGAGAGAGAGAGAGAGAGCACACTCCCCTCTGCATCCAAACTGATTATTTTACGGTTAGTTTTCAAAGTGATTGGAAATAGATGGTTTTGCTTAAGGGGGCTTCTAGTTACTTGAGAGAGAGAGAGAGAGAGAGAGAGAGAGAGAGAGAGAGAGAGAGAGAGAGAGAGAGAGAGATTAGTCTCGGCAATGAAATATATCAAAACTGGTTCTGAATAACCCGTACTACTCTTAAAATTCAAATAACTATTCAAGGGACAAAACATCATCCAATAAAGGCAGTGACAAACTTTTTTTTTTTTAGTTATCTGAGATGGCTCTATTTAGCATTTATTATAAAACTTGTTCGGACAACTAGGACTTTATTCGACAACCTCCGGAATTTTAACAAACTGCTTCATCACATAATTATTTATAAGGGAGGTAAATTTTTCTTCTTCCAGTTAGGGAATCATACACTTTTGGACCCAAAAACAGTACATTCTGACTTCTCTAATGGTACTTATGACAGCAGGGCTTACCGTATTACCAACAAATTACACCTGGAATTAACCTTTCCAATCCTGATTGTAAAGATGCTGATCAGAAGCCATTAATATTAAAATAGCTGTTCCACAACTAGAAAATTTCAAAAGACAGTTCCTCATCAACTATAGAGACCAACTTTTAATTACTTATTGCAAATTACCAAGCAACTTCTTATCTACTCATGAAATGAACACAAATTATTATTGCTAGGTTGAAAAAATTTAGAAAATAATTGCAAAAGACAGTGAGCAAAAATCAAATTACGTTAACTGAAGTGAAATGTTTTTAACATCAACCGACATAGATCCTGAGTATTCTGTGTATTTCTATTGCACAGATCTTTTGAATATTCTATATATTTTTAGTGTAGAGGTTGTTTAACTGAAGCCAAAAATAAATAAATAAATAACAAAATAAAAATTGACAAATCTCGAGTACCGAAATAGTTAAACAATGAAAATAGAGATCAATAACTATTCTAGATTGCTTTTAAGAACAGGGCTTCCTTGAACCATCAGTGGCGACAGCAGTTGAAATTTCACCGGTTCATAAAAATTCTCATGTACAACGAATGAATGTTGTTAACATTTGTTTCAAATATAATAACGATGAGAAGAGAGAGAGAGAGAGAGAGAGAGAGAGAGAGAGAGAGAGAGAGAGAGAGAGATGGCTTAGGTTAAGTAGATTTTGTGCCCGGACAGGTTCTCGCCTAAAGGTACAAGTGTTGCTAGGTGTTAAAAAGGAAATCAGGGTCTAGTGGACTCATGGTTTCTCCAAACAGAAAGGGGAGAGAAGAGGAGAGAGAGAGAGAGAGAGAGAGAGAGAAAGCAGAATCTTTATGAGTGCTACAATTCAGAGCACTGGCTATCAGGTAGAAAGAGCATATTTCGAATATATAGATCAAATATTCACCGAGGCCTCGTCATTAGCACATTCCAACAATTTCGAGTCGACTCCACAAAATAGGAAACCGTACAAAATATTGATTTAGACCATTTGAAGTTTAAAAGGAAAAGATACAAAAAGGGCAGAACAATTTAATTTCTTGGTTTTACGGCCATAGAATGTCATAAAACTACCGCAGGGTAAAAGCTGCGGACCATAAACTAACATTTATTAAAGAAATTGAAATCTCTCTTCCTTTTCGGTATTCTTTTGACTTTCTTTTCTTTTTCTGAGGCATCTCTCTGCAGGTCTCTCCTCTCTCTCTCTCTCTCTCTCTCTCTCTCTCTCCTCTCTCTCTCTCTCTCTCTCTCTCTCTCCTTTAAAAAAAGACTTTTCTTTTTGCACTTGACACTTGTCCCTTTATCTTGTTAGCTGATTCAGTATTCTTCTTTGAGTGTCTCTCTTTTCTCATGAAAATTCCAAGCTCTCAAAGACATCTCATTGTGAGCCTCCTGAATAGCTTTTATTTGGAAGAAACAATAGCCTTTTAAAATTCCCAGGTGTATTTTAGCTCGTTATCAATCCCGCTATTTACTGGGAACGACATTTATTTATATCTCTTGAGAATAATCAACAATTTGAATACAACAAATCTGACAATAATTCTTTTGAAACAGAGTCAAGAATATGATAAAAATTTACTCAACAATGAATTTTCTGCCTGAAATGTCATGAAATATAATTAATTAAATTCTTAAAACAATTACTACAATATCTGAATGAATACAAACGCCGCACAAAGCTTAGAATACTTTCCAGAGGTATAAAGTTGCCGCAATCTCGCTGTCAAAGTGAAATTATGAAATGTCAATAAAAGATATGAAGTGAGGTTATACCTATCTTAATAAATACGTGAACAAAATTGAAAAGAAATCTTTCATGTTCATTAAATTTCTCCTGATGACAAACTAATATAGTCACTCGCATAACTAAGAGCAGTTTTGTAAACACTTCAAATGCCTCTGACTAAAGTGAATAAAAACAAGTAAAAAATGCGCCGAAGTTTCTTCGGCGCAATCCATTTTTCTGTACAGCGCATAATCACGGCCAACGAAAACAGATCTATCTTTCGGTGATCTAAGTATAATGCTGCGTATATTTAGCCCAGAATACAACCACGGTCGGTGGTGGCCTGTCCTATATCGTTGCCAGAAGCACGATTATGGCTACCTTCAACGTTAAATAAAATAAAAAACTACTGAGGCTAGAGGGTTGCAATTTGGTATTTTTGATGATTGGAGGGTTGATGATCAACATAACAATTTGCAGCCCTCTAGCCTCAGTAGTTTCTAAGATTTGAGGCAGACAGAAAAGTGTGGACAGAAAAAAGTGCGGACGGGCAGACAAAGCTGGCACAATAGTTTTCTTTTATATAAAACTAAAAAGCAAGCAACTTTCCTTCAGTTTTGTCACAAAAAGCAAGCAATTTTCCTTCAGTTTTGTCACAAGGCAAACAACTACACACATACACACACACACACACACACTAAAGATAAGCATCCTTAAGTCTACTATTCTCTTTAAGGAAGCGAAGGTTGCACGTTTATCTCTAGAGTGCTCAAAGATGGCAGAAAAATACTTTGCATATCGTAACGTATAATGTAGCGATGTTTACTGAATGTTTCTCAGGTCATGGAACATATTAGCTAAGCGTATTTTGATGTTTACAAAACAGAATCATTTACATCAGGAGAGAGGTAGGTCGTCGGTGATATGTTAAAAAATACTTATGACAAGTTTGAATACTTCACTACAAATGAACAATATTAAAGTACTATCGTTCATCATCTATGTCTTACTGCAAGCAAAATTAAAATATTACGAGCATATGTGAATACATATTTAACAGAGTAGATAAAACCAGGGTATCTTGAAAGTAATAGAACAGTAAAAGGAATATTGCTAACTATAGATTTCAAAGTTGAGAGAGAGAGAGAGAGAGAGAGAGAGAGAGAGAGAGAGAGAGAGAGAGAGAGAGAGAGAGAGAGAGATTGCGCCTAAAAGTAAACAGCCTATAAATGAAACCAGACCGGTATATATACTGCATAACTTTACGGAGGCTAATATTCACGAAATCCCTCAAGTCGTGTGGCATGGCGCCACCAAACTCAAAAAAAAAAAAAATAATTAAAAATAAAACCTACGCTAAGTAACTTTCACAAGGAGCGCAGTGTGAGCGTCACTCGGTCTCCATGTATGCGGAAAAACCATGAAGAATTTGTCCTTTTTACCTTTACTTTATTTCCAACTTCAGAGATTAAATTCCCCTCATATCGGGACTAGTCTTATATATGTTTGCGGAACGGGGCCGCCTTATCTCGTAAGGATTGAGTTAACCCTAAAGGCCTGCCCGCTATTTATGAAAGCTATTGAATTGGAGAGATTGATATCATCAAGTTTCACGGAATGAGCAAATCAAAGCTAAATGATCACTACTAAATAATGCATACAAAATGACGTACACAAACATCATTAAACATATATACATACATACATAATACACGTACATGCATACATATAAACATACATACAAACCTAACATACATACATACATAAATATAATATACATATATATGTTATACATAAACGTAAGGAATGTATTTCCGTATGTAAGGAAAGTAACATTTAATTGACCAACCAAATTTCATCAGACAAAACATAATGATGGGGTCGGGACGTATCTAAGAGAGTATATGCAAATATTTCAAAATGCAGTGAAAACTTCGGAGTCTGAATTATAAAGCATAAAAAATAAAAAACGAAGGGTTTCATTTCTTTTCGAGAACCCGTCATTACCTTACACGATACGACAAACGATCACGCAATTTCGCCCACGAACCGTTATTCTTGTATTAACCGACTGCTTCCCGTGTAACGTAGGCGAAGTGAAGGAAATTAATTCAATGAAAGGAACAACTTCATCACATAATGATGACTGCATCATTGATTGTAATTATCATCTTATTTAAATTTTTTAATAATGAAAAGCTAATTATCATTCTTAGACATCGATAACACGTATTAGAAACCTTAATAAATTCTCTCTCTCTCTCTCTCTCTCTCTCTCTCTCTCTCTCTCTCAATGGTTAATATACTAAACATTCATCAATATTCTCGTCCACTGACATAAGGTAGCAACCCTTTCCATTTCCGTTAGCGTCCGACTGGTTCTTTGCTGCACAACACCAAAACTCTCTCTCTCTCTCTCTCTCTCTCTCTCTCTCTCTCTCTCTCTCAGTGACACAAGGTAGCAGTCCTTTCTATCTCCGTTAGTATCCTACTGGTTCCTTGATGCACAACAAATCCTCTCTCTCTCTCTCTCTCTCTCTCTCTCCTCTCTCTCCGAATCCGAAGGAGGTTAACCCACCCATACCACACATGTCACGACTCAACTATCAGCCTCAGCATCTTCGCCGCAACAATAAATCTGGCCCGAAATGTTTGTATTCTCGACCCGGGGGTGAGAAGCCACAGCGCTTTGTCTCCACACACGGCGAAAGGAATAAAAGGTGTAAATGAAACAGCAGCGAAGGTTTCAAGCCCGCTCTCTATAAAATGATACCATGTGTTAGGTTGTTTTCATAAATCCTTTTGAGAGATTATACGTGGTATATGGATACTCTCCTCTCTCTCTCTCTCTCTCTCTTCATTATTCATTATTAATATTATTCCAGTACCTCACTGATATACGGATAAAGCAGACTATGTTAAGATTGTTCTGATGAGTCCGTTTAAAAGAAAGAATAATTGGTAAAGAATCGCTCTCTCTTTCCTTATGTAGCTTTTTTTATTATATCATTCTACTTCACTGATATACAAGGCAAGAAATCTCTCTCTCTCTCTCTCTCTCTCTCTCTCTCTCATTATTATTATTATTATCATTATTATTATTCCTGTACCTCACTGACATACGGATAAAAAATGACACTGTAAGTAGGAATGTTCTAATAAATCCGTTTAAAAGAAAGAATAAACGGTAAAGTGTCCCTCTCTTTCTTTATGAATTTTTTTTTATATTATTCTACTTCGCTGATATAAAAGGCAAAAAATCTCTATCTCATTATTTTTCTAGTTCACTGGTATAAAAGTCGAAAGCTTTTTTCTTCTCTCCTTTATTATTCCTTTGCCTCACTACTAAAAAAGGCCACGAGTCTCTCTCTCTCTCTCTCAACTTATACTTAAAATCCGTGTTGTTCTTCTCGCTAAGCTGTGAAAAAATCTATTAAAATTCCCCTCCAGCCAGCTTTACCTTATTATTATGCCAACTCACAAAAATAAATGGATACGAATCTCTTTATTTCTCAATGCACAATTCTTGCCAATCCGTTACTTTACATCGAACAATTCTTCTTTTTCCTCCATATCTTCATTCGTGTATTGTATCTCGTGATGACGCCAGAGACCCGATTTTTTTCCCCCTCAGTAGCGTGGGAAATCCGGATGACTACTAGAGATACGAAATTGGGATACCGTGAACTACATCATCTGCAAATTTCAGCCTCATCAAACTTCATTCACTCTGCAAACTTGTATTTCCATCTTTTTTCCAGAATTCTCTCCTTATTCCATCCTTACACATACTCCACAATTACTGAGACATACGATACTTTACACCTAGCCAGTCACTCTCTGGTCCGCATATTCTTGCACGTGTTTTGCTTTCGTCATAAAAAATATTTCAACTCACTCTCAACAAACTGCTTTCTACTCTATTCATACTTGACACTCCATACCACATCTCTGTAAAATATATCATCAATTTCCTCTATGCCTTTGTAAGCTACACGGAACCTTTTCCTTATATTTGCAAACTTCTCGCATGAGTGTTTCGTACAGTGCATTTTATCCACATACCCTTTACCTTGTTTAAACATCTGAAGCTCTTCCCTATCAATCCATTTATTATATTACTTAATCAATGCTATACCAAACCATTTCCTAGGTATATTTGCCTCTTTAGGTCTTATACTCAACTCAATCCATTCCTTCTTATATAACAAGGAAAATCATTGTTCACCCTTTCGTTAGGAACCTCTACATTATTCATGCTTACATTGTACACGTTAGACAACCACCCAAATATATTACCACCAACAATACTCAAGCTTTTCTCTTGTATTCCATTCGATGTCTTTCCATTTTTCTTCTATTAATTGCCCTCCTTCTATCCTCACCAGTCACTCCCAGACGCAATATTCACATTTACCCTCCCTCTAGCCTCTACATTTGACAACTCTTCAAAATACTCCGTCGAAGCAGGACTGCATGCTTTCATTTAGCAATTCTACATATGTACTCATTTTCCTGATATCGTGAACTTTACACACTACTTCCTAAATGCTTGTTTAACTCCCACTAAACTTTATTCCATTTCTAAAGTTTCTCTCAATTTTTCCTGAATTCCTCTCTGAAGAGTTGAACTCGATTCTACTTATCATTCATTCTCTCCAAAACATATTATTCTCACTTCATTGTTTTTAAGTCGTTTATCTATTGTATGTTACACTGGTAGATACATCATCATCTAAATCTAGCTCCCAATTTCACGTCAGCTTCAACGACGTATTAATCGAATAATCTCCGGCCACTCCTTTTCTCGCCATTACACCCATTAATTTGCTATTCGCTCTACTCTGTACTGCCTAACTAACAAACACCTTTTTCACTATTTTCTCTCTCCCCAACGTTTTTTCTTTTGAAAATCACGAATTTCCAAAAATCAAACACCTTTCGTATCTTTTTGCTAGAAACTCTTCACTCTCATTCGTTCCAGGCAACATCTATCTATCTAACTATCTATCTATCTACCTGTCTATCTGTCTATCTATACCTAGATAACTCTTCCTCTAGTCGCTAATGAATAGTATAATCCTAGAGCTTCACGAGGAACACACAATTTTTGGGGGTTAGGTAATAGCCTAGGAATCATGATTACCAACATAAACAAACAACCTCCCAGATCAAATGATGCACACAGAACCTGCCTTCTCCTGCAGTCAAAGACCTAGTTAATTCTAACTCGCAGGCCAACTACCTCCTGTTCTTGAGCTGGGGCGTGATTCTAGAAGGGGCCAGGGGGTGGGTAGAGTAGACAGACGAAAAGGAGCCACCCGCTAATTAGCAGAGGCAGGTACCCATTACCTTTACATGAACTGGGAGGATGAGGAAGCCCCCTACAACGGACGTACTTACAGCCCACATTAGGGCGGGGGCCGGCAGAAGAAGAGACTGGGAGACAGAGAGAGAGAGAGATAGAGAGAAGTAACGACTACATACATAGACATGCACTGACATTGCTTTGTATCGCAGATCACGAAGAATGCAATCAGCGACAAGCACGCGCAAGCTCCATGAAGAGGTTCAGTAGGAGGAGGAGGAGGAGGAGGAGAAGCAAGTAGACTGGAAAGACAGTTTCTAACGGATTCTCCATATTTTTTTTTTACCTTTCTCTTTCTGCCTTTTGAGATTTGAGTTTTGTTACGCTGAAGGTGTCAAGACTGACGGGAGATGGCGTTCGTCTCATTTAACATGCATAACGCGCTGTGAGTTTCCAATGCTAAGTGCAGCATAGGTTAACGAACTTCAACTTGAATAATCTGTTATGCAATTATGATATATCAATGTATATAAAAAATACATATAAAACTTTTAATCGTAATTTTTTAATGCGTCTTGTAGATCTCCCGCTAAAAAAATATTCACAAACATACGCATATTTTATATACATGAATACATACATACATACATACATACATACATACATACATACATCGCACTTACATACACACACACACACACACACACACACACACACATATATATATATATATATATATATATATATATATATATATATATATATATATATATATACACACGAATATATCGCTCAAGTAATTTAGCAATAATCCAGAGAGGAATGTCAAATTTAATGACTATCATTCTGAATATAATACCTCCAACTCCCTCCAACGTTCCGCTAGTATTTTCAAAGAATTACTTTGATAGATACACGGACTCTAATCAGGATGGCTGTTACGACTGATGAACACATTTATAACGTAGCTTTTGGTAAATGAGATATGTGATAACTCGTCATAAGATGCCTCCAGAAAACTATATTTTGTTTTGAATGCATGAAATCTGTACTCCTGAATTTGAGCTTCGTTAATGCTTAATAAACATATCTCTTTAAATAAGTCTACATTTATATAATTGCAAGCTACATTTTTTCCATATATTTAGAATCCGTAAAAGTTTTCCACATTATTAGAAGCACAGTACCAAAAAATAAAATCAACCTTTCGCAATTATCAGGTTTTTCAGTTGATCTTAAATTCAACAGACTTTTTACACCTGATAACTGCTAGCCTATATGCTGTCAGAAACTCACCATCTTTGCTAACTTAATGTAGACTCAGGAACTTTGAGAGAAGTACCCGAGATTTAGTATTCACGACGAGAAGAAAATATTCAGAATATTTTTTTTTTTTGATGAATTTCAGTAGCGCAAATCTACACAGCAAGACCTTTCTAAGTCGCGATGAAGCTTGCCCAAGGACGAAATATGCAAAACGACCAATGCTGATCTTACAGGTGGAGGTAGCTGATTTGGGGGTGGGGTTAATCAAATAAACATTCAATCAGACGTGGACAGATGTTAATCAGAGTTACTTTTCTACAGAAACGGCTTAATGTGTTCATCTAATCGAGTTCTTTTACGTCACCACGCCATAAATTTTAGGTCATGTGTAAATTATGGATTTATACCAGCCATATGATTTTGTTTACAAGACTTTTACTTCTGCGTGGTATCTGTTGCCCAAACAGAAAAATAACGCTGAGAGGATGGAAGAAAAGAGGAACACTCAACGACCTTTGAAAATACTTACAATATATATATTAAACTTCCATAAATTCTTTTTGACAAAAGGAATAGAATGAGCTCGTATTTTAGACAGATAAACAGATAGATAGAGATAAATAAAATCAAATACATACCCATATAGTATACATGAATCAATAAATATACTTAAAGACACGTATATAACATTTCATACCATCAGAAGATTCTAAAGGTACCTCAAATCAAAAGAGGTCTTGACTTTCAATGAAAGAGGTTTTAAGTTAGAGATGCTGCAATACACAATAAAGGCACAATAGCCTAAAATGCTTGTATATTTATCTATACGTGTGTATGTACGTACACACACACACACACACACACACACACACACACACACACACACACACACACACACATATATATATATATATATATATATATATATATATATATATATATATATATATATATATATATATATATATATATATATACAGTATATGCGCATTACTAAACTGCAAATTCAAATAAAGAGAATATATCCTAAGATCTGCAAAACACCCAATAACAGTAAACGCCCACGGATGCCATAAATGGCAAAGAAGGTTACATCAGACGTCGCCTAGAGTATCACAACATTAATTTCCTTATGGATGAAGCGTTAGCACGAGAGCGTGACTCTGAGTCTCAGATTCTTGAGGTAGAAACTTGAATCTCCGAAGCAGAGAAGCACTACTCAAAAGCATTGCAAAAACTAGACTACGGCTTACGGTAGCCGCCTCCCGGAACGCAGTCGATATTGCAATAAAAAAAAAAAAAAAAAAAAGGCATTCGCCATGAAGTTGCATAAATTGCCATGAAACGAACTTGTTCTGTACGAATATATCAAAATGCGCAATTAAGTAATAAATGGCAGGACAAGAGCAATAATTGTCATTTTGAGTGCAAAGCGAGTGCAAGATAAAAAGGGGAACTGAAGGGGCAAGAGGAAGTGAAGAGATTACTAAGAAAAGGGGGAGATAAGGAGAGCTTTTCGGGGAGGAAGAATATAAGAAACAAAGTGGTGAGAGAGAGAGAGAGAGAGAGAGAGAGAGAGAGAGAGAGAGAGAGAGCAATTAGGATATTTAACAAGACAAAAAGGGAGTAAATACAAGAACATAAATATCACAATAATGAACGTGTAAAACGAAAGGCCGTCCTTGATCAAAACCTGAAGTGAGAGAGAGAGAGAGAGAGAGAGAGAGAGAGAGAGAGAGAGAGAGAGAAGGCCATCCATGACTGGAGGAGAAGGGAAGGGTTTGGAGGAGGAGGGGGAAGAGGAGGAAGAGGAGGAGGAGGGGGAGGAGGAGGAGGAGGCTGAAGCAGCCGAGGGTTAAGGTGGAGTACACTGGATGAAGAGTAGTCCGGATGGATGAGGCCGAGATCACAAGGATGGATGAGAAGGCTGCAGGAGAATATTCTTCGAGGGACTTGCTCTCACCGAGGGTGGTCGAGGGAGCAGAGAGGCTAATGAAGAAAGAAAGAAAAAACGCTGAGGAGCGATAAAATGGCGAATGCAAAGGGTGACAAGAGGATTTCCGAAGGGATCAAAGCATTCGACATTGCTAAAAAAAAATGGCTCCGATTAACGGAAAAGCATCAAATGGTAATAAAGGCTGAAAGAATGGCTGGGAAGTAACGAAGCAAAAATAAATGATGAAAGGAAAAATGAAAAGTTAAAGAGGGAATATGGACATACGGAGAAAAAACAAGGGACTTCAAACACAAAGGCTTCGAGGAAAAAAAATGATAGTACCAGTATTAAAAAAAATGGATACTCAAGAGTCAAACGTAAAAGCAGAAGGGAGAGAGAGAGAGAGAGAGAGAGAGAGAGAGAGAGAGAGAGAGAGAGAGAGAGAGAGAGAGAGAGAGAGAGAGCGCACAGGTGTCGAGGGTAAGCGAGTGTTGACCCAAACCGAGAATCGTGACTGAACCCCAAAGTGAGACGACCACTGCATGGTAAGAGCAAGAATAACAAGGACGAGATAAGTAACAACGACATGGACTGGTTGGAGAATGAATAAGAAAAGAGATAAAAAAAAAATAACAAAGAAGAAATGCATGAAGTTAAAGATGCAGAATAGAATGGAACTACATATGAATGAAATGACTCAACTAATTTTTTGGTTATTTTTGCTATGACGTAAACAATCAAGGTAAGATAATGAAACGGCAATGAATCAGTTTTGGAAATAATTATTCTTTCGATATCGATTTTTTAATGATAACAGCGCCGTTATTACTACTCCTATTAAGCACCTTCTTCCTTACAATAATAAAATGACAAAGATAAGTAATTTATGATAAAGAGGAAATTAAAAGCAGCCGAGGCAAGGAAACCCGACACAAAACTCATTAATTAATTCCACAGGTATAAAAGTCCCTAATTCAGTCAAAGTTGTATTTATAACCCGGGAAAATATAGCTTAAAAGGAAAATGCAGAACTGTATTGCCTTTAGAAACAAATAAAATGCTAAGTTTATATTTGAGCATATATATATATATATATATATATATATATATATATATATATATATATATATATATATACATATGTATATATATATATATATATATATATATATATATACGTATAGATAAATATATACAATTAATTTTTAAGTCTCTTTTTTTTTTTAAAAACTCCCCACCATTATGGTATGCGAATGCATACATGCATATATATGTTAAACAAGTTATTAAGTACGAAATGAAAGACACGCGGAATAACAAGAGCAAAGCGTCAAGGTGTAAAGTGGAGGAATGAATAGGAGACAAAACATAAGAGGATGCAGGAAGAAAAGTAAAAAATGTGCGGAATATCCCTCAGGTCTCCCCTCTCGTCTCCCTCCCGCCTATTTTCCCTGCCTTAGCCCCGCCATTGTCTAGTTCTCAACAACCATTCACGCTAATGTGAACAAGGGTAAACTACGATCTCTGAACGCCTTCCCCTCCACAAGAACTCCCTTCCCGTAAAAAAAAACCCCCCTCGCCCTCCCTACCCCAACCATTCCATTCCGTCGTTCCCCCTTAACAAACAAACCCCTGGTCCCACCCTTTAGTTCCATCTCCCTCTTTAACTCTGTCTCCAGTGCCTCAAGTTTCATGTAGAGGTATTTTTCTTCGAAAATCATTTTAACAATTCATCAATTAAACATCCCCCAAAACAAGAATTTCTACAAAATATCTTGAGATGCATGTTTCACGTAATGCGGCTCCTTGGTTCTCTTATAATATTAATTCTTATATTTCTCATCGTTAATAACACATTGTTGTATTCCCTTGTCTATCAAAATTTCAGATTCCATCTATATTGTAAAAAAAAAAAAAAAAAAAGATGCTTTAAATTCCGGCACAGTCACCCGACAATCAACCTCTTTACCAAGGAATGTGTCCGGATTTAAAAGAATAATAACCTTCCCCTAATTCCACATCCAGCTCCCGACCTCCCTCCCACACGATAATACCCCCCCCAAGCCTCACTCATCTCAAACCTCATTTTATCCTTGTCTCTAACATATCGCTCTATTTTTCCCCTCCGCCTTCATCAATCTCTCCCTCTTATCTCAAAATCAAATACCCAATTTCACTTTTGTATCCTTTCCCTTATCCGCCTGTCAATCAAAAGGGCTCCTCTTTCATCTGGTGTTGTTACACACAGAATGTTTGAGCATTATGTTTTCCGTAAGGTAATCCAAATGCGAATAAACAATTACTGAAAAGTAATTTTAAATCAAGTACAGAAAAGTAAGGGTAACTCCCTTACCCGGCCCCAAAGTCTAGTGCTGCGGGATCAATCAGAATTAACTTGACTCTTGCGTGGCCCCAAGATACAATCTGAAATCAATTTCATGCACTCCAGTCTCGGGCTCATAGTAAGAACATGAGCCTCAGGCTCTAGCCATAGACACAACAGCACCTTGAACTACTTCCTGGGAAGCCCTCCTCCCCCGTCGCCGCCTACGTCAGAGCGCAGACCTGAAGCAGCGACGATAAATTATCGACCTCAATGACTGTCTTTTTCTCAACCCTCCCTTCCCCGAGGGCGCACTTCATCATGGCTTCAGTGCTGAGTGTTCTCTAGGGCCCGTGAAATGTAATATCATCGTAAGCTGGAGGAAAATGGCTTTTTGGACATTAAAATTTTAGTAAAACCATAACAATAGAATGCAAGACAGAACAAGACTCGAGTTATACTGAAGGATTTCAAGACCATAATCAGCAGTTCCTGAAAGAGATGTACGTGTATGTCATAAATTGTCGATTAGGATTACTCTGATTTTGATATAACCACGCATTCATTTCCCTCATAAATCATTTCATATATGCATACTTTCACACCACATCACTTACTGCATCGTTAATTCCACGCTGGATCGATCATAACCATTTATTCATACACTTTCAATATCTTAGGTGGGAGAGAGAGGATTGTGGGCGAGGTGAAAATAACCTTCATACCAATCTCATGAATCGTAAATTTACAAAAGTATAATAATAATAATAATATCGTAATATTAATAATAATAATAATAATAATAATAATAATAATAATAATAACAATAATTAATAATAATAATTATTATTATTATTAGTTATTATTATTATTATTATTATTATTATTATTATTATTATTGCATCAAATCCAAAACTAGCGTAGACACAAATGTATTTCACGATAATTTCATATTGATGCAAATGTAATATTCGTAGCTTTTTTTCTCTAAAGAACTGACAGATGTGGAAATAAATCATAGCAATGGTTAATCAAATCTGACGGGTCCCTGGGTGCTCTCAAAAGACAATTTGGTAAAAATAAGAAAAAAACTCCATTCCTTCAATTTTACAGAACTCTTCGAAATAATTCATTTCACTATTTCACCGGACATTTATTTATACTCTCGCGTAAAATCTCTTGCATAATTTGTTTACTGAGAAATAGGACATTAATCTTTTTTTTCCAATTATACATTTCATTGTCCTTCCGTTTATTTGTTTTATTGACTTCACGTAATGTACCGAATTTTAAAACAATACATTCCCTTCCCTTCTATAATACAGTCCCTTCCTTTCTTTCAAATATTTACGCATTCATTTAACTATTTACTTGGGTATTTATTTATTTGTTTATTCAATGGATCCCTCTTGCAGTAAAATTATGCGTTAATGCGAAGTAATTCTTCTCTTCTGGGAATTTTTTTACAGGTGTATTGTTCGATGAAAATGATTACGAGCTATAATAAAGAAGTCACTGCCTGAAGACGGGATGTAATATAAAAAGGGAAGCCGGTTGAGAGAGAGAGAGAGAGAGAATGTAAATGGGTCCTTCATACATTATTTCACAACGGCATTACGTACAGAATACTCTGTGTAATAGCCCTGAAGAACTTGTGTCCCTAATCTTAAATCACAAAAGCCCAGCCTGAAGAGGCAGACGGCGGTGGCGACACAATTTAGTTCCTCTAATTGGGGATTATTATAAACAATTCGCTTTATTTCTAGGGCATTTTTAAATAACGTGGTTGTGTCTTGCAAAACCGTCTCAATTTCTTCATAAGCAAAGGCAACAATTCATGAGAAAAGTTAAATCTATGAATTGATAAACGAACTTTGAAAAGGACGGTTTAAAGATATAATCCTCAGTAAGAATATTACACAAGTAATCAGGAATAATAACACGTGATGCAGTAATAATAACCCAATCCACACTGACTTACTCATATCAGTTTAATTTCTTTCTACTGAATTATCTGTATTTATTCAGTTACTATGCTCACCATACTTCATGTTCCTGCTCTATCACAACTTGAAAAATCAAGAAAGGCTACCATCAAAGTAACACTGAAGCCCTTGTGAGTATCTTTTGAAAGAAGGCATTCACTCCACACAGCATAGGCCTAAAGTAAAAAGGTAATCCAGAGGTGAACAAACACGATCTCGATTGATAATAAAAGAAAAAATTTTATAACACCGTACCTAGAATTAGTGGAGTTATTTTATTTATTGATTTATTTTTATTATTATTATTATTATTATTATTATTATTATTATTATTATTATATCTTTATTTTTAAAGATACCATTTCTCTCTGAGTCTATCCACGTATATATTTTCGAGACCGAATAAGCCTGTCACCACATAACATCACCAGTATATCACTAACAAATGATTAAACTTACTTCGACAAACAACATATCCTAATGGAATAAATACAGAGGCATTCAAACTTTTCTCACTACACTGAGCGAGATCTCATCATAATATTATCCTCTCCAAGGTTGTTTTCATTTTTCACTTTTTTTTCACTTTCATCGTAAATCACATAAATGGCAAGAGATGAAAGGCTTTATAAAAAGAGGTGGGGGATCCTAACTCTAAAACAAATTATAAAAACTCTCTCTCTCTCTCTCTCTCTCTCTCTCTCTCTCTCTCTCTCTCTCTCTCTCTCGTAAAATCATTATCCTTCCAAGAGAGTAAATAAATGCATGCCAATTCTCGATTCGAGGACACTGCTCTTATGAACCTATGAAAAAAAGATAATTGGAATTATAACTGGTAAATGCATCTGACCTCGGCACGACTCGAACCTGAGCCTTTAGTTTAGATACAGTTACAGACAGGGACATGATCATTCAGCTATAACGTGTTTATAAGTGACAAAACATTATATATATACACACACATATATATTCATATATAATATATATGCATACATACTATATATATCTATATATACATATCTATATACATATAGAGAATATATATATATATATATATATATATATATATATATATATATATATATATATATATATATATATATATATATATATAATTTTACTTGGCGTTTTTCCGTTAGATAGAGTGGTTTTAAAGGCTATTAATCTTACGGTTCTCAGTCATTCTTCTGGGATGAGGTTGCTAGCCCCTTGTCGTTTTATGCACCCAAGCTGCGACCCACCAAAATCGACTGAACTTCAGGTACGTAACTCATCAAAGATGATCCCTTTCTTGGGCAAGGTTGGAATAATTATGCCATGGAGGTCCAAAACACACACACATACATACCCACATAGTATATAACAGGTGTATACATATAAAATAAAATCATGCGTGTAGACATTAGCATATACTCAAACGAGAGAGAGAGAGAGAGAGAGAGAAGGCAAGAATGCTATACAGAAAGACCATTAGGCCCAGCATCACCAACAACATAATCAAGTGTAATGTTATGAATGATGTTATGGTCTCTTCAGGCCGCTCCACCTTCAGATTATAAATGTCCATTAAGTGGCACTTACTTAAAACAGAAGGGTAAAACTGTAGTAAGGTTGCGCAATATACTTTCGCGGGTTGTGGCCAGTTTAAAAGCATATCAAAGACATATTTCACCAAGGGTACACCCTTCCTTTACCTACCCTGAACCTAACCTTAAACTGGTCAAGTGGTCGTGCAATTATTCTGCAGTACTACCAACAGAGGAACATCCCGACTTGAGAAAAATAAAGATAAAATTCTGAAAACAAGTAGAACATCAACTGCATATCTTATCAGCACATCCTAGAGACAATAAACCCACAGTACCTAAAGTAGCCCTGCCATTCCCGTCCGGAGGCAGAACGATCACCGATATTGTCACAACAATGCAACAGACGTGTCGAGGGGAGAGGTTATCTCTTAACGGAGCCTCCATTAAGCGAACAAACGGACACCTTAACAAAGTATCTACGCTCGATCGCGCGTAGTCCTATGTTGACATTTATGGCGTCTTTTCGGCCATTCGTTACTTAAATGGCGTTGGTTATCCTCACGTGACGATGCTCTCTGTTTGCTTGTTTAATTGCGAATGGGCGATTTAATTTCAATCACTGGGTAGTCTCATAATAATTCAGTTTCAAATATAGTAATGCCTGCACAGTAAATACGCTTTTCTGGCGATCACTTGGAGATAGAAATATATATATATATGTATATATATATACATATATATAAATATACATTATATATTTATATATATTATATATATAAGGAAATATGAAATCGTTAAGATCTAGTCGACCGGGGAAGTCGTCCGCACAGTAATGTCCATCATAAACAAAACGACCATATAACACTTCACAATAATGCCTTGTTGAGAAACATAAACAATATTCTGGTGTCAAAACAGTTTGAAAAATTTGCTCAAAACATACTCTCACTTAAAAAGGATCGACATGAATACCTGCGCAGTTTGTTAACTGTTCGCATACTGTTTTTGCCTTGCCGCATGTGCTACAAGGGATCCAAATATGGAGGAACCTCTCTCTGCCGTGATCCCCAGCAGATCTATTTGAGATTTTCCCCGTCGTGTTAAGAGATGAGGATGGCGCCAAGAGTAGATAAACTTGAAGGTCGGAATATATATATATATATATATATATATATATATATATATATATATATATATATATATATATATATATATATATATATATATAATATATATACATATACATATATATATACTGTAAATATGTGTGTGCGTGTGTGTTATATACATATATTTATATATATATATATATATATATACATACATAAACTTTCATACATACATATATATATTTTTTCAATACTAAGATGTTGCCCTTACCGGGGGTGGCTTGAGAGAAAGGAGAAAACACAGTGGTTACTGCACAATTCATAATTTAATTGCGGAATCGTGAGAGAGCCCATGTGCACAAAACTTCCACAAGATTAGTGCGTTCGCGCACCTACAAAAAGGGCGTTCAGGTGAGCCCGACTTCCCTATCCACTTTGTGCTATTCACTCGATCTTGCAAGCACCTGTTTCATGGATGTCAAGGTCCTCCTTTTCATTACGTTCTTCACACCGTCTGTCCTTACATCTCTAGGTCTTCCTCTCCTCCCTACCAAGACTTCTTAGTTATACTCTTTTACCCAACCTATCGCCCTCCAGTCTTTCCAAACAACATTCTCAAAACGCTCTGCTCCAAATCTTTCACTTGCACTAGCCTTTTACATACCTCTATTTTCGTTACACTTTCTCCTTACGTCACCTATATTAGGCCAGTAGATCACCCCAACAGCTTCACCCTTGATTTCTTTAATTTATATTCAACTTTTTATATTTCATTTTCATGAAGGCAAGCTGGCTCAACGATCCTCTCATACATTTCCCACGTTGGCTTCCACACAAACAAACACTCACATACTCAAGTCTCTTTCAAATCTTTTGCACACAATCTGCTACCTTTCTTCTCATCCTATCATACCCAATGTTTGTATTCATAGATACCTATACAAATCAAGTGCTTTCCAATCTTTCAATATTTATTATAAGCCTTTATTGTCCCATTTTTCTGGTTTCCATTTACCCTCATAACCTTACTCTTGATCACATCTACTCTCAACTTTCTCCCCTTGCATATGGTTTCACTCTCTTCCGTTGGTTTCTGCAGTTTCCCTTCTTTATCTCCAAACAATATTGTCTCACTTATTATATCCAAACAATATTGTCTCACTCATTACATCCAAACGATATTGTCTCATTTATTATCTCCAAACAATATTGTATCACTGGTAAACATCAATCATTCCACACCCCTTTCACAACTCATTTTCTTGTCTAACAAACTGCACCTTCTTTCATTGTTCCACCCATAAAGGGAACTGATCAGTTAGGAAAAAGCTATACAGTATGTGACACAGCTGGACTTAAGCAAAGCCTTATAATAAAATCAATACAGCAGTTTTGTGAAGGACCCTCCACTGTCTCTCAATTAGCATAAGCTTCGCCTAGCTCCATGTATATCACGTACAGCTAGTTCCATTTATTTTCAGCCTTCTCCAACAATCATTTTATAACAAACACTTTATCCACATACCATCTTTCTTGTATACACTCACACTGTTCTTCCCATATCAATTCTTCATCATCTGCTTACTTCCGCTATCAAGATACAAAATAACAATAATTCCTCTAATCCATTCCCTTGGAACCTTTCCCTTGTCAAAACATACCTTAAAAACTCTAAGCCTCTCAATCCCATTACCTCCCATGTGCCGTAGTATCTCATGTGTAATCCCACGAACTCTTGGTTAACTGCCCTTCACAAGCCTCCTGCAACTTGCATTAAACCTTTCCATTTTTGTGTCATTTAGTTCTTCCTCTATTCTATCTTCCACATTCGACAATCTTCAATAAATATATATATATATATATATATATATATATATATATATATATATATATATATATATATATATATGTATATAAATATATATATATAAATATATATATATATATATATATATATATATATATATATATATGCACACACATACACACACACACACACACAGACACACACACACACACATATATATATATATATATATATATATATATATAGAGAGAGAGAGAGAGAGAGAGAGAGAGAGAGAGAGAGAGAGAGAGAGAGAGAGAGAGTTCTTTCCCAGGCTAATGACATCATTTATTTTAGGGATAAAGAAACGGGCAGAAACTGAATATAACCAAGAATATGGAATAAAAATATCAGCTGCTAAAAAAGAATAACTTTCGGCTCCGTTACAAACCAGCACGAAAATACGCAAACGGAAAAAGGAAACGGAAAAACAAAACAACAGCTGAATGCGTAGTACACGTCGCTCCGTTCGTGCAGAAGAGAAAACAATGTATATTGTCAAGTTCACCACAAACAATAGCTGCGACCCTTGACCTTTCGAGTATTCATAAGTTCTGCTGATAATTAACCTACATTTGTGTCTATAATATATGATTAAATTTAACGATCACAGCTATTCCAAGAGTATCAAAACACAAGGTGATGATGTAACGTCTGTTTATCAAAATACGAACAATAGTAACTGACGCTAAACATACGCACAATACTGTACATACATACATATTTATATAAATACATGTAGGTGTATATATATACACATTTATGTATGTGTATATATATACACACACACACACACACACATATATATATATATATATATATATATATATATATATATATATATATATATATATATATATATATATATATATATATATATATATATATATATATATATATATAATATAACACTGAGTATGCGATTTGGAACAGAAAGAATGCAGTCCAGGTCTTGACAAATATTTCTAAATATTCGTAAACAGGCTTATTCAACGCAGGCGTGTTTCCCTAGGTAGAAATGCGTATTTAATAATCATGTAAAGGAAACCGAAAATAGTGGAAACCGGAGGAGAACCGATCCGAGATAATGCAAGGAGATGCATTTCATGAACGTCGTTGCTACATAAATGCTTCTAATATCCTCATTTATGGTGATGCAGCTTTCGTTAGCAAAAAAAAAAAAAGCAAAAAAAAAAAAAGAACAGCAGTGCATCGGAAAAAAGAAAAGGAAAATTAGTTAAGGAAATTAAAAGCCGTGGAAAACGAGATTAAAAAAACTCAACGCATGACATAATGTAGAGTACAATACAGTAAAGGGACAAGTAGAAGGGCTGCCCACTAAGTACATTTTCTGGACACTCAAAACACCGGTTTTGTCCTAAGCTACATTTTCATACGAAAAAACACATAAAAAAACACAATAACAAAACCATTTAAACTGGAAAAAAATTAATCATAATTACCTGGATATCTATCGATTTTTTAACAATAAATTTAGTTGGCGTAAATATTAAACAAACAGCAGGTTTTGACATTTACTTTCTCCCTCGACTTCTCCCATTTGGCGGAGACAACTAGCTGCTTGCACGAGTATCTCAGCCCATCAGATTCATTTATTTCGAAAGAACCAGGTCTTTTGTTAATCCTTCCTCGAGAAATTAAATAAATAAAGTTTATTCTGAATTTACTTTCATCTTGAAACATTATATAAAGGATGGTACTTTTATATTTCCCATCCTATTTATGCTATATTTTTTTTAGCTCTGCATTCAAACCAGTAGTTTGTTTTTCATATCTTGTCTTCGATTGGATATGTTCAAATTTAATAATTAAAGATCTATTCAATTCTTAGCAAAACGTCATTGAAAGCTTAAGAAATACTACAATTCTCAACTATTTTAATTTTCGTTACTTTTACCTTTGCACCATAATTACCTTCGACAAGATTATATTTTTAGCTCTGTTTTCCTGTAGGTTTAAATGAATACACCAAAAGTTGCGTGTGACGTTTTACGAAGATTTTACCAAGAGGTGGGCCTCATGACTGGGGAAACGTGATAAAATCTTGGGAGAGTTAGGAATGTGACTTTTCAGTCTGTCCGTCTGTCTGTCTCTCTTTCTCTCCAAAACCGATGCAATTAATATTTTTCTTTTCAAGTAAGAGTATTTAGGCATATCACTGAGAGTTTCAACACTTACAAACAGATAAATATACATATATGTATGTATATATATATATATATATATATATATATATATATATATATATATATATATATATATATATATATATATATATATATATAGATAAACAGTGATTTTCAAATGCATGCGCTGCTAGTTCAATATTAAATGACGCTACGAATCATGACCGATTCCATCTTATGTCAGAGAGAGAGAGAGAGAGAGAGAGAGAGAGAGAGAGAGAGAGAGAGAGAGAGAGCCACGTAATATCCTGTGTAAATTCATACTCTGAAAGTTTTACAGGCAGTTCAAACTCTCACCGCTTCATTTCTGCGTAAAAACACACAAAGGTTCATGCACGCACATATATGCACACACATACATATATAACATATATATATATATACATATATATATATATATATATATATATATATATATATATATATATATATATATATATATATTATATTAAATATTGTTCTATATATATACTAAATATACCTCATTCAAACTGGATATATATATATATATATATGATAATGTGGATATATATATAATAAAAACTATATATATATATAATGATTCCTTTTAGTAATATATATATATATATATATATATATATTATATATATATATATATATATATATATATATATATATATAGTTATATATAATTACATATACTGTATATATATCGCGCCATTCAAAGGATGTCTTTTTT
>NC_089795.1:75295162-75302662 GCF_040412425.1 Macrobrachium rosenbergii
TTCTCTGAATCAGTAAGAGATTAGGAAAACATTCTTTTGAGATTTCAGCAGCTTACGGATGAATTCCTCGCAAACTCTGGATATGCCTCGCTCAAATATTTCTCCTGAACATTTTCAACAGGGATGAAACGTCTGCCTCGAACTGCTTTGACCAACCTTATCATATTCCCTTTTGAAATGTCAAAGGCAAATGTGCAAAACTGCAGTCCTACTCAAAGGAACCTTTTTGGCAAAGGAGCTCAATGCAGGGTGAGGGCTGAGGGGTAATCCTGAGAGGGAGAAGCAGGCCAGGGATTGGGGGTGGAAGGGTATAGGTTCAGAAGAAAAACTAAAAGGAATCTGATGTGGAGAGAGAGAGAGAGAGAGAGAGAGAGAGAGAGAGAGAGTTTCTTTTCAACCCATTTCTGAATATATGAGGTCGGGTTTCTTTATTGCGTTCGTATTGGCCTCATTTATTCAAATAGGTTTTCGAGGTCAGATTCGGGGTTGGTATCGGCATCATTGTGCCAGTTACGTCAGAATGAATTGCTACATTGCAAATGGTTCACATTTGCTTCTTGTTTTCCCTTTACGTCCAGCTGCTGATGCGCTATTTGGGCTCTTTTCCGTTTGTTCTCTTTTCGTGGACGACACGTGTATATATATATATATATATATATATATATATATATATATATATATATATATATATATATATATATATATATATATATATATATATATATATATATATATATATATATATATATATATATATATATATATATATATATATATATATATATATATATATATATATATATATATATATATATAATTCTTATTTACGGACACAAACATGGCATCGGATATCAAGATTTGCTGTTCAAATGAAAATAAAAACCTTAATAAAACAAATAAAAATGTCTTTTGACTATGTAAGTCTTCAATAAGTAAGAAATAGTAAAGGTTAAACTGACATCTCCCTAATTACCTTTATTTCCAAGAGCTCTCAAACAATATTTTATCAATTCAAATGCATAAATAAATAGACGTGGTTGATTCATACAGGTATTTGGAATAAACGCAACAGATGATGATCAGGTGAGAATAAAAGTGATTCGCAGAACAAGTGAAGAATTAATGCCGAAGGCTTAAGGAAAAAAGGAGTCTCAAAAAAGGCAAAAGTTGGAATGCATGCACTGACTGTTTAGTCAATAAGGTAGTGACGTGTAGACGGTGAAGAAGAAGACTAGAAAAAGAAAGAAACTTGTGTGAAAACTTTGGTACTAAATTATGTGGAACGCTAAGAAGTACTTTTGGGATCCGAGAAATCATTTATAAGTGCATATAATTTGGAAGTATCGAGAGAAAGGAATAGATGAATTGGACTGGATAAGTTGTTGGAAGTAAAAGGCTTTAATAACCAGTATGCATGAGAGTGCTGATGACGAGTAGCACATGTACGTAAAGCACTTTATGTGGAAGTTTCCTGCGCAATTAGACTCTAACCTTGGTAAATGAAAATAATAAGTATATAACTTAACCTTAGTTTTGCACACATACACACGCGCACTCTTCATTATATGTATGTAAGTATGTGTATATATTTATATATATATATATATATATATATATATATATATATATATATATATATATATATACACACACACACATACATACATATATATACTGTATATACAGAAGCAGCTTTGACAAGTAAAAATAAAGTTCATAGCTGGCGTTTCTAGCATGAAAACTCCGGTAAAAACTCTGTAACTTGAGAACACCACCAACACTTATGATATCGGAGTCTCTTTCCATTAAAAGACTAAAATAACACGACAATTGGTCAATTAAGACTGCCGTTTTAATTTGGAATTTTAATGGAAATAAAGGATAATAAAGTCTGCCCCGGTAATTAAAGGAATACTTAATATGTAGGAATAATTCATATTTTGTATCTAAAAGGAAAATGAGGACAAAAGTTTAGATTTCTTCCTATTATAAAATTTGCATGGAAAAGATATTCACTGACTTGTTTTTATTAGAAATTTATGAGGTTGCTTTCACGCTAGCATTCTCAACAATAGTCAGACTGCTGAGCAACCTTGTATACACGTGCGGTACAGGTACCCAACTCTGCCTTGTCATACGATATGCAAACTCACAATGTATGACCTACAACATTTCATATTAGATATCAAGTGTATGCAACTTTTATCTTAGTTTGTTGTCACTGAAATGGATATTGTAATTTTAGCATTTCTCTATTTGTAGTGGGATATGAAAGTCTGGCTGTAATTACATTCAAACTACAAAGCGCCGGAATTAAGCCCTGGTTACGTAATAGGATCAGAAGAGAGAGAGAAAGGAGAGAGAGAGAGTACGAACAGAGGAGAGAGACACAGAAAAAAATATGAGGATACAAGAAGAGATTAGATATGGCAAATACAGCAGTGACTATCATAAAACACATATACATATAGTAAGGACCAGATAAAATCTTTGCAATCAAACCTAGTGATAGGCAAAAAACGGACAGACATTTTGATTCACTCGTGATGTGAAAAAATTCACTATCATTAACAGTAACTAAATAACAGCATATTAATAAACGTCAAATATTATATAAAAAAACAACTTACATGAAATTTTAAAAAGACTAAAAAAGGAAAATGTAGAAGATTATCAAAGTACAAAACGAAATATATAACTTAAAAAAAAAAGTAAAAAATGCGCCGAAGTTTCCTAGGCGCAATCGAGTTTTCTGTACGACCGCTACAGCGTATAATCAAGGCCACCGAAAATACATCTATCTTTCAGTCGTCTCGGTATAACGCTGTATGAGCCGCGGCCCATGAAACTTTAACCACGGCCTGGTGGCAGCTGTCTTGTATCGTTGCCAGAAGCACGATTATAGCTAACTTAACCTTAAATAAAATGAAATCTACAGGGGCAAGAGGGCTGCAATTTGGTATGTTTGATGATTGGAGGGTGGATGATCAACATACCGATTTGCGGCCCTCTAACCTCAGTAGTTTTTCAGATCTGAGGGCGGTCAGAAAAAGTGCCGACGGACAGACGAAGCCGGGCACAATAGTTTTCTTTTACAGAAAACTAAAACCGAGACTTGAAGACCTCTGTAGGCGTCCTATGTGTATTGCCTTTACGGTTCCACAGGAGCACAAGCTTTCCTTCTTGAGGAAGGAGCCAAGAGCAAAACTTCATCGAGGGAGATAGTGATCGGGTCGTTAGGAAATGACTTGCTTCCAGAAAGGAAAAGCAGGCAAGATAGAGAGCGCAGTTGTCTGCATCAGTTAAGTTACAAGCAATGCTGTAAATCCCGAAGGAGATGAAAATTTTGACGGCTATGTTACAACTCTTGATAGTAACTGCCATATATTTAGCTGCGACATCCTACACCAAGTTTAAGATAGTAGTGAAAGCGTGTAGAGATATTTACATTCATACATGTACAGATGCAAAATATCTATGTAAAAAAACGTGCAAGCAAACAACATCAAAACATTTCACTGAGAGAGAGAGAGAGAGAGAGAGAGAGAGAGAGAGAGAGAGAGAGAGAGAGAGAGAGAGAGAGAGAGTCATAGTAATTTCCCTAACTACAGAAAAGGGACTAGGAATATGCACGCCCAGTGGTATTAGTGACCCTACTTGGTCGGAAGCCTCTCAGATAAGAAAATGATTTCCCCCGCAGTCCCACATTTGGGTCCCCATCTCATCATGCATATACGGATGACTTCCAGCACAACGAGAAAGTCAATTTCGTTTCTACTTAGCCTGCTCATTCCGCTGACCTAAAAAAGGACGACATTTATGTGTTTGTTGGTATCTTTGTCTAGTTTGACGTCCACTGAATCAGTGGGATGTTCAGGTTTTGCTTTCTGTAAATCAAGGTCCTAATTCAATAAATTAGTTCCCTATTCATATAATACGTGATCATAAATGAAAAATCTTTTGAGAAAGTATATTTCACGTAATGCAATGCAAGATTCTTCTATTCCGAGTGATGAAAAAGCTGTAACTATATACTTAGTCAAAATATAAATATAAATTTCTTAATCTGCAAATAACTTCTAGACACCCGAAACTTTTCACAAAATGTTCGCTCATCCAAGTAAGTAGGAAAAGGTGTGACTTGTTACGAATCATCACGTAAGAGAAATCCCGTTCGAAATCCATCAAATTTCATTGAAAGTTTATCCATATTGGCAGGCATTTTCGTTTCCTTTATATGTCGTGTATTTTATTTATCTCGTAATTTACTTCACACTGACAATTCTAACTTCCTTTTACTCTTTTCCTTGTCAGAATACAATTATGGCTCTTCTACATCTTGCTTCATATTTCGTAAAATTCCGACTTCGGATTCCAGCTGCACATTCCCAAAGTTCCCACCTTCCCCCCCCCTCTCTCTCTCTCTCTCTCTCTCTCTCTCTCTCTCTCTCTCCCCTAAGTCAACATTTTCAATCACCCTCTCCATCCTCATTCACCCACGATTCCGCCTTCACCGCTGGATACATCGTGAAGACGTGTTTATTTGACGTTGGCATGAGGGCAAACATTTTCTTCCACGGAAATATTTACGATTTATCTTTGCTCTTACAACTTCGAAATTGGTGAAGATGATGGCGATGATGATGGTCATGAAGATTGGCAGCTCCTGGGAGGGCGGAAGAGTGAGAGGGAAGAGGGCGTTAGGTGTGATCTGGATATGATACTTCTCTCTTTTTTTTTTTATCGCTCGATTGACTGGAAGGATCAAACAATAAAAAATCAGATGGTAAAATGCGTCTCTTTTTTTCCCCTCTTTTTTCTGGCGAGATATTTTATGGTGCAATATTTCCTTTTTATCTTTTAATCAAGTGAAAATAATTGTAACGATGATGGATAATTCCTGGATACCGTTGGAGAAAGACGAACAGCAAGCTGTTAACTCGTTGATGCGTTTGAAACGAGAGCGCCGTGAACAAATCTGGAAATGAAGGTGGGAGCTTGAGAGGACTATTTTAGGAAAATCATGATGATGACTCCGTGAATGATGACGCACGACCGTAATGAAGATGGATCATTATAACTGGAAGGAGGTGAAGGTTCTGGAAATCATTGTACGATGGCGATTTTTAAGAGAAACTGACATATAAAAAGACTTCTGAAAGGCAAAGAACCTACCGGTCCTTTCCAAATTTGAGAACACAAAGAAAATAGTGAACAATACTAAGCTGACACCGGTTATATTTATGAATAACATTATTTCGCAGAAATCTGGATGGTAATCTGGATGACTTTAATCCAATAAAAGTTGAAAAATAAAATGCATTCGTACACGCATACATAAGGACCAGGATTCCCCCTTCGGGTAAACTTCGAAAGCAATGCATTCGGTTTCATCCAAAACAAAAATTAAATAAAAAAAACAAATGCCAGAATTCACGTAAACGAACCACTGAAATTCTTGGGAAAAGATGGAGGAATAAAAAAATACTTAGCAAAAACATATTATTAATGAATAGTTAATATGCATAAAAAATTACCATGTTTATTTCAATGAAGAATTCTGAAGAATAATCTTAAAACATATCTTGTGGAAAAATATTCACGGAGTAGACAGTAAGACTGAATCATAAATGTGATTGTATTTGGGAAGAGAGAGAGAGAGAGAGAGAGAGAGAGAGAGAGAGAGAGAGAGAGAGAGAGAGAGAGAGAGAGAGAGAGAGAGAGCAAAAATCTGATTGACGCTCCATCAAATAACCAATTAGCGACTGCCTAACTGATAAAGAATTCACTCACTCATCATGTGGTCAAAACATCTAATAGCCAATTGGATGAGAAACACCCCATTTAATTAAACTTTACTCTCTTGATGCAAGAATAATTTTTGATTAATTTACCTTCAAACAATTAATTCAATTCAATATAACTACAGAGAACTGGGCACTTGACCTTAGTGCTAAAATAGGCAGCATCTGTTACGTACTAAATAAGTCACACATACTAAATAATAGATGGATTAAAAGGAAACTCCAATTCTCTCTCTCTCTCTCTCTCTCTCTCTCTCTCTCTCTCTCGCATTAGTCACCTTCACTCTTACAATGTTAATTTAACCCGTCAATCGCTAAAGCAATTAATCAGTTAATTGACAGTTTAGACTGGCGTTGCAATAACCCTCTTTTTCAGACACATACACAACCGCACAGACACAAGCACGCACATAAACGCTCAAGTGTGCATACACACAATATACATGTGTGTATACAAATATGTATATACACACACACACACACACACACATATATATATATGCATTTTTACCACAAGGAAAATGTAACATATATAGTTGTATTTTCCCAAGAAAAATGTTGCATATAAAAATAACCTGTAAAGTGTGATTAAAAATAACATGTATATGATTATATATATATATATATATATATATATATATATATATATATATATATATATATATGTGTGTATATATATACACTACGTGCCATAGCGCGTAGTATAAATATCTTTTTTGAGATACACTAGTATAACAAGAAATGAATAAGTCCCAAACAAGAGCGAGAAAACCCATATAATAAAACCACAAAAATGTAATAGACCGAACAAGTACAAGACCGAACGAAACAAAAGCAAAAAGAAAGAAAGAAAAATGGAAAATAAAAAAAATACCGAACCCCTTTATTAAACAATTATTTCCATAAGAGAACAATACTTTTCTCTGCATTAGAGTAAATGGCATATAAGGCGAAATTAAGGATGAAGCCATGTTTTTTTGTTTGTTTGTTCTCCTCCAATGCTGTTATTCCAAGGACGACCTGGAACCTGGTGATCCAACGCTGTCCACTGGAAAACGATTTCTGGTTTTCCATTCACTGTTTCCCGCAACTGATCAAATGAACGACCCTATTCCTAAGACGACTTAGCTTGATTGAAATACGAGGACCAGTCGCCCAACTAATCTAGAGGGGAATATTAGGGAGAAGTCAAGGAGGAGAAGCGATAATGTGAGGCACAAAAAAATATGGGTTAGACCCCTGTAACATGCGATTACTCAAGATGTGGTTAATTAGTTGCCTCCCTGAAACAATACCAACGAGTATTACGACTTTCTCTACTAAATCAAGATTATAATACAATCTTGTTGTTCAGGCTTTGGTCCAAGTTTTGTCAAATATTAAGAATCTTTAAATGAATAAACTGTAAAGACTAACTAAATTCTAGCATGGAGGCCGGATACAAGATCAGCTAATAAATATTTATGTGCTTTGCAACAACTTAAGAGGTTAAACAAATGCACATCTTCAAGGGAAGATATATTCCGCAACTATAAAACCAACGCAGGATGCTTATCTTAAGAAAAAATCTACACCGGCCACAACATACAACAAGGAGGTTCTTCTAAGGATTGCATAAAGTTCCTTATTAAGTGGAAACAGCAATACTGTTTGACCTCTGTTCGTACTGTCTTGATTCCCCGTCCACTTAAGTGTT
>NC_089795.1:75307662-75330162 GCF_040412425.1 Macrobrachium rosenbergii
TGTTCGTCCATAAATGAGTCCCTTGCATAAAAAAAAAGAAATTTAAATCGCTCAGGGTAATTATCTGAGGTCACGACACACTATAAACAAAAGCGCAACACCACCTGGGAGGGCAAAGTAAAACCAGCTACATCGTGTACATATTTAACAACTAACCGACCATGAAGCACTTGTTGCTATACCAAAATATGAGTAACAAGTAGTCACATAAAACAGAACTTCCCTCCTAAAAAAAAATCGTTGAAATGCAGAATGTAGATGAAATACAAAACCTCGAACATGAAATAAAAAAAAGAAGGTAACAACTTTAACACAAATGTCTAGTTCATATTTTAACCTTAAAAATTTCGTTCCAAAGGTGGATACATGCATGAAAATCATTGAATTATGAATGCTATAGAAAAAATGAGAAAGCGAGGCTTCTTGCAGTGAAGAGGCATGGAGAGTCCAAAATCATCTTTAATGAGAGCTAACCGTCATTTCATTCATGAGAGCAACTCCAAACTCACGTGGAGATACACAATTCTGTTTATACAATAAACAAAATAAAAATAAACATAAAAATAAAACAATGCAGCTCTGTATATGTTGTTACATCCTTCTCTCTCTCTCTTTCTCTCCCTCTCCCTCATGCACACACTCTCTTTGCAAACCAAACCCCTTTGGCAGCATTCAGTTTACAGCTCACGAAACATTTTTAACAAAAAGAATCTACCTCATTGACCTTTGATGTTGTGATGTTGGTAAAGCAAACAATATTATTATAAAATAACTCCCCCTCCTCTCTCTCTCTCTCTCTCTCTCTCTCTCTCTCTCTCTCTCTCTCTCTCTCTCTCTCTCTGGCCGCCAAAAACTGGTTATTTTTCGAGGCACGTCCTTTTATTCTAAAAGTTGTTGCTAGAAGTTAGCAACCTGTCTCGCACAGCAAGGAACACAAAAACACGCCCTTGCAGTATCGACGCTTCTTTCAGAATTACAGACTGAATAAGAAAATATGAGGAAAAAAAAGAATAACATTATCATGAAATCAGTATATAATAGTTACTGTTTATAACAAATGTTTTTTTACACAGTTGGTCTGGTTCTTTCCGTTATGGTGCAATGAGTCTAGAACATTCAAGCCAATCCTCAAAACTTAATCATTTGTTAAAAATTTCTCCTAATTAACAAAAATGTAATAAAAGTAGAGGCTCGTTTCTTTTTTAGCTTATTTATCGTTTCTTTTATTTACTCACAGCCGTTCAAGCGACCTCAGGACGTATATTAAACTGTGTAACTCGGTCTTGCCATTTCGTGGTAATGTTTACTTCCTACATATTAACGCTGACTGTGTTTAAGCACGACATACTCGGTTTATTTACTCAGCCGACTGGAGGATACGAAGTACATTAAATTATGTTGATTTACCGTTTTGTGTAAAGGCTAGAAAAACTAGTGTCCTTTTTGGAAAAAAAATTTTTTCTCTCAAAATTATATTGTCTTGCATGATCCTCACTACGGCATTATGTTTGCGAGCGCTCGTACACACACACACACACACACACACACACACACACACACACACACACACACACACAACCAGGACCTAAAGAAGAGGTCTTGCACATAACTAGACGCCCTTTCCCTAAACAGGTGGCTAGAGATGGTGTTAACCTTCCGGTTCTTAGATAGCCTTTTTTGGGATGAGGCTGCCACCGGACGCCCTTCTCACTCAGGATGCAACCCACCACAGTCGACTACGTAAACAAAGGCACCACAATGGATTTCTCAGTAAAATGGTTCCAAGTAAAACTTCATATGCATCGGGGGTATAAGGACATAAGCAATCGGAACGCCTGACTTTTTTGTGTCTTCACTTTGAACTTGTAATGGGGCGATCCAAAACAGCTACTGATGCCCCGTCAATATTTTTAAACAATATCAGAGCTCAGAGCAGCATCTGAAAAAGTAACATTACTGCACATATAACAAAAATGTATAATTATTATTATAATCACTGATCAAATATTTCCATGGAACACTCCATAAAGGCAATAAAAACAATGATTTCAAGGACTACTATGACTATGTAAATGGAGAAAAGATGAGAAAGACACAAATTTTAAAAAATGGAACGACATATACACGCAACAATACGCCACAACTAACAAGGCGCACCTTGTAAACAACAGAGGAAAGGAGAGACAATATCCTGAGACTATAACTCAAAAACCACACTTCTTCACAAACCGTGAAGTTATAACCGTCTCGAGAAAACCCTCCAGAAATGAGAATGTCATGTATATGGCAATTATCCCAAGAAAAGTAAGAGTTGGTGAAACAGTCGGCTTAGAAAATGCGCGGGACAGAACACAAAAGCTATCTCTTACACATCTCAGGTGGCTGCAGCTCACGGGGGAGGTGGTAAAGGTAAATGATGACGTAGAAGATGGAAAAAACGAAGAAGAAGACATCTATATTCTCCCATATAAAATATGGCAAAGTTTCGAGTCTCCAGCCGATTTATCGTCGAGAAAAAGGGATCGGACCCCGTCACGCTGTAAGCCTTTAGGCCTAAGGAAATCGAAGATAACATCCGCGGCGTCCTGAGGAAAACCCATTTCAGACTATGGAAATAAATCATATATCATTTAAGGGACCCTTCCGACCGTAAGACGTATTTACTCGGATCACCGACCGATTCCCGCCTCACAAACACAAGAACTGGATGCATGGGCCACAGCCATCCTTCTTTCTTTTTACTGGATATCTGCTTCCTTTATTGGCACATCCATAACCACAATTTCCATTAACTCCATATGCGGGGCGACGGCAAATAACTATATAACCCGGAATCGCCTGGCTGTACTCTTATTGGCTGAGCTGTTATTTTCTCTCCTACGACGGTCAAACTTTCAAAAACGCAGATCAAAGTTTTGGAAAAGTTCCCAAAAATAGCTTACGTCAGCCACAACCGCATATGGCCAAGTTTAAAGGACCGGTTGCTCTAAGCTACCAAAGGTCACGTAGTCTACAACAGAAGGAGTTAAATGAACTTATTTATTACCCTCCTAAAAATAAAAAAATATTATTCTAACATTGTTGCCGTTTCAAACGTAGAGTACGAAGAGAATTATGCTTCAATATTGTTAACTTCTAAAAAAAGAAGTTGCGTCGTTAAATATTTTTCTTTAAAATGAACAGCAATAAAAGGAACTGTATTCTTAGGTATTGTTACTTGGTTAAAAGGTAATAAACAATAACCTGTATTCTTATATTCAGTGTACACTGACGTAAGAAAGAACATCCAAATGTCGAACAAAGAAGAATTCCAGCGTTTCCTGATGACCTAATGGATTAACCATCCATGGCAAGAATAATTTTACAATTTATAATCATACATGGCATCAAATTATCATAGAATTACAAATTCAAATAACCATCAGATTAACATATCTCTCTTTCTACCTGTCTGTCTTTCTACGTCTCGCTCTATCACGAGTTCATGGGATCCATTTTCCTACAGTAAATGCCACTTAATGTAGATTCTTACTTTATATAATAGCAAAATGTTCTGTCACCTTAAGAGGAAATACGATGCAACATTCGTTTTGTAAACACAAACACATACGCAGAATGATCCCATCTCAAAATGAACTGTTACTCAACACATTCCCTCGATGAACATGGACCAAAAGCAGAGGAATATGAACGATGATTTTCAGGAATGATATGTTAAACGTGTGGCAAATAGGAGCAACATTTTTTTATATCTTTCAAAAAATTACGAAACATAACTACGCTTACATAAATTAATGAGGCGAGAGGTGCTTAATGTCACCTGTGACTAATGATCATAAACAAATTGGCCTGATAATTGATGGCCTTCTGTGTCGTATTTGAAATAGGAAGTCGTAAAAGATAACCTTTTTAATTAGCAGTGAGGTCATAACAAGTATATACATCATATTCTGTACAGACAAGGAATATAAAAAAAAGATTTGTCTCAATCATTACTACTCATTCTTGCTCAATATACTAATAACAATAACCTCAAAGGGATGAAACATTAGGACAGAAACTTCCCCAAAAATGTACGTTAAAAGTTCATTTAAAGGGGGACACGTATTCACCGACTCGTAAAAGGAGCAGTCTCTCTCTATAAGGACAAGGGATGAATGAGCAGACAGGTGGGCTGGCGAGAGAGAGAGAGAGAGAAAGTGAGGAGGAAGGAAAAGAGACAGGAAATAAAGGACGAATTACTGAAGAGAGAACTAGAGCAAAAGTATGCATGGATGTACCTTCGATTATTAACCAATAAATAACTCATCAATGTCGAATTACTGTAACTGAATAAAAAGGCGGAAGTTATTCCAAGCTATAGTGAATTAAACATTATTGGGCCATTGTGACTAAATAGCAATGGAAGTACGAAAAATTCATGCACCAAAATTTCAGAGGATAACCATTATGAATATATATATATATATATATATATATATATATATATATATATATATATATATATATATATATATCGTCAGCTGTACCGCTGGTATTTCGGACATCAACGTTAAGCAACGTTGGGTCTGGAGTCTGTCAGTAATGAGATGGGTGGCCACCACGAAAGAATAGACGCCGTCGGCACATGGGTCTGGGCGTGGAGGTAGCAACCCCACCCCATGCGTACTTGCAGAGCACCGGAGTGATAACAACCTCTGGCTCCACCCTGTCTAAGGGGAAAAAGGCGCGTGGGCTACATACCAGCACTTACCTTTATTTAAAAAAAGTTAAACAAATCATTCATTATTAAAGAAATTGTAGTTGTCACAAAACACTGAAGACAAGATATAAATAAAAACAACATTAAGCATAATTTCGAACAAAAACGTAAAACGTAAGCATTCAACAGCGGGTAAATGAAACTCGTAACGAACTCCGTATGGAAATTTACCTGAACCAGTAGGCTTTCGACATTTATTGAACCAGACACTGCAATTTAACTTTTTTAAAAATCTCCCGTTGCATAATTCTTTTACGTAAAAATCTAAAATATATATACGTAACTGGAAATCGATAGTGTCAAATACCTTACAAAAACCCGCATATATACAGAATTTATGTTGGGTGAATAATTACACACACATACTTATCGATTTATATGGAACAAGTAACGCAACTGTGATATATTACTTTAAACGATATGGCGTCACAAAAGAGAGAGAGAGAGAGAGAGAGAGAGAGAGAGAGAGAGAGAGAGATAAATAAATTTATATTGATATAACATCACGTCTGTGTGTGTGTGACACATACACACAAACATACATGGCGGAAAGGCAGAGAAATTACATAAAGTGAGAAAGGGGGAATTAATTTCAATCGATCTGGCATAACAACTGTCTGTGTGTGTGTTTGTGTTTGAGAGAGAGAGAGAGAGAGAGGAGAGAGAGAGAGAGAGAGTAACAACCTTACCGCTGAGGAAAACTAGTTATATTGAAGGGAGGCATATAGAATCTAAAAGAGAGGGAGTGAGAGGTGGGTGGATCAAACGAACGAACTCTCTCCACCTTCCCCCCGGCTCTTCCTCTCCCTGCGACAGGACTTAACGGCCAAAAGCCCACCTGTCAGGTTGTTGAATCTAGCGCAGTCATCTGTGCGATATTAACGATGAATCATTTGCACGCCGTTATTACACCTTTGAGGAAAGTTTCAGTTAGTCTCAGATGTGCTTATTTCTGTTTTTCTTTTTTATATATATTATACTCTCTCTCTCTCTATCTCTCTTCTCTCTATATATATATATATATATATATATATATATATATATATATATATATATATATATATATACATATATATATATATGTGTGTGTGTGTGTGTTATATATATATATATTTTGTTATAAGGATGTTATCTTGTATTTTACATTAACGAATTTATATGTATTTATACTTCAACTCAATATTTGATGTTAAATAACGTTGTACATATAATCTGTTCAATTTTAATGTATATTTTATTCTTTAAAATGCACCAAGAGAAACCGCAACAACAACATCGTCGCATTTGTTTTAACAACCGCGAACGAAAAAAGAACTGGAAGACGGTGTCTTGAGCGTTCACTTGTTTGACACGGGGGTGGGACTGATGGTAGATCCTTTAGGTTGGGGAGAGGGGGAAGGTGGTTTAAGTTGCCGGATATCCTGTTGGAACATCCCTCAGCGTCAAAGCGATTTGATGTCCGCTTAATGGTCAGTTTGCCGAAGTTATTAGCACAAACACCGCATATTATATTCCTGATAGGAGACCCCAATGTGCCACTGTATACATTTACACATGCAAATCACACGTCCATCATATATGTGTATATATATGTGTGTGTGTATATGTATATATATATATATATATATATATATATATATATATATATATATATATATATATATATATATATATATATATATATATAAACTATCATTACATTAACTGCTTGTCCCTAGTAAATATTTTAAGACATTTTGGAAAAGGGTGCAGCTGTGTATATCACAAAACAAACCTTTACACAGCACTTGTCGCACCGTTTGTATCATGTCTCTTATGAACCCTAGTATGATTTCTTTGCCCTCCGTTCAAAACACAACTTCTGCTGATCTTAAATCACCACCACTTTTAATAGCATCTAGGTTTTTCTTTGTATACTTTTAATTTCTTGTAACGTGCAAAATGAAGCTATTTTTTTCTAATCATGAAAGGAATACAGTCTCGTATTCAGATATCTAGGAATAAGAATTTCATGCTTAGTTCTGTGGCTAACTTCAAACTATATTATTATTATTATTATTATTATTATTATTATTATTATTATTATTATTATTATTATTATTACAACAAATAATACTACTATGGCCTGCGAGCAGCTCATGCCGACTCCAATATTAATCAAGAAACATTGAAATCTGAGTTTTCACATAATAATCAGCCAGTCATCATCCAGAAAAAAAAAAAAACTGGGTTTCTCTCTCAGACAAGTAAATAAATTTTCCCCTCCCACTGAAGTTCCACACTCTTGGTAATAAAATGAAAGAAGTCACTATTTAGCTTCGGAAGGAATTGTTCTGCAGTTCAAGTTATGGTCACATTCCTCGGAATTAAAATTAGTCTAAGCTTTATTTATTTGATATTACTATAATACTGCTGCAAAAATTCCGAATTTGTCTCAAAATTGTCCATTGTCTTTTTCTCCAAGTTTTGTATCCTTTCTTTCAATTAAACGAAATTTCCAAATCTCTCTCTCTCTCTCTCTCTAAAATAATACAGCTGTTGAATGCACTTCGCCCTTGCGATGTACCAGCTAAACAAACTTCAGCCTCTCCTCTCTCCCCACCTTCCCTCTCTCCCCCCAACCCTCCCCACCTCTCGCTCTCTCAAAACGATGAAGTATCCAGATGTAATTTAACGTCGCACCAGGAGCAGAAGAACTGAGCTAAAAAAAAAAAAAAGGAGTTAATTTGTTGTCTGTTCTAATTAAAACCGGGCGAATCCTGAGTACAAGGAGATGTTCTTATTTACTTTCTTTTGCTTAATTATCTCTTTGAAGCTAACTCGAACTTCAAGAGAGCAATCTACTTTGATGAAAACTGCGCGCTCAGCCATTTTTATTTTTCAATCGTTTGTATTGGTTGAAGCAGTTATTTTAACCGTCCAGTTATCCAGCAACTGCGATGAAATCGGGTAACCATAAAATTTCCTTTATTTGGATATGCCTATTTGTCTCTTTATCACTGATTTTTGTACCATCTTAATCAGCGCGCAAAACACACATACATACATGCATACATGTACGAAGGTGAAGTAAACGTCCTAACCAATGAACTACGTATATATAAATATATATATATATATATATATATATATATATATTATATATAATATATATTATATATATACGTGTATATATATATACATATGTATATTTGCATGTACATATATATAATGTATTTTAATTAATTTATTACTAGATCATCTCCAGCACCAACCTGTCATCATGAGGCTGCTTAAAACACTATTTAAACAGTGCAAGAACAATCAGTCTACGAATATTACAGTTGCATACCACTCATAAAACAGCTACCAATTGCTACCTGACACTTTGTAAAATTTACACATATTACTATAACTATTACTATTATTTTCGTCGCTGTTGGTGCCGTTTTGTTGTTGTAATTATTATTATTATTATTATTATTATTATTATTATTATTATTATTATTATTATTGATTGTTGTTGTTGCTGTCGTTCTTAGAAACATCAAAATTATTATTATCAAATAAACACAAATACGTCTTCTTCAAGAGAATAAGCATGTCGGCAGACTGAAAAAAAGAAGTTAAAAATGCGCCGAAGTTTCCTCGGCGCGATCGAATTTTCTGTACAGCCGATATAGCGTATAATCAAGGCAACGGAAAATAGATCTAGCTTTCGGTGGTCTCGGTATAATGCCGTATGAGCCGAGATCCCTGAAAACTTAACCACGGCCTGCAGGCCTATCTATATCGTTGCTGGGCCACGATTATGGCTAACTTTAACCTTAAATAAAAATAAAAACTACTGAAGGTAGAGGCTGCAATCTGGAATGTTTGATGATTGGACGTACCAATTAGCAGCCCTCTAGCCTCGGTAGTTTTTAAGATCTGAGGGCGGAGAGAAAAAGTGCGGACAGAAAAAAGTATGGACAGAATAAAGTGCAGACGGACAGACAAAGCCGCCACATAGTTTTCTTTTACAGAAAACTAAAAAAAGCCACTCCGGAATTCGTCACAAGGTGTACCATGGAGGGGGACGTAACAGATACCTTATATCAGATTTTGCTGTTCTCGCCTGACAGCAATTTCGATGCTGATAAAAAATTGGATTCTTGAGCGAAAGTTGACATGTCAGGTGCCTTTCCTGAAAATTTCAATTACTTTCAGTTTATTAGAGTGTATGAGAATATTGTGTAATAATAGCTTCAACAAAACACACACACATATATATACACACAAATATAATCATGTTTATGTATATATATGTATATATGTGCGTGTGTACAAACATAATCTCTTCTTTTCTCTTCCATACACACACACACACACACACACACACACACACACACATATATATATATATATATATATATATATATATATATATATATATATATATATATATATAATATTAGCTGTAATACACCAATGAATTCAATTTATTTGGGAACGTAAAATGCTCGTTTTCTGTACATAATAAGAACCCAGACGTACTAAAAATAGATAGCACAGTTTTCACGGCAAGTATAGGGGAATATATGGCAGCGGGCCAACCTCGTTACTCTTTGCAAAACTTATGATGCTTACTTTACATACATTACCATGCGAAAATCACCTTAACGTTACCTTCTCAGGATACATTCGAGATTGCATTTCAACTTAAGAGAAGTTTCTCAGTTCGGGTTCGGTCTGCGTCTATATGAGATCGTTTATGTATGTAGTCTGCATGTATGCATGCACGAATATATATGTATATATATAGATAGATGGATATACCGACTGATAAATATATAGATAGATATAGATATATTATATATATATATATATATATATATATATATATATATATATATATATATATATATATATATTTATACTTTATATATATACAAATTACAAATACATATATACAAACATATATATATATATATATATATATATATATATATATATATATATATATTACATACATATATATATACTTATATATTTACGTTTATAGAAATATATATATAAAATTGACAGAAATAAATATATTAAAATTTTACACAATGAATTGGACAGAGAAAAGACTTGTAATATACCAGTTCTACTGATCGCACTTTCAGCCGTGAAAGCAAGATACACAGACGGATAAACACACATATGAAAGAACACCACTCTCTAAGCAGACGGGATCTGCGATCTTTTCGGACTGTCGATCGGACAGATAGACAGACAGACAGCTTCTCATACGTCTACCCTCGTTTCTGGCATCGTCCGTCTAACAGAGAGACTTTAGTATTTATAAGGCTAATTTCGGTTCCCATTCGCCCTTTGTCTCCCAAAAGGGAGACAGATAAAGAGAAGGGAGAGGAGGTTAATTGGTCTAATCAAGGACCTGGGTTCCCCCAGGAATGAGGCGGGATGCTTGCCATAGGCCTCTCCAGGCATCCTCCGACGGACAGACGAGATACACAAGGATGCAATGGAAAGACAGAGCACACGGTGGCCGTTGTTGTTGTCCTTGTTGTATATTGTTAAGCTGACTGGAGAGAGAGAGAGAGAGAGAGAGAGAGAGAGATCTACACGCGAAGAACAAAACGTAAAATATATAAACAGACAACTTATCGGCACAAAACAATTGGTGATACATAAAGACAACAGTAAAGGTACGTCACAAAACAATTATTGATACATAAAGACAACAGTAAAGGTACAAACAGCCACACACGACTATGAACAACACAAAAGAAGCCCATCTTGAATACCGTCCTTCCAACCTCCACACACGACAGGGATCTGGATCCACCCAAATGACTTTTGTACACACCATGACGACACAAAACGGGATGCCAGCAAGCCTATAATATCTCCTATTTTGGGTTAGGCCTAAGCAGATCTTTACTCTGGATCGACTTAATCCACTCGAGACGGATGATGTATGGGCTGCCTGTTCCGCCCATGAAAATAACCCCCGTTTTATAATAATAATAATAATAATAATAATAATAATAATAATAATAATAATAATAATAATAATAATAATAATAATAATAAGCGATGCAATAAAAAAGGATATCCACAATAAAATAGCTTCTCTAATAACTTTTGCAGGTATCGTCTAGCCAAACTATAATGAATGGATAAACTTTAAATCGCCTATTTATGTTAGACGTTTTTGCAAGGAACTCTTTGATCTGTTTAATTACAAAGTGCACAGTTCTACTTCCTAAATGCATGCACCGTTTGTGGAGAGTTTCAAAAAGCTGGAGAGTTCCTCGCTGGGTGAGCGGGTTCCGTTCTCAGCTACCACTCTGTTGGTCGCGAGTTCGAATCTCAACCGGCCAGTGAAGAACAAGAGGAATTTGTTTCTGGTGATAGAAATTCATTTCGCATATAATGTGGTTCGGATTCCACAATAACCTGTAGGTCCCGTTGCTAGGTAACCAACTGGTTCTTAACCACGTAAAAATAAATCTAATCCTTCGGGCCAGTCCTAGGAGAGCTGTTAATCAGCTCAGTGGTCTGGTTAAACTAAGATATACTTAATTTTTTCAAAAAGCTGGCTGACATAGTCCAAGAATATATAGTAAAATTCATACGTATAACTTCGTATTCTCAAAATGATAGTTACACAGGTTCACATAATAACTAACAATTTAAGAAAGTTTTTAAAGGATCCATAAAATAGCTTCTAGGAAATCAAATAAGCATTTTGACATAGAAATGGTTGTGGATTTCACTTTTGATTATTATTATTATTATTATTATTATTATTATTATTATTATTATTAGTAGTAGTAGTAGTAGTAGTAGTAGTAGTAGTAGTAGTAGTAGTAGTAGAAATCTTCGAGGTTTAAACCAGAGACAACATCAATACCGGGAAACGATGACAAAAACTATTCTTATTCTTCAAAAACAACCACCTTACTAATTAGTCCCTACGAAAAATAAATACAACACCACTGGTGGTCTCTGGGACATCCGCCTTTCATAACTAAATAAAAAGAAATTTACTCCCATAACAGTACCACAAATAAGTTCTAATTTCCCAGAGACTCTGTCAAGAAGTTACAGTGACAGGGAGAGATATAACAATGACGGAGAGAAGATAAAAGATTTGTTGGCGATGCTCATAGCATCGGCTTCATCCGCTAAGGTCCAAAACTGGGGGAAACGCAAGTGCACATGGACGTACGGACGGACACACACACACACACACCATCCCAGACGTCACCCCCGCATGACCCCATTTCATCCCTTTCAATCTTGAAATATTATTCATATGTAAAGCATCTGCCACTCGTGCCTTTGGTGCGGCACCCCATCTCTCTCTCTCTCTCTCTCTCTCTCTCTCTCTCGACCGGCTTCCCTTTTCTATTATTTGCGGCTTGGTCTTGTAACACCAGTGTTTCTCTTGCCACGGCGTCCGTGTACTTTTCGCCTATGACTTCTTTATTTGAAAATATCAGAGACCTGTGTTTTCGCATATTTTATTCCCCGGATGTCACCATAAAAGACATCTTATTAATGCTGATGATATGTACCCTATTTCCGTCAAGGTATCTGAACATCATGCGGTTGGCTTAAAATCGTCCATTTCGAGATTTATTTCCACTACGTAGGAAGTTCTAATATTTTTTCTGTATATTTTACTTCATACTCACTCACATACACACACACACGCATACGCGCGCGCGCGCGCACACACACACACACAAGGAGGTGTTCTCAGAGGCAAGCCCAATTTTTGCATTTTCGTACCCTTAAAATAATGCGCAAACGCGTACCTATCCCCAAAAGCAGATAGGTTACCTGGGAGAGCTGTAATTAATGAGTGCGAAGGAGGGAGGTAGGTAACCGAATCTCGTGGGATGCTGATCCAATCTTACAAGACCCACAACAAAGGCATTTCCGTTTTTTTTTTAAATTTTCGTTTACTTTTACCCCTTCCCTCTTTTTCACATATAGAATTAACACTTGACCTTCAGGAAATGAATTTACAATAAGAAAAGTGGATTAACATTTGTGAAATTTGAGTAAATATCGTACACTAACAGACAATTAGGCTGATGTTCTTCAGCGGAAAGATGAGAGAAAGTTCAGTAATCGTTCTTAGGACTCATGCTTTGGAGCTGGTTGACTGAGCTGGGGATCACATTCTTTTAGTATACAGTTTGGGGGACTAAGAATCCGAGTCAACAGTTTCAGCCAGTCTTCAATCTCATTCACCGTAAAAGTGGTACTGTACTCTTTGTCCTCTTTCACGACTCAGGTTTTATGAAACCGAGTCATTTTTAGGAGGGACTGATCACGTTAATTTATTCCAAAATATTTTTCTCTATTTTCCTTATAAAAACACACACATGAACTTACAATTGCACTCAACGATATTCTTCCAACATTATCTCATCTGTGTATAAAAAAAACAGAAAGACAGTTGACGATTGGTGTGACATGTATAATCTTATGTTCAATATCTTCAGTTTTAATAAATTTCGTCTAATCCGAAGGGAAAACTTGGAAAAGGGCAGTTAAACAGTGCAACGTGAACACACAACACTTCTTTGTTGTATTCAACTATTCCAAGCGGTTAAAAACAATCTGATTAAAGGCAATGTCTTAGCAAAGCGTGCAACAGACGCAGCCATTTAAAAACACAGGACGAAGAATAGCAGCGTGATTTTCCTATTAAAAATGAGGAACTAGAATGATCCCTTTAAAGACAATTAAATAATAATGACAACAAATGTTCGAAGTGTAACACATTTTGCAAGCGCTGAAGGCGAGTTGAATACAATACAAAACAACAACAAAGTAAAAGACATACTTGAACCTGTGCAAGCACTCTCACTCTGTCCAAGAAAAGGGTACGAAAACGAAAAATGTGTTGCTTCTGCCGCGAAATCCACATGAAAACCTCGTATTGGAAAAAATACACCCAAATTCCAATATCGTAAATTTTACTCGAAAGCATTAGCGAGGGCTCTAAATCAGACGATGCAACACCGAGCCTTTACAGCATCTCATTTGCTGAAAATTTGCACCTTCTTTTATTGCCAGGGACCAAGAGTACGGTTTGAGAAAATTGACATTTTATAATTAGAATTCATATGGAATGCTTTTCGTAACAGCTGAAGGCCAGTCAGCTATACTCTCTCTCTCTCTCTCTCTCTCTCTCTCTCTCTCTCTCTCTCTCTGCGCCACAAACACGTAACCATAGCCCTTCCTCGGCTAGTGGTTTCAGCCTTCTCAGGATGGCTTAAGTGACCTGATAATTGGATCCCATAGAAATTCAGGTGAGGTGAACCTGGTGGGCTTTTTATCGTACGAGGATACCACGACTAAGAAAATTAATCAGTTTAAAAGAAAAATGGATAAAAATTAATCTACTAATTGGATTAAATGGGAGCGAATATAACCAGCCTGATGCCAGTTCACAGCAATGGGTCATAAAAACATTCTTGCTGTCAGAAATTAACGATGGAGGAATATCTTTAGCCGTTTCATTTTCGATACAGAAACGACTTCAGGGAAATGAAAATTATGACAGTGCAAGAGAAGCTTACAATAATATTTTCTGAGTCAGTCAAATTATGACATCACGCCTTATGGATTTTTGTTTATCAAGACTGTATCTTTTTTTTTTGCCTAGTTTTTTTTTAAAAGTTTATCAAATTGTTTCTATATACTTTGCGAGTCTGTAATTGTAGAATGATCAAACTGGAAAACACAATCATAAAGCAATTGCAAAGGCAACACGCGAAGTCCATTTATTTGTAACCCACCATGAATCGAAACGTACCTGCGCACGCAAACGCCCCATTACCAACGAATTTCAGCCACTGCAATGGAATGAAGAAATTATAACACCAGATCTCTCTCTCCTCGTGTGTGTGTGTGTGTATAATATTGTATATATATATATATATATATATATATATATATATATATATATATATATATATATATATATATATATATATATATATATGTGTGTGTGTGTGTGGAGTGTGTGTGTGTGTGTTTGTAAGTTTAGAGTAATCCCTCCCTCTTTTGCTTTAGATTATAACTCAATTAATTACTGCTTTAGCCAGTCAAAAAGAAAGCCTTCGGAATCATTAAGAACAGAGGAAAGTAAATGATATAAATGGATTAAAAATTCGGGAATCAGGTGGCAAAATTACTGTGAATTATAGTCTTCGATCCGCTCACAGCATCGTTAAATCTGCTTGAAGATGAGGGCAAGATTGAACAGTGCAGCTAAAATTAATGTTCGGACGCAATGCGCAACCTCATTAAGAGCAGAGATTTAGGGACCACTGTAAGTTTCTTGGAAAGACGAACTTTCATAAAATCTAAAGATCAATTTCTTAATGAGATGAAAACATTGTCATGAGTATTATGCTATTTACAGAGTTCGTAGTATTAATTGTTTCTTTTTATATCGATTCTGGAAAACTAAGCACTAATTAAAAATTCAGAAAAATTGGTAAAGGCACCGAAGCAAACTCAGTGTGTATCAAGTTCCTTTGAAAGCTCCTTTACAGAACCCATTAGGAATTTAAGTATCTTTATTCAAATAAACAAACAAAACAACGGTCAGATGAAGATGAGACAATCGACTCTGCTTAAAATACTTGTAAGGATAAACATACAAAGGTCTCTATAGGAAGACCCCACTAAGTGTCACCAGGCAGCAAATCAATTTACGCCGTCAGCCCAGAAGAGCAGAAAAATGAACAGGCGCCGGAACTCAGCCTTAATAAAGAAAAATGTTTCTACTTCACTTCAGTTAGGCTTACAACGACAAAGGGGGCCTACAAAAACCTCGTGTCCGTTAAATTAGGCCCTAACTTTCCCTTAGTACTTCCCTAAATGACCTACCTAAGTACCATCGGCACGAGAAATACATAAAAAAAAAAAAAATGCTTTTCTGTTCACTTTGTAGCACTGGTCTTGGTATCAGTATCTTCCACACACAGAAAGATGAATAGTCTAACTTAAAAATTAATTCTCGTTGTGACTGGCTACGTTTCTGAGGCCCTGGATAACCCATTGACCACCAATTCTAGCAAATATCCCATTTAAGGGAACGACAAGCCACACAATGAAGTGCTAAGCCAGTGATAATGCGTAATTAAAGGAAAGAGGGCCAACGAACACGAATAATAATTATTCTTCACTTATTTCCTCCATTTTTATTTTTTTCAAGAGACGCAACTTTCAAGAGTGTATAACAGCGTCTGGGGTCTCTCAATTACAGACCAGGAAACCTGAATACCTTCTGGTCAAAGGTATACTCCTTGTCCCTTCAAGTTAATTTCTTCACGTTAAAACACAGAAACTTTAAATAACACCAAACGAAAAATCCTTTTTATATCAACGTTGAAGTATTTTTGACGAGATAAAATGTAAAAATAAGAAAAAATGGACCGTTTTTTGAATTTGAGATTAGACATAATACAACGGGATTTGCAAGTCTTATCTATTCATCCAACTAGAATTGTTGGTAAAATCCAGCAAACGGCATTTTTGTTTAAATCGTACCAAAAATTACACCCAACTCGTTGCGATAAGCAACAATCTGGTTACTTGGTCATGCTTGCATTTTCACGACCATCCATCTCTCTCTCTCTCTCTCTCTCTCTCTCTCTCTCTCTCTCTTTATATATATATATATATATATATATATATATATATATATATATATATATATATATATATATATATATATATAATATATATATATATATATTTATATATATATACATACATATATATACATATATATACATGTATATACATATAATGAAATAGAATACAAAACTAAGAAACAAAGAACTTGCAAGACGTCTGAGAATGTGAGAGAAAGAGAAAGGGAGAGATAGATTTTTAAAGAAACTCTAAGCCTAAAAGAGATACTGTCACTGGCCATTCCAGCGAATTGATGCTATTGAGGATATAAACACCACCTCCCTCGGACCCATCTCTCTCCTTTTCCACGGTGCCCATCCACCTAATGAGTTACAAGCCTCCCCTTTAGTATCTTCCAGGCATCGGACACGCCACTTTCTCTCACACAGTCGCCGCACCCTACCCCAGCACCCACCCACCAACACACCCTTTCTCCCATCTTCACTAAAAAAAAAAAAAAACATTTGTTTTCATGCTCTCTCTATCTATCTCTTCGTTCGTTCCCTGGGGGAGTCCTCTGTCCTCTGTTTCTCTCTCGCCATGAGTTGTTTGACCTCCGAGGGTGGCTTGTCTGACGGACTGTTTCATGTTTTCCTGATTCCTTGCTGGCAAGAACTTGTGGCTTATGGTACTTTAATTCTGACATACACTTAAATATTTCTTGGTTAGTGGGTCAGTCGTTTCGCACAATATTTTCCTGCCCTTGCTGCATTCAGGAGTATAGTACAGATGGGCATTAAATTGCCCTTCCCGCAAACATGGCATAATTTATTGACCGTTTCACTGTCACCTGGTGCCATAAACAGAGCAAAATTTTTCGATGAACTTTACGGCCTTCTAAAAAAATAAATAAATAAATAAATAAAAAAATCGACATTTCAACGCCGCAACTTACTTCTTTCACCGAAATAAATGCAAATATTTATGAAGGACTGAAACATGCCGGACTCACAATCACATGAAAGTGTCGAGCAAACTTCTGTAATTACGTCCCCAGAGGTAAAGAAACGTTGATTTGGAAAAGGGCTTGTCCCTTCAGACGGAACTTTCCACATCACTTCCTTCCACCCAGCAGGTACGAAAGATTAAAAGACGCGGTCACAGCATCTTGACATTTCAGAGACATTGAAGCTTCTCAGAATTTCAAACAATCTTGACAGCAGAAATGGAGTTTTTTTTTTTTTTTTTTTAGTGGGAAAGAAGGGGTGGCGACAGATCGTTAATTCTAAAAGATACTCTGTTGAGAGAGAAATCAAAGCCAATTAATAAGAAAGGCTGTGTTAACGAGAAAGATAAAAATATTAATCTTCTTATCTCAAGAACATCTAAGTTAATTAGTATTTCTTCTTATATTAGGCTGTCTTGAGCAAATGTTAAGAGGCACCCTTCTTTATTCTTCAAAAAAGAAATTTATCAATACCAGACGAGCGGTATTTACAGCCGATACTTGTGAGAACATCCTATAAGCAGCTTTATCGACATTTCAAAGTATTGTGTCTTAAAGTATGCCCTTCTTACATAGAGACTATGTAGCCTACATGTAATCAAACAAATCCTTGGCAACTATACTAGGGAACTGGAATGTAACTGGCAGTCTACTTCACGGGAAAAGGAAATATAAGTAACAAGCAGTAAATAATGCGTCGAAATTTCTTCGGCGCAACTGAGTTTTCTTTACAGCGTATAATCAAGGCCACCGAAAATAGATCTATCTTTCGGTGGTCTCGGTATAATGCTGTATGAGCCGCGGCCCATGAAACTTCCAGTCACGGCCCGGTGGTGGCCTGTCCTATAGCGTTGCCAGACGCACGATGATGGCGAACTTTAACCTTAAATAAGATAAAAACTACTGAGGCTAGAGGGCAGCAATTTGGTATGTTTGATGTTTGGAGGATGAGTGACCAACATACCAATTTGCAGCCCTCTAGCCTCAGTCTGTTTTTAGATCCGAGCGCGGACAGAAAAAGTGCGGACGGACAGACATAGCCATCTCGACAGTTTTCTTTTACAGCAAACTTAAAAGGCGACCCTGAAATAGATAAGAGACGAAGAAAAATAAATCTAAAAGCCATGTAAAAAGAATAAATTTATTTTAAAATAAACTGAAATAGATGAGTAAGATGAATCCTTTAAAGTCAGTTTTAGGTACCCTTTTTATTTCTTATCACTCCTCATCTATCGCTTTTTTTTTTTTTAATAAGTTAGCCCCACACAGCGGGGCAACCCCATAAATTCCTTGTCTGGTCTAAAGTAACAGGCGCTTTGTCTGTTACTCCAGGCAGTTCTACCGTCGTTACTTATGCCCACGAAATACCCGTGACTGACCAGTAATTACCCGTTACTGATACCCAATTACCCTATGTCCAGGACTATGCCCCGCTGCTTATTGATGTTCATTGGGTAACATTCCATTTACAACCCACAGGATTTCAAATAAAAATCACTTCACAAACTTCCTATATAAGATGACCGTTACACAACACATGAACACTCCAAGTTTATTTATAAGATTTCTAAAAAATTGAAAATAAATTATCAACTTATTTTCTGTCCCAATGATTCTCAGTTGGTAGCTTTTCCTTTAAGTAATTATAATGTAGCTCATAACATGTATGACTAGATTTTTTGTAATTTTTTACAACATAATTAGAACTAAAATCTTGTTGAGAGAGGTAATAGAGATAGGGACAGCGGATGGGCGAGCACGCACAAACACAAACATACATGCATATACAACACCCCCCACACATACACACATTATGTATACTATATATATATATATATATATATATATATATATATATATATATATATATATATATAACAATATAATATATAATATATATATATATATAATAGATATAATATATATATATATATATATATATATATATATATATATATATATATATATATATATATATATATATATATATATATATATACATATATATACACGAAGGAACAGAGCTGAGAGTGAGAGTACATGATTCCTCCACTCTCCAGCTCTTGTTAAGGGGAGAGGGAGGGAGGGAGGGGAGCTGTAGGGCTTCGTTTTCTGGAAAGGATGTTGGTGGTGATCTTGCTGTCCGTTACGACCTGATCTACAGATAATACGACCAAAACTAACCCTCTCACCACCCCCCACCCCCTCCCGTCATCAGCTTCCCTTTATCCTCCCCCACCCCACACAAAGAAGTGAAGTCTCGAGGTAAAACCGCAAGAGAGAGGACTCGTGTGGTTGATTATTATGCAAGAATTTATTTTCTCTCGGCTGCTTATCTGCAAAATCAAAAAAGATTACAGACGAAGAGGGACTTCTTTCCCCGTCTCAGTTTTCTTTACGTCTCTTAAGTCTCACATGCTATCTTCGCTATCTCTAACTTTCTTTATACATGGGCATAAAAATAAAAAGTATGTTTATTTATAAATGCTTATCAGGCATACTGTTTTTTTCACTCGAATTTACTCGAGTAGGCAAACAATTTCATTACCTGTTTATATAAGAAATTATCCATATGACCTCCATCTGACTTTCTTAGAGACATAAATCCCTTCCCAGTTCATTAGGCAGGGTCATTACTTAACCAAGTTTTTAGGGAACGCGTGATTTTAAATTCCCTGTAAATCTCAACCATTCGCTTACTTTTGATGCTTTACTTGTCAAACTTTACCATTAATTACTGCAGCCATACCGTTAAAAATAACGCTAGTAAGGCAAAGCAGAGGCGGTAAGTCCTAACCCTTGAACCAAGGTACTTTTACTCTGCACACTGATATAGGACCTGTGGTGAGAGAGGTTGGGCCCCCAAGATGGACGACGGCAAACCTGAACATGAATTCCATGGCATGCAAAAAATATAAGATACTCATTGCGTTTCACTGCAACGAGCTGCTCTGTCACCAACAACTATACTCTCTGGCTTAAAAGCCCTTGGAAAAACCCACTTGTCACCATTCACTTCTATTTCTGGAAATGCTTCCCCTTTCAGATCTAAATTTAAAATGCTACCGATGAAAAAAAGTTGATAAACTCCTCTCGATGATCCTTCATCAGGCGATGTATGCTGAAAATGGTAAATACTTCTTATTTACTCTTACTCTCTCAAATACTATCAATAGTGTCTATCTGGCGTTATTACCACAATTTCTATTTATTTTTCTGCTCTAGAAAAATAAGTACCGGTATATGTATGCATACATGCATTATATATATGTATATATATACCGGTGCATATATATATATATATATATATATATATATATATATATATATATATAAAATTTTTGTTTTTAAATAATTGATAGGGCATAATTTTTGCGAGTAGATCCATTACAATTACAAATCCTAAACATTCCGAGAATCTTAAACCCTCTAATCCACTCATCAACTACTGTCCTTTTCCAGCATGTAGGAGCACACAAACATACACGAGGACAAAAAAAAGATATCCTTCTGGAAAGACCTTTATCTCACTGAGGATTACATCCTGCGCACGATCTCCTCCGTGCGGCCATCTCCTTCGGAGCTTCTCTTCCTTAAGCTCTTTCTCTCCTCTTCCTTCCTTCTGACCGTCTGCTTTCATGGCTCACAAGGATGGGGCAGAAAGGTATCAAGAATGGAATAAAGAGTTACCAATAAAAGAAGCAGAAATCTCGTTACTTCTTTTGGGCAGTCTCTCACCCGAAAGCCCCTGCCATTATCGTCTTTGACCAGGCGACTTTTTATCTTTCCGTCTGTCATATCTCCATCCTTTCACGTCTATTCTCAGACTTTTTCCCTTTCCAGGTTTGATGCTCCGTTATTCCAGTGATGGATATAAATAGACTCACTTGAATCATGCGTTGCTTTAAAAATCCATTTGGTACCATAACATGGTTCCAATTCCTTAAGATCAAGGCCATTTTATACTTTCCTGCTAATTTTATGAGGAAGAATTACATTTGTTTTCTAGCTTATGATTTAGCAGCATATCTCCACTTGAGAGATGTTAAGTTAATTATACCTTAGTTTAACCAGACCACTGAGCTGGGATTAACAGCTCCAGGGGGCCTGGCGATTGATTAGACTTATTTTACGTGGCTAAGAACCAACTGGTTACCTAGCAACGGGACCAGCTTATTGTGAAATCCGAACCACATTATAGCGAGAAATGAATTTCTATCACCAGAAATGAATTCCTCGAATTCTTCACTGGCCGGCCGGAGACTCGAACGCGGGCCTAGCAGAGTGCTAGCCGAGATATATCACCATCCCCTCTCTCTCTCTCTCTCTCACGGGCATAAGAAAGGGAGGAGGGAGGGAATGGATGACATCAAACTACCTAGGAAACCCGATCATAGTTTTCCTGAGTTGCCCATCTCCTCCCCGCTTGAGTGACCGCCTGCGCCGAAAACCCCCTTCAGGTAAATGAAGAAGGGAAAAAGAGAAGACGGGGAACGCCAAGGATGAAGGCAGGGGATGCAGATAGATTGGGGAAGGAGAGAGAGTTCGCGCGCGCATGCGTATGCCTCTCCCTACCCTACAGGGATTGAAAAAGGCAAGATTGGAGAGGCTAAGGGATGATCCCGTCTAGCAGATATAGAGCGCCAGGTGAGGAGATCTTAACAAAGAAAAAAATCTAACCTTTGGAAGACAACTTTAAGGAAAACAATGTTATAAAAAAAGCCAATATTATAATTTAACACTTGAATCTTCTGTATAACATATATTATTGAAATATTAATACTTTCTCCTTGCGTGATATGAGGGGTTATCAACATTTTCAAGGTTCTTTTGTCAAGACATAGTACTTTTCTAAGAGAATCCACGGAGTTTCCATTTATTTAGCTATTATATCCAAATAGTTCTCAAACTATTAATTACCGGGTACATATTTCGCCATGAATTGACAAGATTATGTTCCGATTTTCAATGTTTGCTTATGCATGCTTAAGGAAAAAATACCAACTCAGTAAACTGTATGTGAACATATGTACTTCGCATATACTGCATGTGCATCCAATACACGTCTATATAAACATATTATATATATGCA
>NC_089795.1:75332662-75355162 GCF_040412425.1 Macrobrachium rosenbergii
TAAAAATTCCATTTAAAAGACCGTATATCATTAGTAATCCCTTTAAGATGACAGTCAAAACAGTTCTAAAAGACGTGGCAAACATTCTGGATATGCTACTGAAACTTCAAAGAAAAATAGGAAAGACTGCCTTTGCGCACTGCGGAATGAAGGGCGAAATTTGCACACCCTACACACTGGGTAACACGAAAAACCTCGGTACGAATTTAAGAATAACCATAAGAGGAAAAGACGTGACTCCGGGTTTTATCTTAAGGAGACAGATGTTAATGGGAAACCTTTACGTGCTAAAATTTTTATTGAAATTCGTCGTAAAAATACGCAGTTTAAACTCTCTCTCTCTCTCTCTCTCTCTCTCTCTCTCTCTCTCTCTCTCTCTCTCTCTCTCTCTCAATTCTATCAGTTTGTAAGATTTCTCTACCTCTCATATTTCTCTTTTATTCTTTTCAATTTTCACATCACCATTTTTTCCTAATGGAAACCAATATCTTATCAAGGGAAAAGCATTTTTTCTCTCTGCTTCATACGCGAACGAAAAAAAGGTGTCCTCTGAATACAAACTCCTAAAAGCGAATTCGAAACCTTTCACTTATGCTGATGATGACTTGTTAAAAGGAAATAATATGAACGTGGGCGTCCATGTCAAGTGACCCTCGTTGTTTGTATCATTGTTGCTGAAGTTCATTAACTGAAGAAGACTCGCTCCGTGTTTTGTTTCTCTTTTCCCCAAGTTCCTCATTGTCAACTTCCTCACTTTCATCTCTTTTCCATTCTTCCTCTACGGTTCCGCTGTAAACTTGGGGTGAAACCTATGAACGAATTAAAAATATCTGTAAAGGATAACATTTATTTACTTGTATTTTATCCCTTTTTATTTCAAAGTTAACCTCCACACTTGTAGTGCAACAATGAAAGTATGAAGGACAAGTGTAATAGAAATTACATGTTAACTCTTTCAGAATATGAACACCAATCCAGACTTTAAAATGTCTTCAAACAGTAAAAGTAAGACCATGACATGAAATCATGAAAATCAATATTATAGAGTCTCCAAAAATATACAGCTACATATAAAAGAATTCAAAAGCTTAACTGAAGTGGTTTAATTTAATTAATTAGATCTTGTCATCACTTGAAATGTCGATTCCGGTACCAGTGAGTTAACTGCAAAATAAATAAAGGAACACTTGATATCCTGCCCACCAAAAAAAAAAATAAATAAATAAAAATCTCACCCGGTTGGCCTTTGAGGTGTAACCCAACATCATGCTTGTACCATACATTTGCCTTAATCTTAAATTTACTATAGCGACTATTCTCTCTCTCTCTCTCTCTCTCTCTCTCTCTCTCTCTCTCTCTCTCTTCTCTCTTGTTGCATCACTGGTTTTTCATCTCGTAACTGGGATAGAATTGCGCATTCTGTTCTCAAGTTGTTTCGTAAACTGTGGTCACAGTTTAGCGATTAAATTCATCCTAAATATAGCGATGCTTCCAAACAGTTCGCTCATGCCCTCTTTCACTACAACAACACAAACACACACTCTAACGAGAATTAATAACAGAAAATAGAAACAGGATGACGCCTAAGGTCGAGATCATCTTTCTCATAAAAAAAAAATATACGAGAACTAGTCTCAAGAACGGCAACATAATCCTCAAACATTGACAAAGAAAACCATCGAGATGACAACGGTAAACAAAACAAATCTCTATGATGACACAAAGAGCCTAAGGAGTCCATAAAAGGTGTTGTAATTTATAATCCTTCAACAATCCTCCAAGAGAGATTTTCTCCCTCTTCCTGTAGGCAATTACCAAGGGAAGGGTGTAAGTAATCACCGAAGGGATTTTTTTTTTTTACTCATGTATGTGGTAACTGAAGGATATACTTTCTCCATACCCATGCATGAGGTTATCGAGCGAGAGGTTTATAGTTAGACCGTGTAAGGAATCAATGAACGAAAGACTTTCGAGTGATACTATAGTTACTTATCGGAAGGAAGAACCTCGCCTAACATTTAAGCAATCACCTGATGCAATAAAAGCATCTTTCAGTTAAGTTATCACCGATAAAAGCAAAATATCCTCTGGTTGATGAGAGTTATCACCTTTCGGATAATTTCTTTGGGTTTTTATAGGTATTCCTGGAGCAAAGTCGACCTCTCAGCCCATGTTGTTAATCACTGAACCGAAGATTTTCTCCCTATCCCTACCCATGTAAGTAATCATGGGCAATTCACGAACGCACGATGTCTATGTAAATCAATCCTAGTCTTCGTTACCATACAACAACAACGCTGGATCTCGGATCCCATCTCCTGGCTTACCTATTGCCTTCCCCAACACCCTCCCCACCGTCTACGAGAGGATCTCCCGTTAATCCCCTATCTCCTTCCCCAGCTTTTCTCATTCCTCAGGCCAAGTCTTCTCTTCCTCGGAGCATTTGAATTAAGGAAGGCGGGTCCACGGGTCCATAGTCAATGCCGCATCCCGGATGTGCGTGTGTACGCGCGTGTATGGGGGGAAAAGGTGGGAGGGTGAAAACGAGATGATGAGACTGGGGGAAAGGATAATTAAGAAGTAAATGACGAGAATAAGATGAACATAAAATGGTGCAAAAAAAATCGGGAGAATCTGACGAAGGGAAAACGACCAAATAATGAAATGGCGTTGATGGGTTAAAGGGTACACCGAGGGACGCCATACAAACCAAGTTGGTGATGGTCATCAGTGAAGGGTTTCCAGCGAAAAGTTACACGGTAATTACCAAATGATGTGTTACGAAACCAAACCAGAGAGAGAGAGAGAGAGAGAGAGAGAGAGAGAGAGAGAGACTGACTGACTCATAGATTTTAGGTATACATGCCAAGCACTGGGGCAACTAAGGCCATTCAGCGCTGAAGCGGAAATTGACAGTAAAAGTTTGAAAGGTGTAACAGGAAGAAAGCCTCGCAGTTGCACTATGAATCAATTGTTAGGAGAGGGTGGACAGTAAGATGGAAGAAAGAGAATATGAACGGAGGTACAGTAAAAGGATTGAAAGCAGTTGCAGCTAGGGACCGAAGGACGCTGCAAAGACCCTTAAGTAATGCCTACATTGCGCCGCATGAGGTGCACTGACGGCACTAACCCCCTATGAGAGAGAGAGAGAGAGAGAGAGAGAGAGAGAGCTAGCGTCAATGGAAGAATAAGAGAATGAGAAAGGAGGGAAAAAGTAGCAGATAATGAATGCATGTCAACGAAAGACAAACGGAATTTCAGGGAGATGGGGATCAGAAAATAACAGCAGATACACAAAGAATATACCAGACCCCAAAGAAAGCTAAACACAACAAACCAAGAGAAACCTGACAGCGTCCAATGCTGTAATAAATGGGCATATCTAATCACGACTTCGAAATAAGCACGAAGAGGAGATGTTAATGCCGATTCGAGCACAGGTTTTGAATAGATTTACAAGATAATCAAATTCATACAACTTGGAAGTAAAGAAAAGGCGTATTGGTAAAACTACCGGACAGTAAGGTTTTACAACGTTGCATTTAAACATAAAAACACCTAAGTATATAAATGCGTCTATATACTACATGTCTATGTACTACATACATAAGAGAAACGAACTTAGAGACTGCTAATAAGAGAGTTAGCTAAATACCCCAAAGCAAAGAATTCAAAGGAATATACCACACTAAAACTGCTATATACAAGAGTAGATACATGCATTGTCTAACCACCTCTCCTTGTGTTGAAAATCATTCATAACAATCAAGTTACTGACAGATGTAAAGAAATTTAAAAGGTAATGTAGTCCATAGTCCTTTTTCTGGTATTTGCGGCTTTCGTCCATTGCAATCAAATGAGTCCACAGTTTGAGTTAACGTTTGAAACAAGATGCTTTACCAAAATTAAATTATTTTCCAACAAAACACAATTTCTAAAATCTAATTTTGTGTGTGTGCAGCATGAAGAGTAAAATGCAGTTGTGCCTTCCATTCCAGAAAATGATTGAGATAAAAATTTTTCTAAATGTCATTTACGAACTGAAAAAGGGATTTACAATTGCATATTATTATTTATGTGCGAATAATTAAAACAATAATGGAAATAATATGACACTTTCACTAAGGTGGCAAATAATGACAGAGATACCTTATTTCAGTACAAATGTTGAATCACATCAAACTCATGATAGCACAGAAACATCTACACACAGAAGTGTACAAAAATAGACAGAAAGAGTGTGGAAAAAATTTCTTAAATAACTTTGAAAAAGAAGCGCTTATAATAAATTAAAAAAAAAAGAGGATAGCATCAGTCGATTTTGGCCGACAGGAACATTGACGAAAAAGTGGATGTTATTAGCGTATACGTGATTCTAACAATATCACCGCATACCGAGATAATTACAGTATAACAATAACGTCCGTCGAAGTCCCAGTTGTAACTTTATTTTCTTCCTCTGAATTGTGTGTGACGTGTTGCCCGTGACGTTTCCTTTAAAGTCTAGATGTACTTTATTTCTTTTTTTACTCTCCTTACCCTGCCTAGTAAGAATTTTGAATAAAAAAAAAGGTGAAATTTGAAACGGAATATTAAGGACTGAAATTTCACTCAGGCAATTTGAAATGTAAGTGTGTGTGTGTGTGTGTGTATATATATATATATATATATATATATATATATATATATATATATATTTATATATATATATATATATTTATATTTATATATATATATATATATATATATATATATATATATATATATTTATATATATATATATATATGCCTTTCAATAAACCTGTTTGTTAATATATACCAATTTAGGTGCTGGTTTCTTAGTCTTTTTTCCTCTAATTTTGACATACTGTATCTTGTGAAAACTTGCTTTGCGAATCTGTAACTGTTTAAGATTGCCCATATAATAATAATAATAATAATAATAATAATAATAATAATAATAATAATAATAATAATAATAATAATAATAATTTTTAAAAAACCGTCTATAAGACCTGTTCAGTATTTAAAGAATACAGAAATTTATATGAAAACTTTTAAATTCTATAGATGTGCATGAAGTTAATCATGACATCAAGAACTGAGAACTTTGAATCAGTTACCAAAATTAACGAAAAACTTCTAAGAAAAAAGAAGAACAAGAGAATTTTTACTCATTTTCGCATTACTTTTCACTCTGTTAACTAATATTTTTTTCGCTAACACCATCGACGTCCTCATTGAAGACAACAACATCAGTAATAAAAAGAGCAGCACAACAAGAAAGAACCCCAAAAAAATGAAATATGAGCTACCCAATTTGAACTCTACTACAGAAAACGCCTTTTGGCTTTGAGCTGTGTCTGTACAGGGCGTCTGCCATATTAGTAGCCTTTCAGTCCACCTTCCAGCATCTGTTATGGACCCCAAATAGACTGACAGGGATCGCGCCGAATTCATCCACGGACTCTGCTGGAACCATTTCCTCAGTACGTCATTTCTGTTAAATTCAATACCAGGGTAAATATGAAAAGGCAAGGTTTCAAAAGTCCAACTTTGCACTCGTTTTGAGTAAGGAAATGAAAACTCACATTGTTTGAATAGTTTCGGGGAAGATTTGGAAATTCATTCCAGGATTTGGATATTCATTTCAATAAATATGGTTGCAAAGAGTGAATATTTACAAAATTATTTCAAATTCAAGAAAAGTTATAAGAAACATAAACCTTTGCAGCTACTGCTTGTTATCACTACAAATATAAAACCACTTCTGCAGGTTATATTAATATCAAATATAACCATTAACACTGGAAAATGAACGGACATATTTTTTTTTTACCTTTAACGTGAAACCTCTAATAGCTCCAAATTAAAGTAAAACCAAAACTCTTTTACGGTTTCTATTTCCTGTGAAGGGAAGGAAGGCGAACACATGTGCTTCCCTTCCTTTCTAGGAAACTGTCCTGGAACTCTCCTCTCCTGCTCCTGCTCCAGCTCCAGCTCCTCCACCTCCACCTCCTCCTCCTTCCCCTCTACTCCTCTGCCTTACCTCAATTCACCTACACCTTTCTCTCGTGCTATGACCACTCCACCTTCTCATTTCAAAAACAAATCTCGAAATACTTCAAAACACACTTTCTAATAATGTTTTCACTTTATCCTCATTCACTTTAGGTATAAGGCAGTCAAACAAAGGTTAGACTAATAACGGAAAATAAATCAACAATACAGTTAGTTGGGAATTAGTTAGCGAGGCTACGATAACCGTTTTTTAGAAGAAAATATAAGATAAATTCAACAGGAACACGGTTAGACTTTACATCTAATATACATATTATGCAAACACTTCACTTTGAATGTTCCCACTTCACATCGCTTAATTTTGGCTACACTTCACTTCTATCCCCATTCACTTCACTCACGTTACAGCAACGAGTAACACATCTCCGGTGAAGCACTTTGACGTGAATAACATGAGTGTAAGCTGAGGGGCGGTGAGTAACACAGGTCTTAGGACAGGGCGGGCGGGGGGGGGATGGAGCCATCTCATTGCCAAAGGTCGCTTGATTTTTTTTTATATGAGCGTGAAGAGTGGTCTGGGCAATTAATTATTTTTATTACAGCGACTATAAGCCAAGGGTTTATGATTAAGAATTTATATGATGGAAATGCACCAAATGAAGTTGATAAAATGTTGGAAAATAGTTATAAATTAAGTATGCGACAGCAGCTCAAGTTGACAAGCATATATTTTCATGAACTTATTTACTATGGTCAAAATTTATGAGACACAATAGCACAATTCTAACCAGCGGCGACTTTTTCACAAAATTGAAGGATGCTTTCGATATAAATCAGCAAAACCGTTATTCAAATGCCTCCCCCGTTGTTTATCATGTATGTATATTAACCAACGCCTTTTCCCTCTCCGTCTGGTGTGAGTAGCGAGGAGGGAAGTGGAATCACTCCGGTCAGGTAAGCAAAGGTAGACCAAGAATTTTTATGGTGACCTATGTAGGTGGGAGGACATTCGCTGAACCTTTCCCTTAAAATACGTTATTTTTCTATTAAGCTTTAGTCCGAGACTATATATAATGTATGATTAATGTACCATATGAAAGGCTGTCAAAATAAACTTACAACATAAAACCATTTTTCCTCTTTATTATTATTATATATATGTATATATATTATACATTCAAATATAATATATATATATATATATATATATATATATATATATATATATATATATATATATATATATATATATATATATATATATATATACAAATTAATAGACAAAAGCACATGGTACAAAGAGACAAATTTCCGGTGGGAAATGAAGAACGAACACAAAGTAGAACTCGCTTAACACTTAAGTCTAGCTATAAAGTTACAAGAAGATCAAGAGGAGATACGAGAGAATATCTGGAGAGAGTAAGTAACGTGTTGATAAAAGATCTAGAAGGGATGAAAGAAAACATCTGGACAAAAAGGTTCATGATGTCGTCGGCAAAACCGCATATTCAGGGAGTGGCATTGGTGTCAGGGTAGCCCCCACGGAATTACTATTGAAATATCTTTGGCTGAAAAGAAAAAGAGGAAAGTACCGGTCATAAGGAGGGATGGGTCAACAATAACATCAGCAGAAGAAGAAAGGCAACAGTGGGTGGAACATCTCATGAGGTGACGAATAAGAGATATGAGGACAATAATTTGTTAGATACACCACAAACTAAATTAGACCTGATTGTGCTTATGAATAAGGGAACTTAGATAGAAAACGCCACGTTACGATAATCACTGCAGAAATTATCTTAGATGAAACTGAAATTATATCTCATATATCAACCAGCCTTTTTTTTTTTTGCGGAACACATACTGAAGCAAATAAAAAAAAACTGAACCAAAAGGTACCAAAGGAAGGCCCTGACTGAACGTGGTAACTGCGGAGGCATTGCACTTGTTTCGGTTTAATGAAAACATTCACAATACTCTCAATCGGCTGGTAAAAGAAAACTGATAGTCGTCTTTAGAAAAGGCAGGAGTTGCACAGATCAAAAATATGCATCAATACATTTGTGCAGCAGTGTACGGAAATTACAAATCCCCATTTGATGATTTTGGTGATTATGAGAATGCATTTGACAGAGTCTACAGACCAACATCAAGGAAGCTCTAGAGTCAACACAGCACTTCCGTTAAATATGTAAGGATAACAGAAATTATCCATGAACGACGCAGCTGAAAAGTTACAGTTGACTGGGTTTGTCAAGTGAATTTTTATTAAACAGCGCTACAGTGGAATGAAATTTCACTTTTGCTGTTTGCACCTCTCATAGACTTTATAGTAAAAAAAAAATGGTCGGAGATAGAAGAGACAGTTTCAATTGGAGTAACGATAGACACTTAAAGACTTACAATAAGCAGACGTTGGTGTTTTAACCAGCAAAACACCACAAGATTTCAGAACTTGCTTTCAAAATAGATCAGATATTTAGAGATGAGAGCATCATGAGTAATGAGGAAAGCGTATGCAGAAAGGGAGGAAACAACATTATGTGGAGAAAAGATTCATGAGGTTGATTCTCCTAATATTTACAAACAATAATACTCAATACTGGGAAGAGTTCAAAATAAGCATATCAAACAATGGGAAGGTTGAATAAGATTTGGAAATCAATTAGATCTATTACGATCTGTAGGGGAACACGGACAAGAACCAAGAGGTGACAATGAACCCTTATTCCGAGGCTCTAGTAAATTTGAGAAAAAGTGGCAGGACATTGCTAAAAGTGACGCCGCAAAGGAAAGGACAGAAATTCCCTGGGAAGGTGAAGTAACAATTAATACATGACAGTGTCAGCTGGGCTAATGAGGGCACAAGAAAAGACCCAAACCTCAATGGATGAGAACTGTGAGAAGGGGGGGGAGGGTGGAAATGGGAGGAGATTTGTAGAAGATAGGGCACGGAAAGGTCATGAGTGGCGGAATTTCAGGGGCACTTCGCGTCATGTGGCGTTGGAACCGATAAATATATATGCAAGTGTACTGTAAAATATATATATATATATATATATATATATATATATATATATATATATATATATATATATATATATATATATATATATATTATATAATATATATATATATATATGTGTATATAATAATATATATATATATATATATATATATATATATATATATATATATATATATATATATATATATATATATATATATATATATCCGTGGAAGGATACCGCCGTAAATTGCACCTCACGTGATGCACTGTAGGGATTACTGAAGGGCGATTGCAGCATCCCTTCGGCCCCTTCTTGTACTCCAAGTTTAGACTTTTACTTTACATTCATTCTAGCTTCCTTTTTTCCATTTAGTTGTCCAGTCTCTCTATTACTCCTTGGCGCAACTGTGGGGGTTCCCTCTAGCTTCAGCTTTAAACCGTGTACTTCAGCCAGTTTACTTTCTGGATCTCTTTATCTTGCTGTGCAACTAATATTAATATATTATGTATATATACTGTACACATTCACAATACTCAAACACACACCACATATGTATGTATATATATATATACACACACATATATACAGGTATATATATATATATATATATATATATATATATATATATATATATATATATATATATATTACATATACACACACACACGTTCGTGTGTGCGTGAATTTATTAGCAGGTAAATACTTTCAACTAACGATCGCTTAACTGAGAAAATGGGATGGATGCTGAATCTGCAGGAATTTGAAAAACATGAATGGTTCTTTTTCACGAAAATAAATGGAAGGAAACAAAAAGAAGACAAGTCTGCAGTATGCTCTTTCATTATCGTTTTTCTTTACATTTAAGATCAGAGTTAAGCTCCTCTTGAAATAAGTAAACGAGTATTTAAGTCTGAGCATATAAATGATCAATAAGCCAACCGGATAAGGTGGGAGAATGAAACCTGAAAGAACGGGAAATGGAGAAAATTAAAATTGAAACAGGTGAAAAGGATGAAGTTAACGAGGCACTGGATAAATTTTTGGAAATGAAGAATGTTAACGCAGAATTAAAACTGAAAAATGAATATTAATAGTGTTGAAAATGTCATTATGCTCAGCAATATTACGCAAACTTTGTAACATTTCAAGTGAATGTAGATTACATTTTCCTCGACGTTTACTTAGCAATGTCTTATTTTTAATAAAAACACGGAGTATTACTAACTGTTTTTGACAGCTTCTTCCTTCCAAAAGACAGAGTAATTTCTTAACAGAAAGTGTGAGAGATGCTTAGAACTAACAAAAAGATGCGTAATTATTACCAAAGATAGTAAACACATAAACAACAGGGAGGCAGAAAAAAGCGTGTCAGCTTCGTCGGGTTTGCGAAACGGGAAATAACATAAAGATAAATGAAACAAGAAACTAACAGGTCCAACACGAAAGTTATTTTTTTTATTATTTGTGTGGCCTTCAGTCTCTCTCTGTCTCTCTCTCTCTCTTCTCTCTCTCTCTCTCTCTCTCTCCACATTCTTGATAATTATGAAATACTCCTTGTTCTGAAATCCATGAATGAAATAAGTTCCTTTGTTGATCATCCGACATCTATCGAAGAGAGCAACCTGTGAAGTCTGGACAATACCTTACCTTCTAGGTTAAGTGTCCCCAAAGCACAGAAGGATGACTGTAGATTAAACAATATTTTACCATAGACTTAAAAAATGCAGACGTTATCTGTGGTTTAATAAACAGACGGAATGGCTGAACTGTACCTCCACCTCCCCTCCAATAGAGGTGATTTAACAAGTCTAATTCTAAAACAGCATTACAATGACCATAAGAAAATACACACCGTCAGCAATGATAAAATGTAACATCGCATAGCATTCTATTATTAATGAAATATTCACATCTAACGTTTGAAATTTCAAGCGAGAAAATTAAACAAGATTCACAAGCAATTAAAAAGAACCCTCAGCGCAGAGTATTTTTCCCTCTGAAATGCTACGAGACAGAAAGGAAAACAATATGGTTTGGGTTCAACAAAAGGTATATTTCAAAAAGAATCGGGGACAAAACGAATTAAGAGGAAAACTTACATGTTCATTTGGCAGAGTGACGAAGCAAGAGAAGAAAGCAGCTGTACATATTCTTACCTGGGGAAAGAGAGAAAAAAAAAGCCTTTGTTAGTAAACATTAACCTTCTCCAGATATGATGTTGCTATTCTCCCTATTACCTTTAAGGTAAAATTTTTCAATTTGCTATAAGGAGTTAAATGCTTTGTTTGATTACATAAGATGTTGCAATACGAGTTAGTTATGTAATTTATTATTAAGTTTACTTACATCTCAATAAGCACAAATGCAAGCAAAACTGAAATTTAATGATAAGTTTTCACAAAGGTTCAATCGTAACGATCAATGATGTTCGAAAAGTATCTGTTTTTCCGACGCCACAAGCAATATCGAATTCTTTACACCTTGAATATTAGTTGATAAAGGAAAATTATACAAAAAAATTAAAATAATTACCTTGCAGAATTCGCAATTGGATGCTTCAGTAAAGCTTGCAAACATGTCGCCATAAACTTATATTCTTTTATTAAATTCTTATTTACTTATTTATCCAATTTATGTTTTTATTCATTTATTTATATTTTGTGCTGTGACTTTGTTATCTGATTACTCCACTACTACCCCTGGTATCTTTTAACAAACTCATTTTACAGCAAATCCCGGTAGGTAGGTAATATGAATCGTCATTTCATTTACCAATTATGATTCCCCTCACCGCCCATCTATATTTTTCCCTTTAATGAAGCTCTTTGCGTGTTTGGTAAAGGGAAAAATCATGCTACCCTTTCCCCGCAGTTATAACCGTAACAGCAGTTGATTGAAATGGCATTAAATATTGTATTTACTCCAAAATGCTGTACAAACCAGTCACTTCCATCCTGTCACTCTTCCATTAATATTCATGGTCTCCTGTTTCCCAGTTAGTTACCCTCATAATGGCTATGAGAGAGAGAGAGAGAGAGAGAGAGAGAGAGAGAGAGAGAGAGAGAACAAAACACACTCTTCTTCGTTCCATGGACCTTTTAACGTATTTCCTTGTAATATTAAGAGTATACTTCTGGGCAGTATAACAAAACTTAGTGCATCATGATAGATCCAGTAGAGTCATCAGGCTTTCAGTGGATGCTGAAAATAGGATGGAAAAAAAAGTTCTAGTCTGTATTATGGGAAAAAATCTTATGTGGCCTCAAAAAGATGAGAAATTAAGTAAACATGCCTAATGAATGGGGGATCATAGACGATTTAAAGGCCACAGTGGTTCAAACAGACAAGGATGTTAAGCAGTTCTTCTACTTTCACTTTCTGGGAACATCTAGTAAGTACATAGTAAATTTTAATATATCCTTAATACTTATAAAGGTATAGTGTAGAATACCTAAACTGGACTTGGCTAAATAGACATGGACGAGAAAGAATAGACAAGAGGGGCCACACTGAGTGTGTTTTCGAAAATGTAAATGTCTGGGAAATTATCACTGTTCGCCAATGATTAAGACACATTTGGCGGAAAGCTGTTTTGTTTCTCAGGTTGTTGGAGTCAGAATTTCTAAGTTGTCATTGTTTTTCAGTTTCTGTTTGGCGTAGCTGCAGTTATTACAATGCTAAAAGAATGACAAAGTAGCTACAACACCGTTAACCATCCGCAACCCACCCACACAACGCGCACGTAATCTAACAAGTTAAAACCTGCCTTTACTGTTACCGGCTTAATAAGTGGAACTGAAATATATATAGGACCCTTGCCGTTATTCTCTAAATCCTTGTGGCTCTTCTCTGGCCATTAGTGTTGAAGACTTAGGGAGCAATTTATCAGCTACTTTTTGCAGATTCCCTTGTTAGTGCGCTGCTCATTATTATCACCACTATTATTTCAAATATAAAATCATTAACAATAATAAAACTAATTCTCAACATCTCCCATTTCAGGCCCCTTAATTTCCAAATGCATAATTCTAACCCAGTATGAAGGCAGTTGCCTTTGAGGATCAATAATAACCAGCCAATCCCACCCAGGCTAACAAGTTGCGCGCACACCGTAAGTAGTGATGCGCAGTGTAGCTACATGTTCATTCCATAATGACTTAGTTTTATTGTAATTATCGTTTTACCAATACATCCATCACTAAAGTCTTAGTTCTTGCTCTCAGTCCAGATATATTCTTCGTTCTCCCATCCACCCGCATCTCATTCCATACCTTTCCACATGCTGTCAGCCTCTCCCATCCATCTTCATTCATCTATCCCTCCCACATCTTGCCCAGCCTATATGTGCCGCTCTTGTCCATCCGTGGGAGAGTGGAGAGACAATCAAAGGCTCCTACTACTACTACCAGGAGCTTTCCCACACCTTGCCATTATATTTCCGAGGGTCGTGGGATGTTCGGAAACGATAGGGAGGTAAAGGGTAAATAAAAAATGGCTGCCTGTGCGTTACATACATACATACATATATATATATATATATATATATATATATATATATATATATATATATATATATATATAAATTATATATAAATATATACATATATATATATATATATATATATATATATATACATACGTATAAAGATAGATAGATACACACACATACATATGTACATAATATATATACATATATATATAATATAATATATATATATATATATATATATATATATATATATAATATATATATATATATATATATTTATATATATATATATATATATATATATATATATATATATATATATATATATATATATATATAGTTCAGATAGGAATCAAGGCAGCAGTCATTTTCATATGGCCACAGAAATGGCTACTCTGAATTGTGAAATCCTCTCGTACTCAACGTAACAAATACCTCTGCCTTACAAAGACAATCACATTCCCTGGATATCAGAATCCTTTCACTCCATCAGTCATCATTTTCTCTGTCTCCAAAACATTTATGTCTTCCTTTCCCTCTGCGCTACAATATCACCTCAAAACCTTCGTCGCGCTTGAATATTTCTCTTCCTTTCAATCCTGCTTACTTTACCAATATTATGCAAATAATTCATCTCAACAGCTTCCTCCTTTTTCTTTTCATTTGTATTCGGCATCTATAATTTGCTCTACTTCAATTAGCGATAGGTGGCTTATCAGTTCCTATATAAATTTTGTTTCTACAGATACTAATTCTCCTTTCCAAAGGTTTCGCAGAGATCCGGCTACCGTCCTTCCTTCACTGAAAATTCATGAAAGGGGAAAACAACGAAGGTAAAATAACATTCCCTTGCAGCACCCCACTATTTAATGCAAATTCACTTGACAAGACCCATTACATTAACTTTACACCTACTCCGTTCATGGACAATTTTAATTAGCTTTACATATTTAACGGGAGTACCAAAGTAATGCAAGTCCTTCTATGAGAGAGGTCTGTGGACACTGTCAACTGTTTCCTTGTACCAACAAAAGAACAATAAGTCTTAACAATTTTTATGTGCGCGACTCACAAATCCTGCCTTTTCTAAAACCTGCTTGCTTATTTCTTATTATATATATATATATATATATATATATATATATATATATATATATATATGTGTGTGTGTGTGTGTGTGTGTGTGTGTATTTACATTTATATATATAGCTAAATTAAATCTTTTAGTTTAGTTTATTAAATCCTATTCATATGTAAACGCCGCTAGAAAATAATGTACACTACTCGCGTGTCCAGTTCAGTAAGAACTATTAAAATGCATTTTCAAGTTATAAATAAAAACGATCGCCTCCGTGTTAACCGATATGTAGAAACTGAAGACGATTAATTTAAAAGTTATAAATGCATGGAAGTATCCTTTAATACCTCCCCGGAATGTTAACTGCCTTTAACCAGAAATTACTTGTTCAGTTTCCGTGTTCCACTTTTCAATCCTGTTTTTCATTTTCTCGTTCTCTCTTTGTCACGCCTTCGTTTCGCTTCCGTGAATCTAAGGACGGACGGACAGCCGAAGGAATTCAAGATGCGCTCTCTAAATGCATGGCTGCACAAGCAGCGGGAATCTTATTTGGGAGGGGGCGTGGGAGGGATGAGAAGGGGTGGATTGAGGGCGGTGGATCCGATCCACTGTGCTGATTTATGCTAGTTTTCAATCCCGGCACACAACACAAAGCCGATCCCGAAGGAAGAAAACACAAGAGAAGAAAATGAAGATGTGTGAAAGACAGAATGACACAGAAACCTTGTTCAGAAACTCATTCTCCACCCCACTATATTCATTAATAGTGAATGAATATTTAAACGAAATTATTTACTTTTTGCAAGTCACATAATTCAGCTGGAGTTCCTCTGAGGTTCAATTAAACGCAGTTGAATGGCTGATTACGGCAACGATATCAACGTGAAAAGTGCAAACATAATTACTGCAAAACTATTCACCAAACTAAGTTGGTTTTATGATGTAAACTTTGTTCCACAACCAGGCGGACATGTACACTTTGGGACATGTACACTTTAACACAAAAATTCACCACTGCACTATTTCCTTTAATAGGAGGCTGCTCCGGAGGAAATAAACCACGCCATGTTCAATTTTGAACTGCTGAATCAAGGATGAACCCGTGAACGAAATTTGCACAAAAACGCCGATTGGGGAGAACGGGGTCGTGCTGGCTAGATGAGTTGGGAAAGCCCTAATATCCACGAGGCCAGAGAATGCTTGCTTCATAGAACTGGGACGCACTGTGTTGTAATGAACCTTCCCTGTAAGTACAAGAACGGCTGAGACTCATTGAACCGTATACAAATCGTGTATGTTTTCGCCGTAAGTCTAATTCTCCTTTGGAGGGGATGGTTCCAGAAGGTTTATCTGGTCTAGCAGACTCGAACCACTGACTAAGCATATGTAAACGGAAAATTGCATTATTCATCCACAGCTATCTATATTACTTGTGTGTGTGTTGGTTCACCCTACAAAGGGAAAATATCCAGGTTACCATACAAATTCACAGATAAGTATTGAGAGGAAATATACCGACCAAATCTGCTGGCCAGTGTATGAGAAAGTAAAAGCTAATTAAAAAATTTTCCCGTTTTCGTCGGATTCCTGTCAATTTTTCTCGCTCTCAATGTTCTCTTAAAGGACTTGCTAATATAGGAAAGACTTATTTTGGGCAAAACTGATATGATAGAGATTCTCTCAGACAGATTTATTTATTCATCTATTTATTCGGAAAAATGAACAAGACCAAAAATTAAAGCCATGATATATCAGGAATGAATTAATGCTCAAGAAGTACCACGGCAAAACTCCGCAAAAAGTTCAACGACCACAAAAGTAGCCCAGTCCTTAAACAATGAAGAAGACTCGTTAACAGCGCGTGCCACAACCAGCATTCCAAGTTTCTTATGCCTCAATGACATTATTACCAAGAATGCAGTTTGGCTGCATTCCGTGGAGACACGTTTTCAGAGTAAGATAAAGACGAAACTGAACTGGAGAACTTCGCAAAACTCTCTCTCTCTCTCTCTCTCTCTCTCTCTCTCTCTTGAATTTTTGTTTTTGTTTTTCGTCTGTCGCAGTTATTTTACTACGCGCTTGTTCAACTAACAAAGTCTTGAACTCTGGTAGGTTATACCAAAGGAACATACAAGGAAATGAGGGGAACCTTTTGTACTACTAACCAAAAATCTAAAATACCTAAGATATAGAATAATCTAAGGCGAACTCGAGTACGACAAATACCGCTGAGTTGAAATGGCCAATGAAACGGTTAAAGTTAGGAAACCAAAAACCAAAGCAAAAGCGAGAGGGTTGGTAGGACTCCCCATGACACACATTTGCCATGTTTGTTATTTACTCTGCATAACACACTCGTTACCCTGTTTTTAACAAATGTGAAGGTGTGTTTGCACATATGTGGGTGTTCAGTGTGTGTCAGAGCGTAAGTGCGGCATCTGTACCTAAAAGGACAACTGTTGCTCTTGACAGGTGTTGAATAGCTCAGCTGTTAAAACTACTGCGCCTCAACTTATAATGGCAGAATAAATCGATATAGCTGTATCCAGTTTAAAATAACGGGAAAATGTTCCTTTCTCAACACCGAGTCAGTTTATGGGCACTAATACTATTTTATTTAATAAAAAAAAATGCCCCAGCTGAATTGACAGAGACATTCCATCTAACGGTGTATCATATTACTAAAGTTTATGAGGCCTCCCACGTATCTCGAAGACCTAGGGTCAAAAGGAGTACTTTGTCCTGGCTATTCATAACCGAGAATGGCTGATGAACCCATTCATACGGTAGAGGCTAAACTGCATATGTAATAAACCATTATTAGAACAGCTGCATTTCAGTGCCATTGTTGTGTATCCTCTAGAAATCTCATTAGTATTCCTATTGTCATATGTATTCATCGCAAATGGGAAACAGACAAAAGAATAAACAAGGGGTTTGAAAAAAAGATGATAATAACGAAAATACTTATGGAATAACAATTTTAGCTCACTAAAAAATTGCGAAACTGGCTTTGGCGGGACAGATCACGAAAACAGAGGATCTCGAACAAAATTAATTTTATCATATTACTTTTAACGAATTTACACAGCACGTTAAAAGCAATGGGTTTAAACGAAACAGAAGGTTTCTAGACAAAACGATAATAATTTAAAACAGATGAGCAAGATTTTTATTCACTTTCACACCTTTTTACCCGTCTTCTTCTGCCAGGAAAAAACGAAAAACGCTTGTCAGTGCTCTCCCAGTTTTCATTATTAATTATGCAGCTGTCCTTCAGTAAATAATAATTTCTTGTTTATTTCTTCTACATTGCTAAAACGCACAAGTTACAATAAAGGCAATATTTCAAAATTTATTTTGTGTATTACCCACTTCATTGGAATGCTCTGGCCACCGGCAACCGGTCCAACATCGTTTTTTTTTTTTTTATGAAACACTTTGTTGGAATGCAGCGATAACAAAGAGTTATCATTGCTAACATCCTCATTCACAACGTACAAACATTCATACAGAGCAAGCCTAAAAGGCCATAAAACGGCAACGTCCTCATAAAAGAGGATAAGTAGAAAGAAACTATTAGATATCTGAGGCGATAAACTTCAATAAAAACCTGTCACACATTTAATACAAGGCTTTCAGAGCTTCTTGAGAAGTAAAAACCGGACGCATCCATAAAGTAAAGACTAAATATGAAAAAGAAAGCCAGAGCAACGAAAATAGAGTGAAATTAAATAAATAAATGAAAGGAGGAATGATTTCAAAAGTGTACCCACAAGTAAATGAAATGAAGCAGAATGTTGTAGGAGGCCATTTGTGCAGTCTACATCACAATTCAGGGTCAGCACCCACTGACTGTAAACACATTTCAGAGATAATTTTTCTTATGGACGCATCAAGGAAAAGAATTTGCTAAAAACCTAATGTGTAATTTTTTGCTGACTCAACAATTGAACGAACATATCATTGCCACAGCTTTACACCTAAAATGTACAAAAAGGGAAATTTGTTTAGAATTTATACATCAGTAATGATACAAAAACAGAAGATACCAATAACTTACAAACGCACGAATTCGCTGGCTAAAACGTCTCTATTTTTTCTGTTTTGTCTTCTCTCTTCAAGCTAACCTTCTATTTCCTGTGCAAGTACTTCTTTCACAACAAAGCTAATACCTTTCTTTGCGAAAAATATCACTCCTTAAAATTCAAACAAGAAGCCGCATTGTCAAACGAACAAAACATTCACTTTACGGTATTTGCTAACAGCTGCCCGTTTGCCAATAGAATTTAGATTAAGAAGGAACACCTGACAAAAAAATATAATATACAGTTATTCGCTTCATAAGGCTTCTTTCTAACTATAGTTATGAAACGGCACGCATAAACATCATAAAAGATGGGATTAAACTAACATGAAAGTAATCGCCAAGCTGATGCTGCACATTAGGAAGAAATATGGACGGTATTTAGCGAAGTCTTCGGCCAGGAAAAAGAGAGAAAATGCTTTTCCTTGCTCTTTCAAGTTCCGTTATTAAATACGGAATTGCCATAAAGTTATTTTCGTGTGTATTTTCAACTACAGATAAAGAAGTGGTTATTTTTCTTATTTATTTCTTCTATATAGAACTATCTACTTTAAAGCACGTAGCGAAAATGGTCAAGGTTGAAAGAAAGGCAATATTTCGTAATCTATTTGGAGTATTAGACACTTTACTGAAATGCTTTAGTTACTTGTTAATGTGCCATTATCTAGTTATTCGTTTTTATGAAGCCACTGATTGAATGTGAAAGTGATAACATGAAGCAAGTCAGGAAGAGTTTTCATTGTTACTATTACTCTTTCAAAACGAATATGATGTGGCATAATAGGTTATAGACTTGCTTAGCAAAATCCACTGTACAGATCGTCGTCACAGGTGCAAAGAGGACACGAAAATATATAACATTAAATAACTGACGCGCTGTTTAAAGGGAAGTGTCAGATAATGAAATTTGATGCACACTTTCTGCTGTCAGTGAAGAAGCACGATGAAGTTCCAATTACAAATTTATTTTTAGATTTTTAGAGCGCATACATACAAAAATAAAGATTTGAAAATGAATCTGAATTCTCTCTCTTTCGTTGCAAAACTCCACCTGAGTCTACAAATCACTGTAAGTGAATAGCTGTGGGAGCAAACGAAGTTTCTGACAACGAAGATTTCAAAAGGTAATATTTTCATCAAAACCGTGAGAACCTATCTTTCTTTATTTACCTGAATTACAACAGCTGAGAGAGAGAGAGAGAGAGAGAGAGAGAGAGAGAGAGAGAGAGAGAGAGAGAGAGAGAGAGATTTACCATTACCAGCATATATGTACTGAGATAACATGTGTAATAAGACCGTTCCGAGACCGCACACCTCCCTCATGGTTTAACAATCCAACCAGCGAAAGGTTCCTTCTTCCCAAAAATGACATCCCTCTCTCTCTCCAAATGTGACCACTTGCTACTAATCACAAGATCCGCCTCTGGCAAAACTTACGTAAACATTCAAACATGAGTTTTCGCGCAATCCCGCCTAAAATACAAAGATAAACAAACAAATCGACCCTTGGCGGATGTAATAAAAATAAGAGTACAAACAACTTAGGGTTCAGTTGACCCTTCCAGGGCATATCTGCTCGCATCCTTAATACAATACCTTTTATCTCAAACGGTAATCTTAAACTTATCCTCCTCTCTTCTTTATACTGTAAGAGTTTATTTCGAGAAATTTCTATTGTTAGGTGTCTTATACGTTTTTGGTCCAGATATGTGGAACAGAAGGCTTATAACTTTCAGTGTTCGTGTGTCCTTCCCGACCATTTTCTGCTATTCTGTCTCTTCTTTGGTAGTCTGACGCCAGATATGTCACAATCCAGCAATCTGTCTCTTCTTCAATCGGAGTTTCTACCGTGTAAAATGACTGGCTGGCGAAACATGATTATTGTTGTCGGTTTTTAAGATTAAATATATGTCTATATCTGTTCGTTTACATCCGCTTTCATTTACTATTTTCTGTCTGTCGTCCGATTCTGAACCATGCGTACACGTTCTGTTCTACCTATTTTTACGCCTTTATCTTAAAATCACATTGTCCAAATATGCGTTCATTATGTCATTTGTAACATTTGTCCTTATGCAGAGTCCTTCCATCACTTTCCCAAAATTCAGAAACCACCTCTTGTTTTTACACGTGTCTGTCAATTTGTTATTTCAGAACTCTGTCAGTGCTTCTTCCTTTCACTTTATTTCTGTCTCCATCTGGTTTCCCTGTCACTGCTTCCACGCGGCTATCCCTTCTGAGGCCCGAATCTCCCTCTGGCAGCAGAACCTCCCTCTGCGGTTGCCCGAAGCCATGTTGCTGGTCTCGTTTACATCACTTTGCAATAAGGCGTTTCGCTTGTTTGTTCCTTCGCTTCGTCGTAATATCCTCGTAGATTTTCTTTTGCCTTCTCTGGATTTTGGTAAAACTTTTCTGACATTTCTTTAGCATTTCATGTTTGTGTGTCGGTGAAAATTCTTCTAAAACAATTTGTCTATGCGTTTCTGTTTCCTTGAATTCTTTATCTTTCAGTTTACAAAAAAAAATCCGAAGGATTTTTCATCCTTTACATTTTCATATTTCGATAAAATCTTTCAAGCGAATTTATCTTCTCTAATATTCATCAAATTCCGGTAAAGAAATTTATTTTTTTTATAAATGTATAAAGTTTTAAATTATTTCTTTTACAACTTTTCAAATTCCAAGCATTTATATTCTGAACTTTGCTTCCTTTGCAATTCCACATCTCGTTAAACGTTCTGCTTAAGAATTTCCCTTTCTTTGAGTTTTGTATATATCAGCAGAAAATCAATTATGTACTTCCCGAATTCCTTATTCTTCGTATTTTGGTAAAATTGTTATTGTATTCACACAATTTAAATTTCTTGTTTCCTCTGACTACATGAGACTTATAATTGTTTATTGCTAGAAGCGAAAATTAACTGTCACTTTCTTCAGCTGTTCTACGAGCGTGGGCTGGCTTGCTGGAGTGGATTATTCACCCTGACCTGGGAAGCGAATGAAGCAACAAGACAAAATGAAAGAAGCAAAACATATGCACTAAAAAAAAAAAGGATCATAATACACGGAAAAATATATTACATCACTGTGAAGGACGAAAAATATATATACCGTGAACTAAAAAAGTGAGACGACTACCGACATCAGTACAAAAGTCTTGCATGAATGTCATTAAAAAAAATCATGGGCAAACACGCACAATAACCATCTCGTATCAACATACAAACAGATAAACAAACACACGAATAAACACACAAGAACAAAATTATACCAGTTTACATCGACGTACGTAGAAACGGCCAAGTCTTATCATCAACAGAAAGTAATAGCAGACTAAAGATGGTTCCTCTCAACAAGCACACCCCCCTCTCTCTCTCTCTCTCTCTCACTGCACAAAGAGGGAGATCTGATATGTTAAGTATTTTAAAGGCTCAATGAATATGAGGATGTTCATCCATAATGACACTCAGGACAACAAAACCAAGTACAGTTGTTGAGAGAGAGAGAGAGAGAGAGAGAGAGAGAGAGAGATAATTGAAAATCGACTAAGAACATTTAGATATGTGCAGTAAACCATTCTTAACTACAGTTTAAACAATGAAGCATTAATCACACAATCCTTCTTCTAATTATCAGCCATTTTCAGAATTATCCCACCTTCACCTATCATCATAATTTGTGCTAATCTTCCAAGCCTGCAATTACACGATTTCGACAGAAAGCTATCGTAATTATTTGGTAAAGTTATCATAAGTATTCTGGTATCATCAAAATGTTCACATCGCATGGAACCAAAAGAAGAAAAACTTGAAAC
>NC_089795.1:75357662-75362662 GCF_040412425.1 Macrobrachium rosenbergii
TATATATATATATATATATATATATAATATATATATATATGTGTGTGTGTGTGTGTGTGTGTGTATAAATATATACATATATATATAATGTATATGTGTGCATGTGTATATATATATATAATATTAATTATATATATGCATACATACATATACATATATACAAACACACACATACACACACATATATAGTGTATATATATATATAGACTTTCTCAGTAACAATACAATACTCATCACATAAACAACGCACAACGCAAATGGAACCTGAAAATTCTTACAACTTTAAGGTTATTTCATTTTTGAATACACAAGAAAAGAATTCTAAAGCATAAACCATTCCAGCAGAATGCTTGTATTACTGAGAATTTCAAAGCCCCAGCAGGATTCAAAAGACGCATTACGTGTTCAGAATACCAACAAAGTCTAGTAATTCTGTCGAGTTTGTTACATATATTTCCTGTCAAGGAAGCTAGTCTGTTACTTTTGGTCCGAATAACAAAAGGAAGAAAACGTCTTTGAAATATATAAAACTAGAATTAAATACTAACGAATCAACATTCTCAGCCTGATCTTTTTCGCACCGAAATTCTCTCTCCCACCGAGATCTGACATTTAGGAAACATCTGCCCTCATAAAAAACAAAATATTCAAAAGATGAATGTCCTATTAAATAATAAATGAGACCTGAATTTGAAGGGTAAAACATTCTTTGATATTATAATTCAGGAGCCTTCGTACAAAAAGGCGACCTCTAAACCTCCAGAATGATTAAAGATGCTTTTCAGCGTCAAAGAAATTAAAATAAACAAGACTACCATATTTGTATCAAAAAATGAGAAAACAACGTTGAAAATCGTAAGAAAAGACTGAAATTCATGAATATTTATAACTTTAAGTAAGTCAGGTTGGAGAGGCGAACACACACACAGACAAAGATTCTAAAAGTCTGGCACTAGCAGCAGAATTCTTTCATGACGACAGAATGCTTTTTTGAGAAAAATTCCCGGGTTAGGGCAGCCCCCTTTTAACACCAAGCAACAATTAAATTCAAGGGGAAAAAGAGGGAAGAGGTATACAGGGGAAAGAGCAGAAATATATCGCACGACAGAGCGTCTTCTCGCAGGAGTTTCGGGAAGTAAACAATGAAAGAAAAAATGTATTTTGAAATAGAAATGAATATTCAGAAGTCGAAAAATGGTTAAAAGCAGAACAAGAGCAGAACAAACGTGATTCGTCCCTCTGTTCAAGATCATTGCAGTTTGAGTAATGGTATTCCCTATATTCACTTACTCAAAAACATTATTTATTGTTAAAATCTGGAAGATCAGTTTATTCATTTACTATTAAAAAAAACCAATTGCCATCAATAAACATTATTCACGTGGACACAAACAGCTATATTTAGAATCCCTACGCCATCATAAACTGTGATGAAAATAGTTTCAGGTGATCTTAAGTCTTTCAACATATTTCAAATATTCATCAGTGAAGCCTACTTCTGTAAATATCACAACACATTACAATAAAAAACAATTATAATTATAATCTATCCGCATTTACACACGGCAACCGAATCAGCATGAATGATTTCAAGCACTGGAGATAAGACTTAGACTACACATATAAGAGCATATTACCATAAATTAAAAACAAATTTACTTTCATTTAAGCCCTTCTCCTAGTGATCAAGCCTGATTTGGGTGGATATGCCGATCCCGCTCCAACCCCGGAAAAAAACCAGTATAAAGATTTTTCCCCTCTTCCGGCTAATAACCCCAGTTGTAACCGATGCAATTATGAAACAAAAATAAAGTAAAATAACCAGCATCTAATAAAAGAGAAGAGTATGATTCATCAATGAGCAATTATTCTGTCGACGAAAAAAAGGTCATCAATGTGAATCGATACCTTTAGGTTTCATTAGCGTCAGTGGATAATGACAATCAACGGGCTGAAAAAATCATATCCAGCTGCACAAACAATAATAATCTGCTATTCCCCTCGTCGCAACGGGCTCTTAATTGAGGGGAGTTTCCGCAACCTATTTACTCACTGGGCGGATGGAGCTTTGGGAAAATGCTTAGTTAATGCTCGAAAAAGGATTAATCACGTTTCTCATACTCTGCTGCTTGCATGTATTCTGGAAATTAAGAAAAAAGCTATATCTTTTTCTGAATCTCGAACAATAAATTAATTTTGAAAATCTGTATTTCACCCTTAAGCTGATAGAACTGGCACAAACCTCTGAGGGGACATTACTCTTCACATTTGCATTTTACTTTCTAAGTTACGAAAGGTGCCACAGTCCTCCAAGGGGCCATATATTCCCATACGTCTGTATTTTACTCACTAAGGTGTGAAGTCTGACACAGACCTCTATGGAAACAAGTACTCGTAAGATAATAAAGAAAATAAAATATCTTATTACAAACACACTTTGAAAGATGTAGATAGTTTGAGTTAAGTGATACATTTATCACATAATGACTAGTGATCAATATATGAGAATCTCAGTGATATATAAGGGCACGCGTGTAGTGCTACAATTTCCAGAAAAGGTTCCTGCAACACAAAGAAAATCGAGAGAAAATAGTTCAACTCTGAGCCACTATCTCCTGGAATGAAGTACCCTATCTTTTGTATTTGTTTAGCACTGATTTTCCGTACAAACTTCCTAATTGCCTTAAGTCTCTCCAGTGTAACTTTATACATACTTGTGTTTATTGCTAGGACGAACCTAACGGCATCTGAGAGAGAGAGAGAGAGAGAGAGAGAGAGAGAGAGAGAGAGAGAGAGAGAGAGAACGTATTGAAAACGGATATATCGAACAGTTTCCCATGTTAGACTGCCACTGATAGCTACGTAAGAGCTTTTGTATTTTTTTTTAACTCTGAGTTTCATATTCTGCGTCACGTACCATTTGTTGCATTTCAGTTCCTCATGCTACGCACAAGTAACTGAAATTCTAATATGTACAGACAAGAGAGAGAGAATCACTAAAACATAAGATGATCTCCCTTTGAGATGCGCACCAACGAACCAAACAACTTACCAAAATAGTTCAAATCAATCTGGCTAAAGTGGGAACAAGTGTTACGATACTCACAGGCTTTCAGCTTCCTTACCGATTCTAACGTATAGCATTGTCTTCGGCTTGTTCTCGTCAGAGACTCTAGAAAAATTCCCTAATAGTACCAATTTAATAAAAAAAAAAAAAAAATTACCAAATTTTTTTTTTTAAATTTCCACTACACACCCTCTCCTCCATTCCCTTTCTGAAATTATTTATATCCTTATTCTTTTCTTTTATGATTTACGTTCCTCCATTATTATTCATTCCAAATGTTATATCTAACCTTAACAAATACCCTGACTTATAGCTAACAGACTGGGAAATTAATCATTCCTTTAAGAAAAACGAAACAAAAATATCAGGTAATCATTTACGTAACACCAAACTGGAGACGTGCAAATAAACCTTTTGCCTTTGTAAAGAAATGGAAAGTTTGCTACTTAATTTATCTAATAAAACATAAACACTCATCCATCAACTAAATGAGGAAATAAAAGGGAAACTGCGCAGCAGACTGTGATTTATCTAAAAGTTTGGATGGATTTACTGACCTTTTAGCGGAAATTAGTAAACAAACCGCCAGCAATCTCAATATGCAACTTGAAAGATACACATACAACTTTTCCATTTTACATATAGAGGGGAGTCAATACATTTCTTCCTTTCAGGGAAACGGCCAATCAGAACCTGCAATGGATCCAGCCAATCAGCCTAAAGGGATTATCTCTGGAAAGATCAGTTTCTGCGAGGGAAATCACACATACGTTAAAAATTCCTATACACAAACACCCCTTACGCTTAGTAGTGTGCATAAATTCAGACGAATGTACTTATGCATGTAACATTGTATTATAAGCACTCTCCTCTGTTATTATCCAGAGGAAATCAAGGAATTCTGCGACGAGAAATATATTGAAAAATTCTTTCGAAAAAGAGCTAAAGTAAGTCATTTAACCTAATGTCAATAACTGTGAGTGATGAAAGGAACAAGCGAGTGAACTCGTTCGTTAACAGTTTCGCCTTATTGATTCAAAGAACCTTCCCTCTTCTACTGGTGCTAATTGCCCTCCATTCCCCTCTTTCCATTTACTTTTATTACTCAAATTACTTTTCTCTGTTTTTCTCTTCTAAGTGCATTCCCGAATATGGCCACAGAACATTTCTCTGAGCTTACGTATATTTTCTTCAATTACTGTACAGTGCTCTACATTTCGTTACTTTCGTGTTCATGTGACAGTCAATTTCTTGGTGTTTAGCCTTCGTACATAAGTGTTTGCATGCAAACACACACATATCGATCTGTATACGGCAAATACATCGAATATGAAAAATGAACTAAAAACAGAATGAAAGAAATTCACTTATCTCCTGCACTTTTAGTTCTAATTCCATTAAAATACTATGAATAAAAATTTGGTGGACAACTCATCAATACGTAACGGACAGAGTGTACAAGAACCACACCAAAATACAAAAGAATAAAGCCCAGCTCTACAATATAGTAACAAACGTAGTTTACTAAAATGTCACAAAAAAAAAAAAATAGTTGACAGACCAACTCTATAATGAAAGAGGAGTTTACAACCATCTCATCAAAAAAATGTTAAAGAAAATTCGGTGGACATCTCTACAGCACGAAACGGAAAGAGTTTATGAGTTGCACTAAAATAACGCCAATAATATACTCGACAGATGATCTAATAATAACACTACAAAAATAATATCGAATAAAATCTCAAAGATAAGTACTGGAATTTACCACAACTCCCCCATGATAATACATTTTGCGGACGGTTCTACAAAACGAGACAGAACGAGTTTACAGCGAAACCACAAATACCACATGAAAGCTAAAGCTACGCGAACAACTCTGCAATGCGCAACAAAGGAGCGTTCGCACAAAGCAAGACTAATACTAAACTATTAC
>NC_089795.1:75365162-75370162 GCF_040412425.1 Macrobrachium rosenbergii
GATTAAAAATAACCACAAATTCATAAGCACAAACCTAAAATTACCATTAACTTGCTAAGCAAAGTTTACACCAGCAGAACGTTCGTATGTAAAAAGATGGAGAAAATAAAGTGTGGATGATGATGATGATAAAGAAACTAATACATATGAACGTTACATCAATAAACAGTAAACTAAGTTAGAAAAACTAAAGTAAGAGCACTTATCCTTTTAAACTATTATTAAAGCATAGGAATGACAAAAATTCATACATTAAGAATTTCAGAGAGAGAGAGAGAGAGAGAGAGAGAGAGAGAGAGAGAGAGAGAGAGAGATGACTTAACTTCACATAAAAATATGGAATTTGCCAACTGATGAAGCACAAACTCTGAATAAACATGACAAATCTAGTCTGAATTACCATAACTGAATGAGATCTCGATTAAAAAATCATTTCTTTATTGATGAGTTGCATGCATTTCGTTTATGTCGATCAACACGAAAGATTACCATATAGCAACTATAGCTGTCAATCTAATAACCAGTTAACATCCCTATCACGTTTAATATCAGCTCCATGACCGCGAAAACTGAATATCATTAATCGTTATCCATAACATGTATGAAATGATGTTTTAAATTAAAACAAACGAACGAGTTTAAGGATACCCACTTTACTCGTAATTTTCTTTTTTTGCAGGCTGTCAACGCGAACCACTCATGACAACACCCTATAAATAAAATCAAATTAAATAAAAACTATAAATAAACAATAAAAGAGTAGCTGGTAACTCAGCTCGAACAGGGAGTACCAGATCGTCCTACATGATACTGACACAAGGGGTCCATCCGGCACTCGCCGCACGAGGGTGAATACAACACCTGTCGAAACCAGGTGTTGGCGTGCTCAACGTGTAATGAAAGCAGATGTTGCAATTTGAACGTTTAAAACGCAATTGGAGTTTTAAAAAGCTACCGGACCACAACGAATGCCAAAGAGCAAATGGGTGATACAGCCAAAAGGGACACGTTCGTTCTGTTCTCAGCATCAGGCCATATTCCTTTGAACGAAACTTGGGATGCAGTCAACGAGCGAGCGAGCATTATAGAATCAGATATCATTTTGAATGGAATTTTATCTTGCAATACAATCGAAACCTTGTTATATAAATAATGAATTTACATTCTCAACGAAAAAACTCAAGCAATCAGGTTTTGAATGTGTCGTTTTAAAACTCGTCACTATAAATATGCGATAACATCGATAGTGTAGGAAGCAGTACAAAGAAAATAAAACAAACAAGAAAGCAAAATCAACTTATTGCACCTCGACATCGAAGACCACAGTGATGCAGAGCCAGTTTACATACAAAAATCAAATGATAAAACTAATCCCACCAACTCCATCAAGTTACCGCTAAAAAAGAAAAAGTATGAAAATTACTGTACCAACGGAAATATAATCTGTAAGAAATGCCAATTTAAACAGAATAGCTATTGAAAGAGAGTTTGGTTTAGCATTAACTGATATCGAAACAGCAGGTACTTTTAAGGATGTCTTCTTTCTTTACTTCTCATTCAATTACGACCAATAAATATTAACAGACAATTTTGTTCTAACTGTGCGGTATCTTATGCGTCACTGTGAAGCTATTATTTCTCGTTTAACAAATAAAACTATACATTACTACCACTGTTAGAATCTAATTAGCTAAAAGAGATATGACAGTAACAATAAAATAATCTTCCCTTTGGAAAGCATGCGACGAGAAGTTAACTGTTGTGGTAAACACTGCGTTTGGCATCAGAATTTAAGGGAAGAAACGGAGAAGGGCAGAGATGGAAGGGCGGGGGTTAGATTGGGTGAACAGGAATGTTTAAAGAAATTTCAATTACAGAGGGCAAATATCGATGGAACCCCTCAGTCATTACCTAATGCACGCTGAAAACACCGTTGATTTGCACTTAGGCCAGATTAACAGAGAGGCTCGAGTGGAATAAGCAAATGAAAGCGGTTATTATCATTCACATCGTTGCGTTAGCTGCCGGGGAAAACACATGGGATTCATTAAGAGAAGGAAAAGGGAGAAAACAAATAAGGCAAAGATGAGAACAAGCTTATTAAGATAAGTGAGTGGATATGCATATCAGCTCGAAAAACTCTGGTTTTTATTTACAGTAAAAACTACGAGTTTTCCGATATATAGTTTCATCGATTGCGGTGATGGAAAAAGTGCATTAGTGTGTGTGTGTGTGTGTGTGTGTGTGTGTGTGTGTGTGTGTGTGTGTGTGTGTGTGTGTGAGAGAGAGAGAGAGAGAGAGAGAGAGAGAGAGAGAGAGATCGGAATTTGGCTGGTAACTAAAAAGCAAACAAATATTGTTCTTTACTGATAATGAATGTTGTCAAAACGTTCCTCAACGTTGTAAAAACCAGAAGACTGAAAACCAGATCTATTCATCCTTTTTATTACGCAGGGCTAAATATATATTCTCTCTCTCTCTCTCTCTCTCTCTCTCTCTCTCTCTCTCTCTCTCTCTCTCTCTCTCTCTCTCTCTCTCTCTCGTACACACCGATTTTGGCGAGGCAGTTAAGGTCATAAATTAAAACTGCTAAATAAATAAAAAATATGAAGGAAATTAATTATCCTGAATCTCTCTCTCTATATACAGTGTATATATACAGTGTATATATATATGTATATATATATATATATATATATATATATATATATATATATATATATATATATATATATATATATATACATGGCTATGGGATCTTAATTATTATTAAATAAAGTTAAAGAAAGTGAGACATGAATAGAAGAAGGCTCTATTAAATTTGTTTCAACTTTTAACTTTTCTCTTTTAATTTGATAACTAACTTTATAAAATTATTATTTATCCAAAATTTAAATGTAAAAATTATGTCAAAGGCAATTTAAATGTAACGCCTCCTAGAAAATATTACGTGTAATCAAGAGAATGCTCTTTTTAACAGAACGTCTGTTGGTTGGTATTCATACTCTTGAGAGATATAATTTTCCACAAATTATTTTTCCTTATGTAGCTATAAACGAATCATGACATAAGCATATTTCAAATGGTTACAATAAAAAATATCGAAAAATTACACTTTAAGCCAACGAAAAAAGTAAAATTAAACAGATTATACGTACAAACCTATATACTATAGATATATATATATATATATATATATATATATATATATATATATATAGATATAGATATATATATATATATATATATATATATATATATATATATATGTATATATATCATGCGTCGTCAAAATTAATCAGTTATCTCATACACCCCACGATTCATATCCATATATGACAGGCAGCAAGAACTGAGCCTACTTATCGGTGCATTTATCAATGTAGCTTATCTACCAACGCAAGGACTACCATTTACGGAGAGAATACCTCCACGACGTCAACATACAAAAGCTGCAATAATAAAGAGAAGAAAAATTTCATCTAGAAATCTTGAATGGCGTATCATTATTGCTGCACATAATCGTCGCTTTATTCGGTATAATGAAACTGCAATTTCCAAATTTTTCAGAATTAGGTAGATTTTATAAACAAAACATTAACGTCATGAACATATAGTCTTCCAGCTTAAGCAGAAAACCACTGTGAATACGAAAATACCTTGGCATCTTAACACATGTCCTGTTTTCTGCTGTTATTTGTGAACCGTACTGCCATTGGTTTTGGGGTTGGTCGAAAAAACCCGCATTTTTTTATCATCCGATTCTCATAATTGTCGACTTATACTAGAGTCCCATAACATAAAAGATTTAGCTCTGGTGATCATAATAATAATATATAAAAAATAAGTCTGTGGCCTCAAAAAAGTAAGTCAAGGTTACTATCATCTGTCAGGTATGGACACAAAAGGGAAGAATATATTTCTTACAAAGCTACGATATTCACTTTATGGGATTTTTTCCAATAAACTGTTGACAATGATTGTGTAATAATAATATTGACCGTCCTACAGTTTATGATAATAATAACTACCTCGGTAACAATATCAAAATTAAAGTGCAGACCAGTGGTTCCTAACCTTTTTATTACCACGCCCCCTCTAGGAGTTGGTCCTTCCCTCTACGCCCCCTTCATCTATGAGCAAAATTCTCTCCCAGATTTAGAGGAAAATAAAAAAAAAGAGAAAGAGAAGGGGTTTCGAAAGAGGGGAGATAAATAATTACAAAACATGGTAAGCCTAACGAGTCTAACCAGAGTGGTAGACTACAGGAAACTAACGTTATAAGGCGATACGTTTGCATTTTTTTCTTATAAACTTCTGAATATTAGTTCATCATTCTTGTTAAGAGAATAACGAATATCATTAGAGAATTTTTAAATTTTCCCTAGGGCTCGCGACTCCCCTGATTAAGAAACCCTGTTGTAGACGATGTTAATTGACAATAATGATGAGATTATTTCTGAAAATGTTACTAGTGTGGAACCTCCACTCGAAATATGCTAGGCAGGTTTCACTGGAATTTCTATGCTCGCGTGTGGATGGCAACCAAAACGCTAAGGTTGAGCATTTTATAGACAGAGATATGGACACAGGTAAAAACTGTCAGCATACACCAAAAACACAACTAATCAACCTTCGTAAAGACGGCTGTGACGGTTCTTACGAACATTCTTAATTCTAAACAAATGGCAATTAATTGGCAATTCGTTAAAGAATTTTTACAAATGAAAAACCTAACTGTTCATTTTCCCATAAAGAAAAATCAATGAAATAAAAACTTCTGATACCTAGCAATGACAAGGAAAAACTTTTTCCTCTATTAAACATTCACTAAGCAACATATCAGGTTAACCACCCATGATAATCATATCTGACCTATGGAAGAATGTCATTCTTCATAGTCACTATACTGATTTATAGTTTTTTCTACGTTGCTGTTTTAGATATAAAATCTTACATCCATTTTGCAATATAAATAAAAATATACACAATCATATATA
>NC_089795.1:75372662-75377662 GCF_040412425.1 Macrobrachium rosenbergii
ATATTATTAATGTTATTTATATATATATATATATATATATATATATATATATAAATATATATGTATGTATGTATGTATAAAGAAAAGAGGCCTTAAATGCCAGTGGACTGGCACGCCTGAATCTGGAATGCACGATTCTCCCATATGGGCTTTGCATGGCGCTAATGTAGAGGTTGAGTGTCTACCTGGTTACTGACGAAAGATAAAGCCTTTAACTTGCTTTTTACAAGGCCTATGGGGAACGGAAGCCTCCCAAGTTACGGTGAAAACACCCAAAGGAAGAATTAATATGTAAGTAAGGCTTCCTGGTATGATTCAAAGGGCTTATAATCTCTACACTCTTCAGAAAACAAAAAAAGCTGAGCGTAAACCACACATTTCTTATAAGCAAAATACAGTGACTTGTAATATAATAGCAACTCAATACCTTTATCTAACTCAACCATATATGGAGAAGTAAAAACGCATGAAAACTGACGATCCAAACAGAGAGAGAGAGTTATAAATTAGGGGGGATTATGCACAGCCCAGTTCCGATTGTATAAAAGATTACACGGAAATCTGAAAGAATATCAGACTACAGTAATGGGATGGACATCCGTCTTGAAGGCTCCGAACCATACTATGTTTTATCTGTTTCAATCTGAGATGCTGTTAAGATCCTCGTTATTTAACTGATATTAACCAAGACGGAGAAGCAGCATCAGAAAATGGCTGGATGATGAAATATTTGTTATGAGACAAATTACCAGACCGTGAGTGGCTAGATAAAGCATATTAGAAGATCGTGAACGAAAGGCAGGAGAGTCAGGGAAAGTAACAAAACCTCAGAGGCTACTGCTCGCGACTGGGATGCAACTACTTTCGAACTACAACTATATGAGAGTGGAAACTGTTTGAAGACGTAGTCTCACATTTATTACACCGAATTACACATTTTATACAAACAAACAAACAATTACACATTTTATACAAACAAACAAAGAGTAGTGACCATTCAAATCTGTATTACAACTTGAGGTCAGCATAAAACATCTAACTAAAAAAACCTGCAGGTCAGCTCATCATTAGTTCTTACATAGGAGGGGTGGGTAGAGCTCTCGGCTAGCACGCTGATGGCCCAGCGTTCAACTCTCCGACCGGCCAATGAAGAATTAGAGGAACTTATTTCTGGTGATAGAAATTCATTTCTCGTCATAATGTGGTTCGGATTCCACAATAACTTGTAGGTCACGTTGCTAGGAACCAGTTGGTTCTTAGCCACGTAAAATAAATCTAATCCTTCGGGCCAGCCCTAAGAGAGCTGTTAATCAGCTCAGTGGTCTGGTTAAACTAAGATATACTTAACCTTTTCAGCTCATCATTTCACCAGAAATTACCTTAATTGAAAAAGCCTAAGACAGATTCGTCAAAATTTCGAATATATGACTAGAATTTCCGTAGTTTCCTTTTAAAAAACTTATTTAAAAATGGAAAACTAAAAGTATGTAACATAATATAATGCCAGTCCGTGCTAATTATGTTACTTAAGGTATTGGATAAAAAAATTTTTTTCCACTTGGGAAAAAACACAAGAAAGATTGCTTCTCTACAAATAAAACCAGAAAAACACACAAGAGTATACGTATGAAGAACCGACATAAAGAAGCGAGACTTAAATGAGATCCTTCGTTGGTGAGAAATACCACCAGCTGCCGAGAGCCATAATTTCCAGCGATAAAGGCAAGCAGAGAATAGGACGAAACATATCGCCTCGCGAGCCGTAATAAACGAGTTTCACCTGCACAGCCCAATGGGTTCAGTGTTTAATTAAAAGGAAAAAGAAATGGTCCTTCGTATATATAATCCAGGACTTTAATTATTAAGCCTAACGACCAGAGATACCTTAGCTTGAAGGACCTTTATGAAAGAGTTAAAAATTAACACCCACATCGGTCCTACAGATTTTTCCAGATAGTAATTAGCACTCAGGCGCTGCCCACTGGATGTGACAGTCAATTAATTATTTCTCACTACACAACTTTAATAACTTCCACTTTCACTCAAAATTTAAAGACGAGATGTTTTACGCCAGTTATGACTTAATGTAAAAATTGGTGTCAATGTAGGGAATGTAGTTGAGCGTGGGCGTTTTTCGTGAATGAAAGAAAATTAGGGCAGAAGCTGTTGACAGTTTTTTTTTTTTCATCACGTAAAGTAAATGCGTTTGAAAGGATGAGAAATGTAAAGGTGCGATTAAAACGTGGTAAAATGTTTATCATAACAAATAAGCTGAATTAGAAAGTTCTGAAAGGTATAATGTGTAGTTTTAGTTTTGAGAGGAAGGAGGATCGGCAGACCAAAAGAAGATAGCAAGATGTGGTGAAACAGGTGTTCAAGTTCATATGTCTATATTCAGCTTGGTTGAGTAACTAGATGCAAAACAAAGGTGATGTTTGAGTGCTGACGCGCTGCTAATGAGCCTTATGTATAAGCGTGTGATGTGGAACTTTTCTAAACAAAAGTTCATCAATGACTTATTAAAGTACAAACGTGCCGCTACTGATGATTTTTTAAAATTTATTTATCACGAAGTCATCCCCCTTGCTCTAGGATATGGCTTGTTTATCTAATTCTAGCTTATGGCCTCACGCTTCACCCCTCTTGTGACACTCATTCTTAGTCTCATTCAATTTTATGTGAGGTTATAAACACGAATCTAGTGTGTTCAATTTAAATAAAGCTCGTTTCATATTTATCTATAATCTTCCTACCTAAATATTTATCTAGCACTTGTAACTTCCAAAGAATGTTTACAAATCTGGAAAGTAGCTACTCTTACCTATAAATATTTGGGGAGTATAAGTAAATAACAGAATGTCTTCGAGGGATTATATTATAGGTTTGGATGATCCTGCCTTTAGAAAGCTGGGTATGCTCCTCATTCTTCTTAAGAAATGTCTTCTGATATATTCTGCGTAACCAAGTCTTATCCAACCGTGTATAGAATACTGTTCTGATATCTAGGGAAACGTTCATCGAACGATTGTCAAAGTTGAATCAAGAGAGTGATACCTCATCAGCGATCCAACCCAGTTCTTGCTCTGAACTTTGCCTCCCGTCAACTCCTTCGTAAATCAGCCATCTGTTTATTCTAAAGTTATTGCTTTTGGTATCGCTCATGGTCTAAAGACTAGTCTATAGGCCTTGGTGTCGCTTCTGAGAGCGTCTGAACTTTATGACGCTATCATAACACCCACTTCTCGAACGGATCTCTCTGCTTTCTTCTGTGTTTCTTGAATTTTTCAACTTCACTCTTATGAGAAACAGGTCAGCTCCCGTGAGCTCCGGTTGCACAGCTACCCCACTTCAGTCTCTCTTTCATACTTACATACATACATACATACATACATACATACATACATACATACATACATACACACTCCCGCAAAATTAATAAGTTAGTAATAGAATAAATAACTTCATGAAAAGAATGAAATTTTGAACTAGTTTGTGATCGTGTATCATGTAGGGCACTAAAAACAGTTTTTTCTGACTGAACAATATACTACGTAATGAGTATTACTAAGGATCTATCACTTTCAGGCATCATTTATATATTAATTCTTGAAAAGTTTATGCTGGATTTGGTCTCGAAATGTTTAACAAAGATATATCGTTACCTTATCGATTATCATTAATAATAGGTACTTAGTAATTTCTTGAAATGCAGGGCGTAACGTCTTGCCCTTTCATCGCGACAGAAGTATCCCTTAAGGAAACTGCAAACATTTTACATTTTGATATTTGGATGAAATTTCTGTATTGTGGCGAATGAATTTCAACAAATGAATTCCCGTCTTTGGTTCAGGATCTTTCATTTCAGTTAACAGCTTTCAGAAACAAGAGATACGTAATTAAATACCGATTCAATTAAAGACAAGAAATTCTCTTAACTATCACTACGACTCGCTCTGACAGGCATGAAACAACAAGCATGTATTCGATAACAGGACTTCACTCCTAGTTTCAATTGCATTAATATTTGGGACATGGTGACACAAACAACCAGACTTCACCAAGGTTCGATCGTCTTCATATTGGGTACAAAATAACCTTAATTTCCTAATTGCAAAACTTTTCTAATTAGGCACTCAACTGCCAATCATTATCTTAAGTTTTCCTTTCTTCTCTCTCTCTCTCTCTCTCTCTCTCTCTCTCTCTCTCTCTCTCTCTCTCCCCTGGGTACATTCAGGGTCCCGCTCTGGCTGCTAATATTCTTGCATGATTCAAGTCATTAACATTTACTCGGAACAATCTCTCAAAAAGGAAACTTTCATAATGAGTCTTTGTTGAATCTTTTTGTTTTCATCAGCCAGTTTCAACATAATGAAATATATATGGTTATTATCTAAAAAATTGACATCACAGCCAACGAAAGTATATTGATCGCTTTGTTTTTATAATAATGTGATCCGATTAGCGTAATCACACGGCCATACCATTATTTAATACATTACGAAGGTTCATGGCAGTGATTTGAGTAAGAAAAGAGAGGTGGAATAATGATCAGTAAAACAATAGTGGTAGTAGTAAATTTGTAATTTCATGCATTACAGTCGCAAAATAAGTCAATATTAAAAAGTATTACCACATTTCCGGTCGTCTGTCTCTCTAATTCGTGGTACGTCTGAGCGGTTCCTTGATGAAAATGATCAAGATACGACTGACAGATTACCGTAAAACTATAAAAAAAGCAAATTAAAATAAGCATAATATCAAAACCTTCTCAAAATGCTGTATTTTCTTCAGAGAAAATAAAGCCATGCAAAACCCCAAAAACATGTTATTTATTTCACTGTCAAAGCCCACATCCCATAATTTCAGAGGCTTTACCAGTAAACTAAACCAAGAAACACACGAAGATAGGACGTGAAACCAGATTCCTTGTCTAGGGGATGCCAATCTAAAGTCGCAGTTATGTTTCGAAGCAAACCTATCAAGCATAGTGAATTTTTGAA
>NC_089795.1:75382662-75392662 GCF_040412425.1 Macrobrachium rosenbergii
CACTGTAAAGATAATACACAAAGGAAATCATTTGCCGTTTATAAGAGCCCATGGCAAAAACTGCAGACAGAAATGGAAAAACACTGTCGTGTTAATTCTGTCCCACTGATAATATCCTCAATCTTGACTCAATAGCATATATAACAGGAAATGAGGACATTTGTAAGCCAAGCACACACAAAGTGGGAAATTCATAGGCTATGTGGAGAGAGGAAATTCAACTTTACATGGTAGTGGTCACAGAGAGAATTTAATGGCCTCCCTGTGTGTGAGAGAGAGAGAGAGAGAGAGAGAGAGAGAGAGAGAGAGAGAGAGAGAGAGAGAGAGAGAGAGAGAGAGGAGAGTGGGGAACTTAACGACTATAAGGAGGGAAAATTAACGACTATAAGGAGGGAAAATTTAACGACTAAGCAGAGGGGTGAGAGTTTAATGATTTCATTGCAAAAAAAGAAATTATATATATATATATATATATATATATATATATATATATATATATATATATATATATATATATATATGTGTGTGTGTGTGTGTGTGTGTGTGTGTGTGTGTGTTAAGTAAAAATAAAATTAACAGTGTGTACAATGAGATTTGTTGACTAGATCCACTGCATGTGCAATGTGTGTGTGTGTGTGTGTCGCAATAGTGCATGTGTGTACGTAAGTAATTTCACTGACAATATAAAAGGAATTATGTAAAAATACAATTTAAGAAACAACAAAGTAAATAGGATACACACACATATTATATTACGTATTGTCTACCCAGTCTCATTCCCTCTCGAGGCCCCTGTATAATATACTGTATATATACTACACATATATATATATATATATATATATATATATATATATATAACGTATATATATATATACCTATATATTGTCTATATATATTCCTAGGCCCCTGTAGAACAGACAGATATGCATCTAACTTGTAGTTACACTGAAAATAAACAATACGTATATAAACGTATTGTCAACAAACAACAAAGTGTACGACAAAGACATGAAGACAGAGAGATCAAGATCAGACAAAATAATAAACTAATACAATGAAATTTGTTGACTAGATCCACTCTCTAACTATGAAGACAATGCAATCAACTTATGTGCATGTCTGGTGAAACAGTTTGGAGAAAATATTTTAACCGCAATAGATGTAACACATACATTTTCTCATAATGGAAGAAAAAATGCTTGAAGATTCATCTTTTCTGGAATACGGAGCTCATGGTGAGGTTGGCATTCCCTCTCGAGGCCCCTGTACCTATTCAACGCATTGTCTACTGATTCAGTCTCATTCCCTCTCGAGGCCCCTGTACCTATTCAACGCATTGTCTACTGATTCAGTCTCATTCCCTCTCGAGACCCCTGTACCTATTCAACGCATTGTCTACCGATTCAGTCTTATTCCCTCTCGAGGCCCCTGTACCTATTCCACGTATTGTCTATCGATTCAGTCTCATTCCCTCTCGAGACCCCTGTACCTATTCAACGTACTGTCTATCAGTTCAGTCTTAATTACAGTCTAAAATAATATGCCAACAACCTACTCTTACAGAGTGACCCGACTTCGATTAAACTGGTGGCGAACATATGTTCGAATTCATAAGGCCAACGTCACAATCCCGAATGGTCAATATTCTATAAAGCAAGTGTTCTGAAACCCTTAAATCTGTAATATTAGAGCATAACATTACGAAAGCTTGAAAAATGTCTGAAAATTTATCGGAAATGTTTTAAGATAGATCTTCCTGTTCACCATGCTGATTAAAATTTTCTTTTTTCCAAATAAATGTTTAGGGGAAAGAGGTGAAAATAAGGAATGAGAGCTTTAAATAATGGCCAAGCACTGGGACCTACAAGGTCATTCAGCGCTGAAACGGAAATTGCCAGTAAAAGACTTGAAAGGTGTAACGGGAGTAAAATCTCAGTTGCACTAGGAGAGGGTGGAAAGTAAGATGGAAGAAAGAGAATAAGAAAGGAGGTACAGTAAAAGCAACGAAAGGGGTTGCAGCTAGGGGCCGAAGGCACGCTGCAAAGAACCTTAAGTAATGCCTACAGTGCACCGCATGAGATTTAAATAATGGGGAGGGGCGTCGAATCCCGCGTTAATGACGTTATTTCCTATTTGAAAGGAGGTCGAGCTTAACGGGAAAAGGACTGAAACGGACAGAAAGCGATATCAACTTATCTCGCGCGGCAAGTTTTTTCCTTACGAAATTGAAAAATAGTCGCCATACCTCTACACAAAACACCTGCGTTGAACATGAAGAAATTACAAGAGGACCATGGCACCTACCGGCCTCCAATACATCTTGGCTAGGATTACCGAGCCAAGAAACTCACGGTGATGGCTGTTGATTCTGAAGAATTGTAATAGCAATTCGCTCCTACTGGAGAGACCAAGCTGCGCGCGCATCATCAACGCTAGATGAAACAATTCCTTCATTCCCAAGAGGACCCGTTTCTAAAAGGGAAGTTCCTTCCGAATTCAAACCTAACCTTCTGTAAGAGAATATCTACTACTGATGCAGATGATGTCTTTATCTAATTGCAATTGCAGTATACGTATTCGCAAATGAGAAAGAAAAAAAAATTCCTTTTACTGTATTCCAGTAAAAAAAATTCAAAACATTACAGAATTAAGAGCAAAATTATTAAGACTAATTTCCACAATCCCCACAAGGAGACCCACCAATCAATTATTTATAGATGTTCCAATAAATAAATCGGAAATCTTGAAGTTTCCCTTTAAGAAAGACTCAAAATAGAAAAAAAACAGCAGTTGTCAGCATTCCTTTTATTGGACCAAAATGATATCATGTTGATATTGGAACATATTGAATTATGTCCTGGAGGGTGAAAATCCAATATATATATTTTTTGCCGAGGGAAATGTCACACTAGGCCGAAAACAGGGAGACAGCGGGACATACAAAGTATCTGTCACAGAAAAATCTTACAGCATACTACAAGATTTAAATCAAGTTACTGGAGTTGCCCCCTTTTAGTTAAATAATGAATAATATATTTCTGAACTCAAACAATCACTCTGTAACTTTTACTACAACCTAATTTTCATTACGAAAACAATACGAAATCGTGTGCAGATGACCCGATATACCATTCAAGAATAATCCAAGGACACAGTTTAATAGAACGAAAATTTTACTTCCTGATGTATACAAAATATAGTGTAACAGTTGCCTAGTCTTTTTGCTCCTGGAACACCAGTAATGAAATGGGATGAAAGTAGGCTGAAAATAATAATAATAAAAAAATGGGGCACATTAGATTCAGTTTCCTTCAGCGACAGACATTAAATTGACGCCTGGGAGAAAATCACCTAAATAAACTAATCTTCCATTAAAATCGTTCAAGTTTTACACTATATTGGCATGGGTTCAAATTATCCTTCTCCCCACTGTACATAACAAGGATGATATCCGTATTATCATCATCAAATTTTATTTCACAGAGTAGCGTAAAGTTGAAAATTATATCAACCGAGACTCAAATCCATAACTAGAGAACTCCAACTAATACTGTTATCTATACTTCACGTATACAGAAATCCAGTATATATGATCAATAAAATCCAATAAAAACAATTTCCAAATTCAGAAATACTTCGGGCCATAATAGGTAGCAACTGAGTCACCAAAAACATAACGGCTGCCATTACCCAGAAAAATACATACGATTCCTATAACTCATCTGCTTTCAACCAGTGCCTGCTTTCAACAATAGCAGTGATGCACAGCCCTGGGAATTTCTGGAGACGCTTCGGCTGGTTTACCTTCTGGAGACGCTTCGGCTAGTTTACCAAGACATCTCAGTATTTCCTTTGAAAATGCTCAATTACTCGCGGGGTTTTTGTTTAGATTTGAGATTTCTGTTAACTTCCATGCCTTCCCTATTTCGCTTAAGGGTGAGAACGGATTACTAACATAAGATTTTTGGATACTATGGTTCAGACAGTAACGTTGATCCTATAAAGGTTTGAAAGTGATTCAGTGTTCAGACCTTTTCTATTTAACAGAGTGACTCTGTGTTCAGACCTTTTCTATTTACCAGAGTGATTCTGTGTTCAGACCTTTTCTATTTAACAGAGTTATTTTATGTCCAGACCTTTTCTATTTAACAGAATGATTCAGTGTTCAGACCTTTTCTATTTAAAACAGAGTCATTCTGTGTTCAGACCTTTTCTATTTAACAGCCAAAACATTCTTCTATCTGAATGAAAAAATACAAATGAAAAAAATAATCTTTCTTAAGTTCAAATCACCATGAAACGATTAAATAAATCTCAAAGCATTTACCTGCGAATTAGGAACCAACGTTCCTTACCAAAACGAGAGAGAGAGATTAATATTTAAGAATCAGGAGCCAAACAAGCTGGATATAATTCTCCAGAAGGCTAACAAACATCCTCCTGGATTTGTCAACATCCAAATACGTGTTATCGCCCCTCAACTCTCCTTGCCTTTCACGAAATCGTGCGTTGCTCGTATAATGCGAGATTTGGTTTCTTTCTGTCTTCTTTCTCCTAAGATATGACCAAAGCTTTCTCTCTCTCTCTCTCTCTCTCTCTCTCTCTCTCTCTCTCTCTCTCTCTCTCTCTCTCTCTCTCTCTCTCTCTCTCAGAGATGTTTTGGTTTCTTTGTAAACTTTTCCTTTGATGAATAAGCTTCTTAGATCTCCTATATCCTCACTACAGCTGTCTACGATAAACCACGAATGACACTGATACATAAAAATTCTTTAATAGAGATCGATTACTTATGAAAAGTATGACAAGAATTTGTTCTTTTCGGTCTTTCATATTAATTATACATTGTTCATAGTATTCTTCTTTTACAAATTTTGTCATATGTTATAACAAAACAAGTTACCTAAGTATTTTCTGTTGGAATAAATAATTAAAATAGCTATTAGAAATAACGAATGCAACACTATGCAGGGCAAACATACAAACTACACCAAACCATATATATATATATACTCGTATATATATAATATATATATACTGTTTATATATATATATATATATGTATATACATATATATTATATATATATATATATATATATATATATATATATATATATATATATATATATATATATATTATATATGTATGTGTGTATTTTTTGTGGTGTGTGTGAAAAACCCTTCATGTAAATCCAAAGCGAAATACATTCATTTTAAGGCCGAAAAATCAGACACACGAAAGCTGCAAGAAGACCCCAAGATCCCTTTGAATAAGAATAAAATAACGCGTGATGTATTACTGTGATGGAGGAAACGGCACTGTGATACATCATCATGATCAGAGAACTGCTACTATAAATTACAGGGTTATATTTCATCCTAAATTCTATTCCTGCCAGAGCTCTCTCTCTCTCTCTCTCTCTCTCTCTCTCTCTCTCTCTCTCTCTTTCCTTTATATATATATATCTCTATATATATATATATATATATATATATATATATATATATATATATATATAAATATATATATATATATCTATTCCCTTTTAAATATAAAGGCTAAAGGCAAAGCAGCACACACACATATATATGTGTGTATAATTATATATATATATATGCTATATATATAAATATATATATATATATATATATATATATATATATATATATATATATATATATATATATATATATATATATATATATATATATATATATATATATATATACATACAAGATGAATGTCGAGAGGCATTTGCAGTTAAAATGTCAAAACGGAGGAGGAGCGGACGATCCATAAGGGCGGGTTCAACATCAAAAATGTATTTTAATCTGCTGAAAAATAAGACCTGCAATAACAAGGTAGCAGGACGGACATATTTTTTTTCTCACTTGACACTCCGCATTATTCGCCTTGTTTTGTGTGGTTCCCTGCATCCACAAAAGTAACAATCAAATTTCTTGGAGGAAATGAACACGCAAAACCGAACATGCTAAATATTCGAGTCTAGATAGCGAAGTTAAACAAGGAAAGAGACGAGATAAGAGACAATATCTGGACAAACGTGCCGACGATGGTGACAAAGCCATGACTTCACGGAGTGGCAATGGTGTTTGGGTAGCACACAGAGTTACTCATGAAATAAAAAGAAAGGAAAAAAAAGGAGAATACCTGTCAAAATAACATCAGAAGAAGAAAGAGCGCTGGTCCTAACATTATTGTTAGGTCATGAATACGAGATTACAGAAAGCTGAAGAAGACCTGAACGTGCTTATGAATGAATTTACGGTTGTTGTAGTGGAATAAATATAAAGATGCTCAATGGATGGAAAACACCAGGCTATGATGGAATCACTGGAAAGATTATTTTAGCCGAGGCTGAAATGACATTGCATATAGTAACTAGACTGCTCTGTAGAATATGGAATTAGGAAACAAAGTCTGACAATTGGGAATTGGAAGTCACACCAAAGTACCAAAGAATGGTGACCTAACTGAATTTGGTAACTACAGAGGTACTGCACATGCGTCGGTTGTGATGAAAATATTCAGCATGCTTAGTTTCAAAAGGCTGAATTGATAAAATACATATAGAAGAACGATCAGACTTTAGAAAATGCAGAATTTGCACGCATCAAATAATTATGTTAATATATATTGTACAGAAGCGTAAGGAATTTGAAATTCCTTCTTATTGGATTTTGTTGGTTACGAGGTGAATTTGACAGGGTCCGCAGACCAACATCATGGAAAGTTTTGCGTCACTGTGGCATTCCCATTAAATATGTATAGGTAACTGAAATTATTTATGAACTAGTACATGCAAAGTTAATGTTGAATGGGTTTTGTCAAGTGGATTTGTAGTAAATAGTGTGGTGCTGAAAAGAATATCACTCTACCTTTGCTCTTTGCCCTTATAGATTTCATACTGCGAAAAGTGGTCGCAGATGGAAGAGAAAGATTTAGAATGGATTAACATAAGAAAATTAGCATATTTAGAAGCTGCAGACGATACTGCTTTAATCAGGAAAAACTACAAGATTTACAAAGCTTGCTTCATAGGATGCACCATATATGTACTGCAGGGAGATGGGACTCAAGGTAAGTAGAAGCAAAACAGAAGTAACGGGACAGAGTGTGCACAAAGGAGCGAAATAACATTTAATGAAGGATTAATGCGGTCAAAACTTACAAATATTTAGAAACAATGATATCCAATATAGGTTTTCACGAGTTGGATGTAAAGACTAAAATAAATAAATCAAACAATGGCCAGGCTGAATATCATTTAAAAATTAATTAAACAGATTGAAACTCCATACGACGTTCAGATCATACAATAGTCTAGTAGGATCTGTACAGCTATACGGATAAGGATCATGGGATGACAATGAAACAAAATCTAAGAGTTTGTCCGTTTCAACGTAAAACCTTAAGAAGAATAACAGTATATGTGAAAATACGGAATTTCCATATGAAGATGAGTCAGTGATGAAAGGGTGACGGAGATGGCTTGGATATGTTCCTGGCATAACATCTTGGAGAGCAGTACATGACGGTGACAGCTGGGCTCCTATGGGAACCAGAAAAATATGAAGACTCAGACCTGCATGAATGAGACCTATGAGATGGGTGGTTGGAGTCTTGGAGAGGAGCAGGATTTGGGATTTGTGGAAGATACAGCACAGGAAACAGAATTTCCCCTAGGCCATTAGACTCAAGCGGCATTAGAAGGACGGTGACGAAGATGATTATATATATATATATATATATATATATATATATATATATATATATATATATATATATATATATATATATATATATATATATATATATATATATATATATAAATATGCATTATATATATTATTTATATTATATATATATATATATATATATATATATATATATATATATATATATATATATAAATATGCATTATATATATTATTTATATTATATATATATATATATATATATATATATAATATAAATAATATATATAATGCATATTTATACATGTATATATACACATATACTTATATTTAATTATGTACACACACATACAGGCTATATATATATATATATATATATATATATATATATATATATATATATATATATATATATATATATATATATATATATATATATATATATATTGACAGTTAGTGGTAGAAGAAAAAATCCAGTACTGTAGTCAAAATGGAACTGAAGCGACATAAACAACATATTTATATATACTAATATACTATTCTCCTTTACATTTCGTGACAAGCTATTCCTATAACAATTTTCTTATCGATCAGAAATCAACTTTTGCCTTCCGTGTGACTTATCTTTAGCACTCTTTCTCTATATTACTCTTAATAACGAATACACAGAGAGATACTGAACACTATTTATATGAATGCAAATGGTTTGTATGTAAGATATAGAAATCCTCTCCTATTTTCATCTTTTCTGTTTCTTTTTTTTTTTTTTTTTTTTTTTTTTTTAGAAAAGTCACGCAATGATTTCATCACTATCCGTTATACGTAAGACCGACAGATTACAAAAGATGATCCAGCACCTGCAACCGGAAGTTGCGGAAGTGGTGACCGGAAGTAAAGTGATATTACCTGAGAACACATGGCTGAAGAATCCAGGGGACTACAACAGACTACGAGAAAAAGTAAAAAAAAAAAAAGTTATGATAATTTTCATTACATCTCAACCATATAATTCTACATTACACCCCTAAGATTCTTAGAGCTAAAAATCTCTCTTTTTCACGAGTATCTAATGTCATGTTATCAAGATTTTGTCATTTACTTTGATAGAAATTTTACTATAAAAATCTTTTACTTTATCTTTGGTTTCTTAAGATATTTAGAAATGTGAGTTACTGTAATAATGACAATGAAATTTATGGAGACCACTTGGTCACATTGTTTGTTTAGCACTCAGCTTGCCCAGAAGATTTATTCTTGAACAAGTGGTGTTGGAACGATTCAACTTAAAAGGAAGTTAGACACCTAGAAGAAAGAAGACAAAAGGGAATAGAAGAAAGGTGACTGAAGAAAAACAATGCAGATGGGGACAGAACGGATGCTACAAAGAACCTTTAGCATCGTCTACATTGCGCCATTCAAGAGACTCTAAAGGGGAGAAATAGGGGATTAACCTCCAAACCTTGAGTTTGTACTCATTTTAAATGCAAAGTCGGATCGCATTCCATCTTCTTGACTTTGGCAGTAATGCCCTTCTTGGTCTCTAGGACTTAAAAGCTTGAACTTGATTATTACATTAGTCTGCGGTAAAAAAAAAAAAAAAAAAAAAAAAAAAGTTGTCTACTTTCTTAATATTAATAAAACTTGGAATGGTTAAACCACCGATTGCATGACGATGTAACAACTCTTTCGTGAACTAATTCACGGGGGTAGCTATATCAATAAAAACTAAAGTTGGAAAACTAAATTACTTTTAGTAAGACAGGAGTCAAGTAATATGGTGTTTGTGAAAAGTTCACTGCATAACAAGATTCGGTCATTGCTCATCTGAAAGTCAGGCAGATATAAACGACGCAGTTGAAGATCTCTCTCATATGATTTCTACCTCTTACTGTTATCAAGCTACAACTCCTAAATGAAAGCGCCTTAGATGGTCTCATGAATAACATATACTCGATTTAGCCTCATGGTTTTACAGTCACCATTACTCTCTCGTTTCTCCGTAGCCTTTAAAATGATTCCTCAGGCAGCGCCACATATCCCGACATATAAAAGCACTCTTAAATCACCAACATCCCAAGTTTAACTAATCCACGGACCTTTGATTTATAATATTCATTAAGTCTTCTAAATCTGTTCAGCTTGCTTTTAGATATTCTATGACTTTTTCAAACAATAGGTACTCTCTTCCATGTCTTTTTTTTTTTTTTGTAACTTTCAACCTTAAACTTTAATTTTTAAATATCCTACGCTTTCTCTACAGTTTTATGAATCAAATTATGG
>NC_089795.1:75397662-75415162 GCF_040412425.1 Macrobrachium rosenbergii
CAGAACTCAAGAGACAAGTGGGTAACTACGATAAGGATGAAATAAAAGCAAGTAGTATCATTAACTATGAGAGAGAGAGAGAGAGAGAGAGAGAGAGAGAGAGAGAGAGAGAGAGAGAGAGAGAGAGAGAGAGAGAGCAAAACATCCCAACACAAGGAAGGAATCGAGTCATAGGCAGGGGGGTTGGTGTAACAAGACCTTTGCCAGACATGATACTCTCCAAATTTCCTGAGGGAGGAAGACCAAAGGCAGCACAGATGATCAGAACATACCATGTGGGATTCATAACGACGTTCATGAAACTCGAGTGTTATAGACAAAGCGCATTTCAAGTGTGATTCTGAAGAGCCTGCATAAAGACAATTACTGAGGTTTAAGATAACTTTCTAATAGGCAAAAGACTGACATTGACCAAGTTACTATATTTCTCCAACACCAGATGAATGATATATTGTTTATTTTTAAATGTGAGAAATCCGCAGACATAGACTTAAATGAAAAGAGAGGGAAAGAGTTGGTGCGATGCCAAGTGCCTAGCGGATGCAATGGATTTCAAAAAGAAAGAAAAAAATTCCCTAACTGAGGAAGGAGAGTTTATGACGGAGAAAGGACATCTCCACAGATTGAAAGAGAGGGAGGAAGGTGATTCGATAGGAATTTTATAAAATCCACAAGATTAAAAAGCACTGTTAAGTGTTAAAGTTAAGCAATTACTGTTCTCCCAAGTTGAGCTTTTGTAGCCTGAATTAGTCAAACTATAGCTTGCGTTTAAAAAGTTCTTATACGTGGTGTGGTCGAGAAAGTGTTAGCCCTCCGATTCTCAGTACGTATTCTGGGATGAGGTTACTTGCCCCACTGTCTTATCCAGTCTAGTTATTACGTACCAATGGTAGACTAGTTATCACTTACCAGATTCAACAGAAACACAGTGAGTTTCAATTGAACGCCCTAAATCCTTAGCCAAGATCGAGAATCGATCCTATATATATATATATATATATATATATATATATATATATATATATATATATATATATATATATATATATATATATATATATATATATATATATATATATATATATATATATATATATATATATATATATATATATATATATATATATATATATATATATATATATATATATATATATATATATATCGAAGCAGGAGTGCTTGAAAAACGGAGGTGAGTGGCATAGGGTTCGATGCACTGCTAGTAAGCCTTCTGTGTAAGTGTGTGCAGCGACTCTTGCTTTGTGATGACAGCTCTTATTATTTTTTGGGGCGTGCCGCTCCTGATAAGGGAAACGGTTAGTGTTGAAAAAATTATAATATACATACATACATACATACACATCGCATGTGTCCGGACCTGAAAATAAATGTTTACCAATTTTACGTATAAGTATAAGAACTGGTAACCTAATAACATTTGGCAGTAATGGACCAAGAGATTTTTTGGCAGCTCTCGTAAGCCCAATATTTCAGTAGCGACAAAAGTAATAAATATCAAATGGAATTAGATCAAAACTAAGTAGCATTTGAGTAATTTCGATGCTTTTGAGAAAAGCCCACTATACATACAAATTCGCCAACGATAATGAAATTCCGAAATGAGAGACATTTATCCGATACGGGCGAAGACAACCTCAATGTGATGGTCGTTCGTTTAAAATGAGGACAATAAACCTCTTTCCTTCCAAGTAAGCGACCGTTTTGCGCGAATACCATTATTACTAATGCTTGATGGAGCCATTCCTGACTTCATTCCTTCATTCACAACAGTTTTTCTCATCGAAGCTAAAAAAAACACCACCCGATTGCTGTTCAGAAGTCACACAATGATCGGCAAACTATACCTCGGTTCTTACGAAGAAAATTTTTCAAGTTGGTCGTTTACAGCCGCAGTAATGCAGTTTTAAACTGGAAAGCATTCACTCGATACTGGCGATGCAACTAACCTTTGCATTTTCATCCTGATACCATCCAAACATCATACAACTGATGTTGAAAAGCCGCCTAATGACAATCAGACAGTCCTCTAATCTTTGCAATGAACCATATCTTGATGGTCTTTGAAATATCTCCTGACTATTGTGAAATCACCTAATTGAAGATGATTCGCCATAGCATATTAATAGTGGACAGTCCTACCCTCTTTACGTTTCTGTTAAATGTTAAAACTTCATTCCATTGTTATCGCAACTTTATCCAGATAATATCAACATGTCATATGAGCACTGACACATTTGAAACATCGTGTTGTTAAAGCGCCTCATGAGATAAAAAAAAATTACTAATTATAAAAACTTACCAGCCTGATGCTAAAATATCGCCTACGGATTGTCTATGAATCCTCTGGGAATAGTGAAAATATCCATCACACAAGAGTTCGGAAAAGCTGTTAAGCCGCTAACTGAAGATGAAAAGGTCATATGAAGGATTTTAAACTGCCACATGACAGATAACAAAACCTCACCTGAAGACCGTTAATGCACCACTGAAAGTCATAAAATCTACAAAAGATTATACACTTACCTCAACAAATCCACGAAAGGACAACTTTAACTACACATACCTGGAAGAAATAGACAGAAATTAAACTTTATACTTTATATTTCGTAAAATTATAAAAAAATACTAAAGAGTTGATGATTATATATATATATATATATATATATATATATATATATATATATATATATATATATATATGTGTGTGTGTGTATATATATATATAGTTGAAAACTAAAAATGAAAACTTGTGACACAGTACCTTTGAGAAGTTTCAGCTGATTAAGCTCTTCCCAATAGCTTCTTAGATTCGCCAACGGGTCCCAGTCTCTGCTGTTTCATGCAAAGGTATAGCTACCGCCAGCTGGCCTTCCTCCGTCACATCCGGATCCTTCTCAGTGTTACACTGAGTATTTAATTCTTTTGGTATAATTTCTGTCGCGATGGTCTCATACTGGATGAAAACAGTAAACGAAACTTTGCGCAAAGAATCGGTAGCTGGTTTCCGAATCTGTTTACTTTGACATTTTTTCTCGAGATCGGTCAAGGAGGTTACTACAATTTTATCCTCACAACCGACACCCTTTACGGTTTCACTTTCTTCTTGACCTTGGCCATCTTTGTATTCAGTTTCAAGTGTTCTCTTAATTTCGAAAGATGAAATGTTTTCTTCCACTCTTTCGACTGGCCTGATTACAGTGCCACTTCCATCTAATTCTTTTCCACTTGATTGTTCCGACTCATTAAATGAATCATCTTTAGTTCGACTAAGAATCCGGTTTGAAACATCACCATATCTACCCATAGATTCATCACACACAAGTGAAGATGTATCCCTAAATTCCTGTGGGTCAAAGGGACCAATTGCAAGACCCCCTTCATCAATGTTGTAAGTGCTGTTATCAATGCTCTCAATGCGAGAAGTCATCTCAGAGGTCGAGAGGTTTTCACAGCAAGATCCCTCAATATCACTTCCACCAGACAAGTCCTTTAGGAAATAGAATCGCCTGAGACTTTCTTCCAGTTCCCCCGCCTCCCCCCATTCTTCTGCCATTACCACCTGAGGCCGTTCACAACCAGGTTCGGAGAGAGAAAGATTCCCCTTCGATTCTTCAGAAGAAGAAAAGGAATTTCGGTAACGCTGATTTATTTCAGGCAAACTTACTGGATATTCGACGTCCTTTTTACCCTGCACTTGGTTGTGAAAAGGATGATTTTGGATGAATGCTTCCGTAAGTGACTGAAGATGTGCATGGTCTGGAAATGAACGTTTTGACGCTCCTCCAGTGTCAGTGCTACATTCATCCTCCTCCTCCTCCTCCTCCTCTTCTTCTTTCTCAGAAATGTCTCTTAAGCGTTCCTCCATCCCATAATCGCATTTGGAACTACTTGAAGAACTAAAGCTACCTCTTTTACCTGAAGTGCATTCTTCGTAAAATTCCTGGAACAAGAAATTCGTCGCGTTAGCAGAGAATGCGTCATCGCCGTCACCATCATTGTCAAATATGTAATTCAAATTCTCTATGACGCCTCGAAATATTCTCGAGCTTCTGAGTGGAAGGGTATTCATGTCTTCCTGCTGAATATCCTCTTCTGCACTGTCCTCCCACCTGCCGAAATCATTCTTCTCAAAATAACCTTCTTCTCCCTTCCTGTCATCTCTTTCTTCTTCTGGTCTAACCTGGAAAAGATTCGCGCTTTCTCTGATACCGCGGTGGTCTTCTCTCCCGTCAGAATATTGGATAATAGAATCCTGGAAGAAGAAAGGTGAAGGAGTCACATCTTCTATTATTGTTTCCAGGGAGGTAGGTCTGGATGACAGATAACGGCTCTTTTTCTCATGGTATCTCCGGATGCTAAACGGGCTACCGCCTGGAAATTCGTGTATCCTCCTGGGGTGGCGGCGGTTATTTTTTTCCTCATTTGATTTAGCCTCGGTTTCCATGGTGCTTCCGTCTCCCAGATGGACCTCATTATCACTGGAATGACTTTCATCCAGCGAAAGTGTTTCTACCAACATTTCTTTCTCTTCTTTATCAGCTCCTTTTTCGTCTTGGATATCATCCAAGTCTTCCTTTACTTTCAGGCAGCAGGATATATCACATTTACTAGAGTTCTTCGATTTCCCAGTATTTCTCGCCTCCTTCTCCGCAGTTTTTTTCGAGTTTCGTTTTCCATCTAAGTCACTGCCTGTGTCTGTCCCTCTCTGCGTCCTTGCGTCTTCACCCCTTTCTTCAGTGGGGTGACATTCCCCCTTTGGGACTGAGGAGACCCCTTCCCGAGGGCATGTTTTCCAATAGTCTTTCAGAAGTTTTGATTTTCCTCGCTGGCTTTTTCTCCCCTTCGGGTTTCATACCCCGCCTGAATCTCGACGGGAGTGCCTCCTTCGTCCGACTTTGCTGTCTTTCGAGTTTTGTCTTTTTTCCGTCGTTTCTTTCTCCCATCTTTCTTCGCGTCCCTATCGTCATCATCTTGCTCTTCCTTATCGGCGTCATCCTGGTCCTCCCCTTCCTCGCTCCTTTGTTTTTCTATGATCAAGCCCATACTTCCCTTCTTTTCATACAGACCTTTATTGCAATTTTCACTTCACAACTTTCCTTCTGTTCCTCCTACACCAATATCCATCGTGAATCACTCCCAAATAGTGTGCGCTGTCCTCTCTTCCTCCAATTTTTCGGAAAGACAGGCCTGACATTTGGGTTAGGGGGTACCACAGATCACCCCTGATTTACCAATGCCTCTGTCCAGTTCATCTCTTTTGTTTCACCTTAATTTTGGATTTTGAGGTCACTGAACCGAATATGCCATCTAATTACTGCCCTGGAATGAAACAATGTTGAATGCACTGAACTATAACAGCGAGTAAAAAAATCTGAAACCAATGATTTTTAGACATAAACACACGGTGACGCGATCATTTTTAACGTACACAAATTTATACAAATGAAGGTAGAACAATCAATTATCATAATCATTATTCTTTAAAATCAGTGGACGAAGTTCATATAGACCCCTGAAAGATTCACTAGAAAACATTCCTGTGAGATATGACACAGACATGTGAATTTTATCGCCGTATCATAAAACAAAAGCAATGATTTTATGCTTGACAAATTTACTTTTTTTAGCTATACCGAGTCTGCAATATCCGGGAATTCAAAGGCAAATATTTCATAACACTGTACACGAAAACCCAAAAATCTGGCAATACACGAACAAAAGGGGCACCAATTCCAAGCATAAAAAAAGCATGTTTTATTAATTATGAATGTAGCAGGATATAACATCAAGAGAAAGTAGTAGCGTAGAAATGATTTACCATTCAACAACACAAAAATAACCTTATTAAATCCAGTAACCCGGAATAACTAGAAAAGAAAGCATGCTCTATGTGAAAAATTTCTCCCGTCATTCAGAGTATCTTTGAATGAATACCTGCAGGCCTTGTTGGCTATCGACCAGGCACCACTAGCAGTCATAACGACAGAGCACTCAAATGGCTGAGTTTTGTCACACGAAATAGCTTACTAAATAATATATATCCTGGAATCATTCCAATAACAGCAATTAGCAGGAGTGTACGAATTCAGGCGAACAACAATTTTATTCGCAGATTATCTACAGATTACAGATTTAATTGTAAAAGCTGTGAATTACTTTTACAGATTACCGATTTCCTAAACAAATCCATATCTCCTGCTGACAGCTGTTTGACTGATCCGGTGTGAAAAATATAATAAGCTAGCTACAATGAAAAACCAGTCTGGAAGAATCTGTTTGCAAAAGATATCTTAACGAATATCAAACTTAAATCAACCTTTCCTTATCCCTAACTACCATACCAAAAGGTTCCATTTTGTCCCGGGGCCACCGTACCATAACATTCCACTGAGTCAATAAGAAGATGTTCAAGACATCTTGCAGCCATACAGACAGACAAACAAAGGCCAAAAGAGAAAAAAATATCGTGAATCCTCATCAAGATCTGAATCTATCTCAATATCTAATTCATCTCAATATCTAATCAACATATCACTGAATTCCATAAATAACTAAATATATCTTGAGGACAAGCTGAGAAATAGACAAAAGACACACTTTCAAAAATATCCTGAATCCATATCTCAAAACCACTAACTTTTTATATGGCTAAAAACCGAACTTTGGGCAAAAATGGGCAGAGGAACAAAGAAAAAAAAATCACTAATGCGTTTTCAATTCCTCATTAGTCATTAGCCGAGCATCCTATAAAATTTCATTAAAAAAGCCATCGCCAACTTCTTGGGATATCTTCAAGGCACAGGCAGACAGCCAAATCAAACAAATTAAGAGACAGTCACGAACAAAACGAGCCAAAAACATAAGCTCCACTAACTTCGTTGTCAGCTGTAATAAACACGAGTGAATACATAACATCCATCCAACTTCGTGGGTGTAATAAATATGAGAAACAAAATTTTCTTTGAAAGTGATCAATGTCTTTAGAACACTGAAGATCACTGTAAATTAAGAGTCTGCAATTCTAGCAACATTCACCGTTGATAAGATAAAGAGAACATTTACGCGTCACAAACCTGGAAGGACTTACAAATTGTAAGAAAAAACAATAAATAACTCTACCGTGCATAATGACTCCAATAGCTGTCTTTCTTTTACCCTCAAATACTCACTCACAAGAGAGAGTCACAAGAAGCTAACACCAGTTTTCCATACAAAGCAGCTTTTTCCCTACAAGGTACCTCATTCATTTAAAAAAAAGAGGAACGAAAACCTAAAGGGCATTCCTCTTTCAGAGAAGAAAAAAGGGGAATCCTGCACAAAGGCAGTAAGAAGAGAGCAAGAGAGCCAAGGGAACAAAAGCAGGGTTAACCTCCCCACCATCAAACGTTTCAAAGGTCAGAGAAGTAGGTGGTGGAGAGGCGTCTAAGAGTATTGACGCAATCCAACGAACTATTCCCCTTAATGACCCCTGCCCTATGACAGAAGGTCAGATGGGTGCCAGCACTAACCCTTTGGCCTAAAGTCTTCACCGCCCTCTACCTCTTCTCCACCAGCCGAAGCACCTTTGATATAATCAGACGCAGCGCGAATAAAATACCAATCGCAAATTGCTGTGCAATGTAATACCCCTTTAATGTAATTCCTTAAGGTGCTTGTTCCCTTTCATCACTTTCAATCTTTTGTTTTCTTGCTTTTGAAAAATGGACGGGAGATTGCTTGCTCGCTTGATGCATTGGGGAGATGGCTGCGAGACGGAAGCACAATTAAGGCGGGAAGGGCGGAGGTGAAGTAGAGTTATGGATGGTAATTCATCATAGGTATTTGCTTGCAAGCAAAGATAAGTGGATGCCAGTCTTGCCTCCGGGGGCGAAAGTGCTTTCGCTTTTCCGCGATTTTCCTTTAGATTTTCCGAATGCAAGAAGGTTTCAGCAGGATATATTTCACCCATTCTAATGCATACTTTAATTCTTCAAGCTTTCGCGGTTTGGTTTTAAGTGGAGTTACCTAAAATTTGTTCAACTGTTTATTTAACCAAACTTGTATCTGTTTTTCATACTTCAACAGGCAACAGATCATACATAAGCTGGTTTTTTTTTTGTTAACTCTGGTGCTTACTTGGAGACAATGACACAACACTACTGTAAGCATGAATTTTTCCATAAAAAAAAATTGACTGCCATAAGACAGGAGACAAAGGAAAGAACTGATCCCTAAAACTGACACGCCGTCATTATTTCCACGCGCCTACGCGTTACATATTCAACGGGAAGTCATGTGTACATGAAAGCCATTTAACACTAAGCAAAGTCGCATTCGAGGAATGAAAACAAGACCTGCAAAAGAAACATATATAAAAAACAAGACACTGACAAAAACAAGATTGAGGTTGTTGTGCTTTGCAATATTGAGACTAACTTTAAAGTATTTGATAAACGGGTTCGCCTCTGCGAAGGCGCAGATCATCAAGTAGAGGCCCTCCCGCTGTTTTTATTTTATGATTTTGTTTACATTCTGATGTAGCACCAAACACTGAAGACACTCCCAAGGCTGAGACCCACGAAAGTCCACGGAACGTATCAAATTCACCATTTATGTCAATAGAGGAATACTGAATTTTTGAAGCAGACGCCGCCATACCGTATATTAGCTTGTTTTGTCAAGGAATCGAACAAGGGTTCTCGTTTTTGAGTCGAGATCGTTAAGTCTGCAGAGCGAGGACCGAAGTTGAATCTAAGCTATGTAAATTGGAATCGTGGTTATCATATTCCTCGAGGAAGTAACAAAGAATCCTAACTACTAGTGTGAAGACACAACTATAAAAAAAAAAAAATTTTGTGGCTGCAAATACAAATCAAAATAAGACTAACAAAATATGAATCTCCGAGACTTTTGCATATTTTTTTTCCAATCCATTATTCAATTATATTTTTCTGAGAAATTATATTCCTAGAGAATATATCACATTGTCCGCCCGTACCTCATGAAAGAAAATTACAGCTGTTGAAGTTGTTTGATAAATAGGAAGGGAAATACATTGTACACCTGAATATAAAGTTTAATTCACAGAACATCCCGCACCCACACCAAAAGGAAAAAAAAATTATAACTGTCTCCCGTAATTTGAAAATTTAATTTTGTCACTTTTAACGTTGAGTGAAACTTTTTTCGCCGGTCCTCATACAATTTTTAAAGACCATTTTCCTGTGCGATTTCACTTTTAAAATATGCAAATAAAATTACAAAAGGAACACAAAAAGTATTCCACTGTAGGGAGGAAAAATTATATTAATTATGTATGCAAAGTTTATAAGCCAACATATCTATATTTGCTTCCTCTTTTATTTCGAATTTTGTACACAACACCCAACAAACCATCACGATTATAATTTAACATCGTAAAAAATATTGATGGCTGCGCAACGACATCATTAGCTAACGTGGGAGGACATGTTCGATTGAATATTCATGATCAATGCGCCGAGGCAGCAACGACTGAAGTAGCAAACATTTGAAAGGAAAAAAGTGAAATCGTAGGAAAATTTTCCCGGCATAAAACGTGCAGCCGATGAAGAAAAAAACCGTCTTTTAATGGTTACTCGTAAATGATTCTGATTCTACATGAACTTGAAGATAGAAGAAGAAGAAGAAGAAGAAGAAGAAGAAAGAGAGGAGAGTTCCTGTATTGGTAGGTGTCACAACTTCGATCTTTGGTTTCGAGTTAAGAATGTGAACGTGCCCATCTTGTCAGTGCAAATCATATTAACTATAAAAAATAAAACAATGAAAGAGAAACCTCAAAAACAATCATTTCAAACTTACGAGAGAAGCAAGACTCCTCAAGCAATATTATTATTGAAGTAAACACAACAAAAATCCGAAATACTAGAGGTCTGCTGATCATGGAACCATGAGATGCGTTTAACCTTTGACCTCATCAGGATCCACTCGAGGCACGCGCTTGTCGAAAGTGGTAGTTTGCATTCCTCCGTCAAGAAGCTCGGTCCTCTTCAAGACTTGGGGTCTCCACTTTGATATTTATTCTTGCTGTTCATTTTTAATATTCATTCTTCCCCTTGAGTCAATGGTTCTTCAACGCTTTGAGTTCTTTAACCTTTTCATGACTCTCGCTCTTTAGATGGAACGGACTGAAAGGTTACAGTGACCTGACCTCTTTAAAGATACATTTTTTTCAGGAAAATCAAAATTTCCAGATCAAAAAATAGCAAGGAACGAAATCCATATTCATCATATCACCCCACAACACGCCACTGTGTTACAGTGAATTTGCCAACAATATAGCCTGAAACGTTGATAAGTAACATACGAAAGTGTATGTTACCTATCAACGTTTCAGCAACGAAACAGGGGGTGTTTGTTATCACCGCCTAAAATGTTAAATTCATATCCTCAATATCTGATTCTACACATATAAAAGTCTGCACACCTGGCGATACCTCCATGAAAGGTCAAACTGTCCGCGGTACCGACACCATTCTCTGGCAATATCTCAGGAAATGTTCCCAAATATTAGTTTTGCATCCGGGTGTCTTTTTTAAATAACTTTATCCGGTTCTCTTTTTTTAAATAACTTTGACGTCAAATGTCAAGAGCTATCCTGTATCTACGCTTACATAATTAAATGTTCAAAGGATGAACCGATTCGAGCTACCCAATTTTTATTTGAGAGAGAGAGAGAGAGAGAGAGAGAGAGAGAGAGAGAGAGAGAGAGGAACAATCGATAAATTTCTGGATGTCGGTGTGAGACCCTTCCACAGTCAATGTCGAACGGGCGTTCGGGATAATAAATTGTATTATTACTGATAGTATGTCCAGGATTTTAGATATGGTTTAGTAAGAGGCCTTGCTAATAATCATATTTACTTGTGGGTTAACCTCTTCCTTTTGGAATCTAAATGACCGAGCATTATTTGTTAAAGCCATATGGCAAAGTCATAGAAGTCTCTATTCATTATTTATATATATATATATATATATATATATATATATATATATATATATATTATATAATATATATATATATATATATATATATATATATATATACTATATATATATATATATATATGCATGCATGCAGTATATATATATATATATATATATATATATATATATATATATATATATATATATATACATGTATGCATATATATATATATATATATATATATATATATATATATATATATATATATATATATATATATATATATATATATATATATATATATATAGTGAGAGAGAGAGAGAGAGAGAGAGAGAGAGAGAGAGAGAGAGAGAGAGAGAGAGAGTTTTGGGCAGTCATTCTCTTAGGCAGTTTACACGGAACACCAAAGCACAAGACGTCAATTTCTGTAAGACAACATTTCTCCCATTTCCTACACTTTTCCCGTCTTCAAACGTAAAACTCCGAAGGAAAAGACGAACACTATCGATATGTTGTCCATTTATTCAATGCCACCGCTGTTTCAGTCATTAACTCAGGGCTGTCTTCAAAGTTATGTTCTACTTTGGAACTGTACTGCAATATATAGCGAGTAGTCAGACATTAAAGATTAAAAAAAAAGAATCCGAAAAAATTGAAAATCAACGAGAGAAATTTTACACTGGATCCTCTTTTCCTATGGAATTCACGGACTCACGGACCACAACAATGTCTTTACAATCTTCAGGTGCAAAGGCGTGAAAGGCTCTTCATATAAGCTACACTGGGAGCACAATGACTTTCCAAAGGACACGACTCCACACCCTTCGCAACAGCTAGGCCATACACAAACATCTAGGTGATGTACATGACAAAACCCAGCCTCTAACTGACCTCACCAGAGGCAGAAATTGGCCACATGCGGCTTGTGGCTGCTGAAGCTGTGAGCCTTCTCTGACTGTCCAGGGATCTTCAGACTGTTTTCTCTCCTTCAGAAGAAAACTAGAAAAATGCGTTGTAGACCAATGGCACTCTCCGAAGCAGAAGGATCCAGTCTTGTGAGGCAAACTCATAATGAACTATACAACAAACACAAAAAGAATCCGTATTTTGATACTGGTTAAATATTTATGTCTATATATATATAAATATATACACATATACATGCATACATACATACATATATACATATGTATACATATTCATATTAACTACCAAATTAAGGTATAGTTTCGTTATTTGCCCTATGTTTCATTAGAGGTACTGTATACTTCACGTGAGCGGATCCTCTTGCTATACCATAACAACGCAAGCAATAATCACCCGCCTCAATTTGAAGAAACGAAAAGATAAACAAGTAATAAAAATGGCTTACCAAAACAAACACTTCCTAAGGATCAAGAGACTTGTCCTGAGCAAAGAGACGAACCAAATACCGATACCGCAATGAAATATTTAGGCTTGACTAACGCAGCCTCCCTCTGAAGTAGCTACCGTAGAAGGAAGAGTTCCTCGAGTGGCACATTTAAAAACTGCTGTAAACAATATATACTGGGTTAAAGATAGATGCATTAAACTGGGCGTGAACAGAGAGAGAGAGAGAGAGAGAGAGAGAGAGAGAGAGAGAGAGAGAGAGAGAGAGAGAGAGAGAGAGATACAATGTCTGTGATGGGCGTTCGAGAGAGCAAGTTTGAAATTTCTTACCGATTAGGTAAGAAATCTACATAATAAGGCAGTAAATACCACCAGCGGATTGAGCTTACTCACGGATTTCTAGTTTATATACTTATGTACATACAGACGTGTATGTATGTGTGTGCGTGTGTGTAAACGTAATGCACACACACATATATATATACTCATTATATATATATATACTCATTATATATATATATATATATATATATATATATATATATATATATATATATATATATATATATATATATATACATATATATAATAATCAAGAAGTTAATCTCTGCAGAGCATCAGAATGTGCACCTTCAAAAAACTAAGGCAATATTACCGATATCAGTAAAAAAAAAAAATGGTTGCCGGACGCACATCGATTGTCTCTTGTAACAAAAAACCACGCAAGAAGAGTAAAGTATAACATATTCACTTGTTGATCAGGTGACCTTATCAATTTATACTGACATTTTTTTATGTGCGCATGAATTCTACGAAGAACCTTTGCTGTTTATATGTAGGGGTATTTCGGTTACTTATTTAGCACACAAGTACATGACATATTGCATTACATCTCATACATATTTTACTGAGAGAGTACTCATAAGGTTATTCATAAAAACTATGCACGAAAAAAGCATAAAGACGCGTGAACTTGTAGAAGGTGACTCAGAGAGAGAGAGAGAGAGAGAGAGAGAGAGAGAGGGGAAGTATTAGTGATATATATATATATATATATATAAATAAACATACATACATACGTACAATGACGTATTGCTACGCTTGTCAATATATAAACTTTATCTGTACATAGAGAGAGAGAGAGAGAGAGAGAGAGAGAGAGAGAGAGAGAGAGAGAATGTACATAAAAAGATTTCAACTCGTAAACACAGATACAGCATGCATGCCCACTGAGGTCGCAAGAGCTCTAGATGCAAGAGGCAATAAATTAAGCTGTATGTGAAAGAAAACCATATTGACACGTAATTCAGGAAAAAATCAATCTCCACTACCCGCTACTCATAACCATATTGCTGGATTTTGCATGGAATAGCGAAAGTGAAGAAACACGATGAATTTTGTTTAACTTTTCATGAATGCATTTTTATACGTTATTATTACCTGCATGCCAAACAAGTAAAACTGAAGAGGATGGCGCATATGAATTTTCCGAGGAATTCTCTTGACCAAAGGAAGTAATTACTTCTTTACTCGAAGTTTTAGGGATAAGCATGTTTTATATATCAAGAGCCTTCCGGCTGCCACGCAAAAGTAACGAAGAAGTTTTTCACGAGGTTAACGCATGAAACTCAGCGCATGCGTCATTCTAAATACCGGATATTTGGCAGGGCGTTGAAAACTGTTAAAGAGTTCATGCGAGGCTAAACTTACTCAAGTGAAAATAGCAAGGCGTTGAAAGTTTGAAGGTCCAGCCGAATACTGTGCGAAGTTATTCAAACCAATGGACGTCCGTGTTCCTCTGTGTGTGTGTGTGTGTGTGTGTGTGTGTGTGTTTAAGCAGCGTACTAGAGTGATTATGAGAATGAGGCCATTATGACAAGGATACATTGTTTTGGGACATGATGTGAAACTTGAAAGAAAAGCCTGCGTGTTTCTTTTTTGCAAAAATTAAAAAAATAACTATTTTCCGTGTTTTGCAAGTTAACCCAAACCTCAACGGAAAATTCGCTGAACAGTGATAATTCGCAAATATTACCAGGATTTAACAAACAAGTATCACAAAGAACTACAGGACGCACGCACGCACGAACGCAGAAAAGATCTCAAAATCTATGCGGGCATGTCACCCACCTGGTGCCACTGGCAAATATTTCACGTGAAGGCTTAAGCCCCAGAAAAATGGGTTCCGAAATGTTAAAGGTTGAGGAAACACGGAGACCACGAACTGAGGGACAGAGGAAGAACAGGGTGATGGAATGTGTAATGTACATCGTCTTTTCTCAGAGAGAGAGAGAGAGAGAGAGAGAGAGAGAGAGAGAGAGAGAGAGAGAGAGAGAGAGAGAGAGAGAGAGGGGAATGCAAACTCCATCAGGTGGACACTGGGAAGAAGAGAACGTTCAAGAGGGAGTAAGAAATTCCAGAGAGAGAGAGAGAGAGAGAGAGAGAGAGAGAGAGAGAGAGAGAGAGAGAGAGAGAGAGAGAGAGCAATGTTGCCAGATTATGCAGAAAAAGAAGAAAATTTGAGAGACGAACGTCAAATTGAAGTCATAAAATTATTTCTGTTAAAAAAAAAAATAAGAAAACCCGAACCTCAAAGTACAACAAAGGTTCAAGTCCTAGAGTCTAGACGATCAAAATTTTTGCGCATTAATTAACATTTGTCAAATATTTGATAGTTGGGATGCATAATGGATGCTTCCTACAGAACACTGATGTAAAAATGTATGGACAAGAAAAGTCCACGATCTACCCAAGAATGTTTCACGCTGCAAATCAAAATTATATAGTGATGGCTACATATAATACATTAAGGACAGTGCATGGACAAATAAGACACTACATTAAAGTTCTGTAAACTTGAAACGTAGTCACCAATAACCTAGGACTTATAAGTCTGCAAAAACTTCAAAACGGAGAGAGAGAGAGAGAGAGAGAGAGAGAGAGAGAGAGAGAGAGAGAGAGAGAGAGAGAGAGAGAGAGAGAGAGCATGGAATGAATGTTCCCTGAACACAAGTTTTCAGATGGAACTTTAAATTAACTTTAAAAATATGCAGGACGTGACGCAGACTCTCTATTAGAACTAACGCAGACCAGGTTTCCAAAAAGTTCTAAAATAAGCTAAAAACCAGGTGAGTTAAGCAGTATGAATTTATAGGGTAATGAAACGAATGATATGATGAATATACTAATAATCTGATTAGTTACTAGATAAGCAATTCTCAATAACATGGTCGTTGATTGTTAATATACGTGATACTCGAGTTCTCTGCCCAAGGTGTTTATCCTTGATGCCCCTCTCTAGAATGAGTGAATGTAGCAGCAATTTTGTTTTTATTATTTTTAGGGTCCCTCAATATCAGGAGCAACACGTACATTTATATATATATATATATATATATATATATATATATATATATATATATATATATATTATATATATATATATATATATACACAGTACATTATATATATATATATATATATATATATATATATATATATATATATATATATATATATACACATACATACATACACATATATATATATATGTTTGTACATAAATTAATGTATTAGAAAATGATACGTCCAATACCTGTTACATCGATTTCTCACCTCCCATAAATTTTAGGTTTTGTTCTTCTATAAAAGAATTTGTCTTTAAAAACTTTACACAGCTGACACATAATAAGCAAGACCGTGCAAGCTGATACCATGCCAAGTAGCCTACTTCAAAGAGATCCCGCGGCCTGAATGTGTCAGAGCATTGTAGCTGCACCCATGCAGTGATGTCAAATCCTAGGATACAGCTCAACTCATTTTTAGTTTTGCTCTTTGGCAATTATGAGACTAGATATCAAGTTTTCATAGCTATCTTTTTTTAAACATAACACTTTGGTCACTCTGTGTTGTGCAAATAACTTTCTCCTCATGGAAGCTTGATAGTCTCATTTAGGCCACAGCCTGCAGGTTAAATCATATTAACGTTTTCGGATTCCAAGGCCAAAAAATTATGTTATTTCTTCCCCAAACCTTAAGGAAGCTCTACAGGAGGCCCCTCGGTCAAACCTGGGTTCCCAAGGTGAGTCGGGAAGACCCCTTTCTACTGAGCTGTGGCCCCTGGACACCATAGGAGTGTCCCTTTGACGAAATGGGAACGATAAGCTTCCTTTGGAATTCCAGGATGAGTATCTAATAATAAATTTGATTTGGCTTAATACTGAAAGAAGAGACAGATCTCCGCTTCTATTTTCTTATATTCTTTGAAGGCTCAATCCATTCCGCCATACTTTCCATCATCGGGATTACCCTTGGGTCCTCAGGCCGGCAGAAGGGCCACTGCCGGAGGTGCCCAGGGAGCCCAGAAATCAAACGAAGGGGCTTATGCAAGGTGCCCCTCCCGGATCAGACCACGTCATCCTAAATTAGATCAGTGTGCTGGGTTCATTGTAAACTCATGGGAATCAAGTATAGGGTGTACTTTCACCCCCGGTTGGGAAATGGTGTCGGATTGTTTTTTTGTTTTTTGCAGTTATCACATTTTCGACATTTTTTTCATTCTTGCGGCTCATTACTTATGTTTAACATTTTTAATCGTCACTGCTGACGCATGACAACCTGATTTTTGTTGTTCATACCCAAAACCACAGTGCCATGCAGGGCTTCCCCCTGCACTGTAGGAGAGGTATGGGTGGCAAAGCAAAGACAACAGCTCCACCCACCCCAAAAACAGCAGACAAAAATACTCCTGTCACTATATAAATAATCCGAAAAGTATAAGCTCCATCATAAATTGGAAAATTATAACGAATATCTACCGAAACCTTTTATATTGCCAATCTATCCATCAAGTAAGATTTTATTAATTAAAATATTATATGGCAGATCTACGTATCTATCCGCGAGAGAGAGAGAGAGAGAGAGAGAGAGAGAGAGAGAGAGAGAGAGAGAGAGAGAGAGAGAGAGAATTCTGAAACATGAAGAAAGGTTATTTTCTGCCTACCTAACATTTATTAAACCATTTTAAGCTCTGTTGAGTTAGACTGTCGAACTAATGATTTGCATGATAGTGCCTATACGATTAAATAACCCGATACAACAGCGCAATCACTGATGACAGAAAAATAACCATACACCAGTGGCGTCTATTGCCGCAATATTCAA
>NC_089795.1:75420162-75432662 GCF_040412425.1 Macrobrachium rosenbergii
TAATTGAAAGTAAACTTATGTTTTACTTATAATAATAATAATAATAATAATAATAATAATAATAATAATAATAATAATAATAATAATAATAATAATAATACTATTATTATTATTATTATTATTATTATTATTATTATTATTATTATTATTATTATTATTATTATTAGGAAACATTTATATGGAACAAGCCTAATGGGCCATTAACTTGCAAGATAAATTACCCATATCTATCATAAGGACTGATACGGAGAACATTTATCAGTAAAATCTATGGCTTACTCAAAGACACCTGTAAGTAGTTACTCTCATTCTAACAATCATCATTATATCAGAATTACTTACTGCCTTTAAGTTGAGCGAACTAACTACCTGCGATCAACTTTATATTGCATAATTTGGAACCTTTTGAACTTCATTGTTATTCTATTATTTTTCCAGTGACAAATAAAGTGGTGGAAGGAGGAACGTGTTCGCATGAGAAGCTATCTAATAGTTGCCAAAATGTTTGTCCAACACTAGATAAAAGTTAATTACATCTAAGTGTTGCACATATCTAGTCAGAAAATACACATACACACATAGACGCATATATATATATATATATATATATATATATATATATATATATATATATATATATATATATTATATATATATATAATGTATAATGTATATATGTATGTTTCTGTAGAAAAATTTGGCAAAATTAATAACTTCACTTATAAATCTTTTGAAATTATCAAACGGCTATTATGGACATCATCATCATCATCATTTTAATGATAGCAATGCACTTACGGCTCACACGTAGAGGCGTTCACTCTCATCACGCAGGATAATGATGGTGTTGATAGTCAGATGTTAATGCTCTGATATGAAACAGTTATAAGAGTGGTTCTAATTAAAAATTATTTCAACGCTGTAGACAGACTGTTTAGATTGGATACGGAGCTGCATTGTAAGAGTCGGGAAGAATCAAGTGGCTTAATTTCACAGCAATACTCTTCTAACCATTTATACTTAATATAACTTATCTGGATGAAAATCCAAGAATATCACCATAATTTTCGTTAGACCTTTAGCCTACCTGTTTTTTAATAACTGTCAAAATCATGTTCATATGTGTGAGATTACCTGCATGTCAAAATTCAAATATGGAACAATGATTCCTTGGAAACTCGGCGACAAAGTCATCTGTCAGTCCAGAGCAATTCTCCTGGATCTGACAGCGATTCACAGATCCATAAATCTGGATCAGAAGCCAGGTCCAGATAATATTTCTCATGGAATTTTTGATGGACTATTTCTGATCTTTTAAAGGAAGTGGCTGGGTATGAAGGAATTTTTTAATCAAAAGGCGGTGCAAAAGGACAAGCCAATATCGGACGCATAACTGAGGTCGTTTTTGCGTAGCATCGCTATCACGAACATGCATGAATTCAGTTTTGCATCAAACAGAAAAAGTAACAATGGCTGCTTGTTACACTGTCTGGCGGCATGACATTAAAGGTGCCGGGAAAGGTAACCGTGTGACACCGACTTGTTAGGTTCGAAGAGCAAAGATGCTTAACTAAAAAGGCATAGTTAGATGAAACGACTCAATTTAAATTACTGACTGGAAATAAAACTTTCATTTTCTGAAGTCTGTTCTTTATATATAAAAAGTCAATATTTTATACGGCAAAGAAAATATCGAACTTTAAACAACCAAGAAAATAAGCACATATCTGCAGAACCACAGCATACAGTTATAACGAGGTATGGCAATTATTTTGATTAAACTATGTTCGACACTCTCTTTAACAACTTCCTTTCACTCATACATACGTGCCTACCTATCGCTATACACAATATATATACAGTATTTATACAGTATACACAATATATATACAGTATATATACAGTACACATAATATATATACACGCTTGTGACACTTTCTCATGGAAGAGATAAGGAACTCCATGAACAGGTAAAAACTGAAGCTATAAGGCAACACCCATCTATCACATAATCGACCACGGATGGCCTACAGACAGAAAGCAGACGCCCTCCGGAGACTCATCATCCATGGAATAACACTGAAGTCACCCTATGAGAGAATAACTTAAGTCTTCATCTGCCCCAACCGTGTAGCTGTCCTGTGATAAGAAACAGCACCTCCCACTGGACATCCAAGGAATCCAGAACCAACGTAGTTAACACGTCTAAATGTTCGGAAGAGGCAGGCAAGTCCCTCGATATGATTCACTGAGGAGGCGATTTCCAGATCATCATAAGTTTTAAATGTTCGGAACAGGCATGCCAGCCCCTTAACAAGCTACGCTGGCAACCCAAAAGAGGAACAGGCCTACACCAAAATTTTGTAGATGTAAATAACAAAAAACCGACACCAGATGACCTAATCAGAAATGCTGGAATCATTCGCTAAGTGAATAACTGGGGGACTGGTTGTTATCAGGTAACTGATGAAGCGATGATAATCACATCACAGTATAGCCTGTGCTGAGTGCCCAGGGGTCTCTCAATTTATATATACCGTTTATCTTTTTATTTTTGTTTATACGGCTGCACCTTGACAGAATCATTGTTGCCCTAATAATAGCTATAAGAGTAAATAAGCACACCAACCAAGCAGCAATTTTCGTCTGTTCCTTAAAAACTCTAACACTCACGATAACAAGCAGAGGAAATTGGAAGGTATAAGATGCAACAAAGGCACTGATATGCAAATACATACATACATATACATATATATATATAATGTATATAATGTATATATATACGTGTGTTTGTATGTGTATACACACATATATATATTCACACAACATATATATACACATATGTGCGTGAGTGTGTGCGTGTGTGTGTGTGTGAGTCTATACTTACGGAGTCAAATATTTTAACTGTGATTTTGCATGGAGTCGAAATACGCTATTTTGAGAATATAATTAACGCCGTGAGGGTTAGTGAACGGAACATTCTATAATGAGGTCTTTATTTCGGTTGAACTTTTTCCTTATTTTTACAGCATTTGTTTTTGTATATCCGGTACCATCTACTTTTACATTCTATACGGTTTTTAGAATCCTTTCAAATTTAGCCTTTTTAACATAAACCTTCTCATGAGTTCTAAAATAACCTCTCTCTCTCTCTCTATGCATATACACGCTAACATATTTCCAGAGCAATTAGTGGTCTCTGAATGAAGAGGAAATAGTAATATTTCATGAAATTAAAACTAAAAATAATTTCCAGGAAATAAATTGCAAGAGTTCAAAAAATAAATCGAAAACTTGATCACGTAACTTAAAACAAATAATGAGAATCTAAGTAACTTAATACGATAAAAAAATGAAAAGAAGGTGAAAACCAAATTGAGTATATAACGAAACAATATCAAAAGCAAAAGAAAATAAGAACAGCCAGCTAATATGCTATGAAAGGGGATAATATAAAAGGGGAAACTCACAAAGTTGGTAAAAGAAAGCAAGCAAAATGTGAAGACAAAGGGATAAGTCATATCTGATAAAAGAATGAAAACAAAAATGGAAACAATACTAATAACCGATGAACGAAGGCAAAAAGAAAACAACCTTGATCTACAACAAGAAAATGAGAAATAAAGGGAAACAACCTATGTATCTAGTAAAAGCGGAACACCAAAGGGTAGCAAATATGAATTCGAATAAAATAAAAATTAAAAAGAAACAGATACAAAAATTGATAAAAGAGGGAAAATCAAAAATTGAAAGTCATATATATAATATCCGATAAAAAAAAACAAAGATACAGGTGAGAAAGTCATAGAAATAAAGAGGAAACAGTCATAATACCCGACTGAAGAAGGAAAATCAAAAAGGGGAAACTAAGTAATATTCCGATGGCGTGGTTGGTCGAGGTAACTTTGTCCACCCATAAAATTAGAATACATAATCCCTAATGGCTCTCATATGACAACGTGGCCCAAAGTTATGGCGGAGAGAGCCTTCCATATCACGAACTTCCAGCATTACTCGCCGTCCCCGAAGCATAAGCATACAGGATATCACGTAACTTATCATTTAACCGTAACGCTATAGTATGCCATAGGCACTGAACTGCCTATTATTTTTGTGCGCTTAAAATGTTATTATAATGAAAAGGAAAGGCGGATTAACAGATACGTATTAGACAGGAAGGAGCCTAATACTTAGGGAGCGCAGGAGTGAGTGAGTTTATGATAAGGATGAATTACGAGGCGCATACAGAGGTTAGTCTTTGTGTGGGTAAATGAATCCGGTATTGTTGTGTTAGTTATACTGCACAGGGGGTTCATCCACAATTCAGCTGATATATTATTAAAGTGGCAGTTACACACACATACTGTGTATACAGTATATATAAGTGTGTGTAGTGTATGTGTGCGCATGCATGCGTTCTTTGCTGCATAATTTTCTTGATAAGTTAGTAAGCATCTAATCTTCACGGAAGTAAATTCCTTTAACAGACGGGGTAATCAAGTAGGTATGGCACGGTACATAGCGTGATACCGATATGTGATTTAATTTGTCGGAAAAATGTGTTTGCTTCCCCAAAATACTGAAGACTACTACTGAGCAAGACTATACTTAATCCACCAAATGGAAATTTCGAATACCAATGCAATTACGTAAGATAAGTACGAATAGGCAACTACAAATCAAATAAAGTCAGGTTATAAAATCTCTTCAGCACAGACACACATATGCATTCTTTGCATGGAATCATGGAGAAGTTACAAAAAAATAAATGGATAATGTTGAAAAAATGCATACCTATGTACATACATACATGTTGAATGCATATTTGTATATATATACCAATATATTATAATATATGTATATATATCTACCAATACATATATGTATATAATATATATATATATATATATATATATATATATATATATATATATATATAATAGATAAAAATAGACAGATAAACAGATATTACATGGTTTTCGACATACCTTGCCGAAGTATGCAAGTGCGCACATTCGTATGAATGCATCATACGATTAAAAACAAAATAATAATCCCACATGAATGTGTACGTTGGCAACCCTCAAACCTTCTCACACTCGACAGATACCTTCCCAGAGTTGGAGGCACCTATCGCACCCTACATCGACACTAGAAACGGGAACAGAGAATAATTCAGAGCATGTTTTCCCTCTCCCGCGTTGTTGACTTAATCAGGAGAAGATAAATACGACTGGACTTTGTGACATTCATGGCAACCAGACGACAGAACGGATGAGGCGAGAAAAACTTTTAATGGCTTGGCAGGAGCTACTAATAGGGGGAAGAGGGAAGGGAGGGTAGGATGTGAGGTAGAGTTGTAGAAGGAATAAGGGGGTAGGGGTGAAAGGGAGAAGGATAAGGCGTCAGAGATGTCAGGGGTATGGAATAAGGAGGTAGTGGTTGTAAGGAAACTTGTTAGGAAAGCCAGAAGACATAGGTAGAATGTCGAAGAACTTGGGGATCCAGAAGGAAGAAGTGAACTCGAACATGCTGTGAGAGAGAGAGAGAGAGAGAGAGAAAATTTTTAGGATATTTCCCAAAGAATCTTTCTGTTTCTTTCCAGCGATAAAGATTTTTGCGGTAGGATTAAAGATCTAATTTAAACTATTTTTTTTTACTTTACTTTGTACAACTATAATAGATCAATTAAAAATGTAAAAAAAAAAATCAGCATTGTACTGCTCTCTTTGGTCATAGTATTTTAACCTGAGAGCTTTACTTTTTATTTCTAATGCTTGCATTGGTTCGTTCCTTAGTCCTTGTTGTTCTGGTGTATTGGTGAAGTAAAGAAAAATATCAGATTTCTACAGCTCTTGTAGGACAATTAAATTATGCTGAGTCTTTTATATAATCTTCTTAGGTATTGGTTCCTCTCTCTCTCTCTCTCTCTCTCTCTCTCTCTCTCTCTCTCTCTCCTTTAAATAAGAGGGCGTCCCCAATGTTTATTTTCCTTTGTACTTCAATTGAGGACGCGCTGATAGAATAGTCACGGGGCAAAAAGTGCTTTTTTCCGTTCAAACAATCAGTTGGCAGAGCCGCAGATGAAAGGGGAACCCAAGATGTGTACAAGTCTATTTGATATTTTTTACTTAAATGAAAGACTTCTTTCTTTTATTCTAACATCTGAACGGTAACAGTTTTAAAAAAGTGCTGATGGAAAATAAGGCCGTTCAAAATAGTAATAAATGATATTTTGATAGTCATTTATTTAGTAAAAGGCAATCGCATTAAATATGACAACGAATATGTAAACCACAGTAAGGATAGTGAAACTAGACACAATGATGATGATGTGATGATGAAGATGATAATGACTTCCTCCACAGTAAAGAAATCATAAACTCCGCCTTATTATAACCCACAGGGATCGCCCACAAACACACACAGATGCGTACATACATACACACACAGTAGGTATCTAACTAAATGGATATTGGTTATAAATGTTCCTGGGAGACATTTCTTAAACCCGTTAAAAAAGGACATTAATGCAGTACAAGTTTTCTGTAAGACTTCACCTCTCAAGCGCGGTGAACATCAGCAGCGAAAGAAAGAATATGTAAAGATATGTTATTTTGGGCATATTAAAATAATCCGACCTAGTCACATAGTGCGATTTTTATTTACATTGATGGCATACAAGATTTACGACTTTCGCTTGTAACAAGAATTGGGTTGTTTTTAGCCTCATTGGGTTTGTTAGGTTGAGTAAAACAATTTAGTATTATCAAAGCATAGAGTTAACGATTATATTCACGATTCTCCACAACCCTTCCGTATACGCTGAAGAAACGAAGGAATTCATCTTTCAAGTTTTATTAGCTTAACCGATATCACGAAGTGAATGGATCATAAACTCTGATGTCCTAGATGAATTAGTATATACAAACAGAGACAGCAAGCTAATTAAGGTAATTACATGTATGCAAGTTCCTTCTAAAAGAAAACCTGAAAGACAAATGAACAAAAACAAGATTGAAAATAGTTAGCACTAACATTAACCTTCAGATTTCATTTGAGTGATTGCCTTTAAAATAAACTGCCTTACGTATCCTTCGAAACTTAAGATTGCAGTGCTTCAGTATAATCAATAGTTTGCAAAAATAAACAGAAAGAAACTCCAGTTGTATTTACTAACAGCACTTTTTCCCTCAACTAAGAAAAAAAACAGTCATAAGAATAACCAATCTAACTTATTAATTTTATTGCTATAAAGCAAGAGACAGTAAGGAAAAATATAAATTTCTTATATAATTTCTGTACAGAGAATTTAATCATTGATACATTCCTTTGATCGATCTATGTAATGTTTTCATGCTAGGATACACAACTTGGTACCATTTAAAGGCAAATATTCTTCATTTATCACACTATGTAAAAAAATAAAATCACAAAAACAAAAGGTGAAAATGACGAGTAGAGGTGAGAAAAAAAAATTCTATGCTTTGCTGTACAAAAATATTTACCCAAAATATAATAGATACTCATAATTTTTTTTCGCCATGCAAAGCTTCCATAAAATTGCCTCTCCAGTGATATATAGTGTATTGCTATTCATGCCAGCCATTGTGCAGTAAAGCATAATAGCGTCCTTTTTACGGTATGGGTGCACTATGCCTGCATACATAAAAATGGTTTAATCTATTATATCAGTAAATGTTTTCACTTGCTGCAAGGGTCCAAGACAAAAGATGATTTTTACCTCTACTTAGTCTTTTTTAACCTAAATTTATCAACATACAGAAAGCAATCAGTTTGAACAGGTAATGTACACAGTGTACATAATGTATCATATATAGAATTTTGGCCAAAGGGTAAGCGGCTGGGACCTATGAGGTCATTCAGCGCTGACAGTAAAATTGAGAGTAGAAAGGTTTGAAAGGTGTAACAGGAAACAATTGTAAGGAGAGGGTGGAAAGTAGGATGGAAGAAAGAGAACATGAATGGAGGTAAAGTAAAGGAAATGCAAAGGGTTGCAGCTAGGGGCCGAAGGGACTCTGAAAAGAACCTTAATTTATGCCTACGGTGCACCGCACAAGGTGCACTGGCGGCACTACCCCACTACGGAGCACATATGGGTACATATTGATCAATGTGAAAATATAACTGAAACAACAATAGTAAAGAAATCTTAAGTTCATCTATTAAAGTCTGCCACAGTTCGGTATAGTCCACCGTCTATAATTCATAAAACAATACGACAACGCTAAGTTCCATAGATATCGACCTAGAGTTCACATTAATATTAGCCGTATTCTTCTATTATTGCTATTACTAAAGTAATTTCCAATCCATATATATTTCTTTTTTATTTCATTACTGTTTTAGTATTTCATTTGTATCTATTTTTTTTATCTCGGCATAGGGATTTTTTTATAGGAGAGATCTAGACAGTAGGCCCATCTCTCTCTCTCTCTCTCTCTCTTATATGTTACCGTAATACTATCAAGTATATTCATTAAGCGTTACCGCAATGATTTTGCTAAAAGTGCACAAAAATTCCGTCCCATCCACTATAAAAGGAGGGAAAATAAAGCACTACTTAGTTCTCCTGAATGATAAGGTAAAGCAGCCTCTTAAACCAATTAATAAGGAACTGCACTATGTGATGAGAAGAAACGGCAACATCCCATGGATAGCACAGAGCGCGCAGAATAAAAACATCTGGGTGGGCAAAAATTCCCTTTATCTGCTGCCTCCCTGGTAACAGCTGTGGCGATGTGCTCACGACATTGATTTCCATTGCTTATGGTTTTGCTTCACAGGTGGCCACGTCATTGCTTAAAGGTACGCAGGTGTTTCGGCATGGGTGTGGAAGCCCAGAGAGAGAGAGAGAGAGAGAGAGAGGACGATATGGGAAGATGGGAGAATCTCCTTTCACGGGGATAAACGGAAGATCTAGGGCCTTTTTTCCTCTCTATTTTTTTCTTTGTAACTCCACAAAAAGTGTGTGAAGAACTTTCGTTTCAAAGACGAGTTTTAGAAATGACTTTCATCTTTTCACTAACTGATCCAGTAACCTGCCAATTCCGGATTTATCCGTGAATCTTGACCCTTTTAAAGTTGAACCGTGAAATGATAAAAAAAAAAAAAAAATGGAGGAGTCTGGGAGGGTCTACATTCGCTTATGACAAAAAAAAAAAAATCCCGCTTGAATAATTCTTGCCTACAGAGAAAGCAAAGTGACTTGTTGTCGTAAGATCTCATATATATTTGGTTAACGCTGATGTGTTAAGGCTTCAAATTCCGCAAAAGAAAAAATAAAATTACACGGGGATTAATATGTGAAGCATAAATCTTTTTATATATCATTTGAGATAAGGTGAAGCATAAATTTTTTTTATATATGATTTGAGATAAGGTGAAGCACAAATTTTTTTTATATATGATTTGAGATAAGGTGAAGCACAAATTTTTTTTATATATGATTTGAGATAAGGTGAAGCACAAATTTTTTTTATATATGATTTGAGATAAGGTGAAGCATAATTTTTTTTTATATATGGCTTGAGATACGGTAAGCAAGTTTCGGCAGACTTCATTTTCTGAAATGGGAAACGACTGGTGCTATCGGCAGAGGGGACACTAAATCAGAAATTTCATTTGCATTTGAATCCAAGGGTTCACAGATGAGCTTATCGCACGTCTTTAAGTTACCTAGGAGACGGAGCCTTGTGAATAAGTAAGATGGTGAGAATCTCCGGGAATGGAGAAATATAATCCAGATATGAGAGATTTTCTTCCTATTCTTTCACTCAATTCATTTCCTTTTCATCTATCATCTTTTCATATTCGCAGTCTTTGCACTTTAGTTTTTCTTATATAATACTTTTTGCACGGGAGAGGCAATTCTTTTTAGACTGCCTTTCTTTGCCTGTTTCCTAAACTGGCCTTACTCCTTTGCACAACTCAGCTTTCTCTTTACTTTTCCCTCAAGTATTTCCCGTTCATCACCTTATCCCGAAACTATTTACACACACACACACACATATATATACATATATATATGTGTGTGTGTGTGTGTATGTGTGTGTGTGCAACTTCCATACCCTTTATTCCTCTTTCGATCGTTCAAAAGTTATTTTCATACCCAGTATTTTCCGTCCTCCAGTCTTTTCTCCTTTTCTAATGGATAACAATGACCCTTTAATACCATTATTCAGCATGAGAGAATACTCATGCAGACTATTGCGAAAGAGCCGCTAACCTGTAAATCAAACTACCATAAAACAGAAAAATTTCATAAGTGAAACAAACCAGACCGCGTAATGAGAATTAAGTGACACAAAGAAAAAAGCTTCAATAAAATAAAACGTGAGTGTCCCTGCTTCAGTCCTTCGGACCCTTTTTCTAACACCCCTTATTACTCGATTTCTTTTGATCTTTACGCTTATGTTAAGCCTACTGGCCTTTACTTCCACATTCCTTTTACAAGTTGGAATATTCCTTGCATCGTCATTTCTCTTCCTCTTCCTCCTACCCCCTCTCGCATCCCGTCCTGACACCTCCTCAACCGAGCGGGGAATGTTTGCAGATGTCTGCCGGCAAATGTAATTAACTAACTTACACGAATCGTCTGTGAATCAGAGGAGGCTAATTGCTCTTACTAATTCCGGTATTCCGTTACACCCTCCGTGTTGTGCACACCCAGGTGTGGAAATGAACAGATACTAGGAAGTAACACTTCACCACGCAAGGTAATTGGTCCCTCTCTGGGACGCTCCTTCAATCACAGAATGTTATACATACACACAAACACGTGTATATATATATATATCTATATATGTATATAAATATATATATATGTATATACACATATACATATATATATATATATATATATAATACATATATATATATATATATATATATATATAAGAACCGAGTTAAAGAGCAAAGAACTAATGTGAAACTCACAATATTACCGTAATGGAATAGAGACATTCAACGACTTAGGCTACACAAATGTTTAACAAGTTTATTTCCCAGAACAAGTTATTTTTAGAACATATTATCTAACAAACAAACTGGGCCCGCCTGATGAACCAAATGAGGCCCCGGAGGAGAACCTCCAAAAAACAGAAATAATTATGATGATGATGCCTGATCAACAACGGAGTGTCATTATTTACCAAATCGAACCTGGCATATCACAACCTGTCGCAATGTAAAATATCAGTTTCCTGACTGATTAACTTTCGACTATCCAGTCTTAATTGTAGATGGTTTTGCTACTCTTGCATAACAAACACAATCTTCAAGCTATTTGACAACTGATATACTTTCTATCGGACATGACATAAAATGGGAAAGAAAAACAGAAAGGTTCACCCATGTTACACTAGCTTCGTGTTAAGGGCGACAACCCGGTGTCATTTCCATTATTGAAGATCGCATACCTCAAGAGAAAAATCTGCGGAATCCGATGTATTTTCAGGCATTTGTAAATCCTCATCTACACAGATGTCTGTGCTAATGTGAATGCCAGAGAAAACTGTCGTTGCATTTAGTCACGTGAATATTGTCTTCAATGAGCATAAACACAATATTACTGAAATAACTAATAACAAAAGTAGCTTTAATATAAAATATTCCTTTGACGCAAACAATGAAAAAACAAAAATTGTAGTACATATACAAAGCAGCACTGAAATAACAAATCATCTGGAACAGACTTTGTACGCTAAAAAATATAATGCTAACAAAGAAGAATTAAATAAACAGGCACACGTTAAAGTAGTAATGATGATATACAAGCAGTGTGCAAAGCTTTCAACACATTAATTAAGGGTAATGTAAACAGGCGGGGGGTTGTTTCGACAATGATAGCAACAGCAGTAAAAAGCAAAAACAAAATCGCTTTATCTACGACGGAGATGAGGATGGTGTAAACCAGACCTTCTCGCCTACAAAAATCGAGAAAAAATATTCGCTTTTTATGAGATTGAGAATACGATTACACTCGGCTTGTAAGCTGGAAGGACAGAAGATTAAAGAGAACGAAAGAGAAGGGAGGTTCGCAAAGTAAGGATTAACTATTCAAGATGAAAGACAGGCGTATATAGCTCGACACAACAACGGTGGGATCAAAACACAATCCTGATGAGAAGATTGTTCCATCGCACCTTTGTTCAAAGCAAGACCATAAAACCAACCGAAGCTTAAAAACTAAAAAAACAGAGAGAGAGAGATTATTCTGTCGTACCTTTGTCACAAGCAAGACCATGAAACCGACCGAAAAGCTCAAAAGCTGAAAGGCAGAGAGAGAGAGAGAGAGAGAGAGCGCAAATTTCTCTTTAAAGAGATTCACTATAAAGTTCGTCTTTAGATGCCAGGATTAATATGTGGAGCACCTGTGAAGGACTTTCTCGACCTCAGAAGAAAAGAGGAATTTTTAATCAAGGATCCTCAGGAGGAAAGTCGGATTAGCCACTGAAAACTTTTCCCCCGTCGAGCAG
>NC_089795.1:75437662-75497662 GCF_040412425.1 Macrobrachium rosenbergii
TTGCAAAATTCTAGTCTTACGCCACACCAGGACCCATTACTCAACCTTGACCTATGGCGGTCAATTTTTGTTTTCTCTTTGACACTGTTCTCTCGTGTTTGTATGGCAATTTGCAACGATGCCGTGCGAGATAATTGCGTAATTCTCTTCGCGTGTCTCTGTACCTATCATTGAGATCGCACTAACTAAATTGTCTTTGCGTTCCTAGTTATATAATACAGCACTGTAGTTACACAAGTCCGTGTCAAAATAAGTTCCATTCCGGTTATCAAAATCAAGAAATTCCGGCATCGACATAGATATGATTAATAGTTGATGTAAAACTTATAGTTAATTATAAGAAACAATTATAAATATAGCAGGACACTAGGCAAACTTAAACATTCAAGTTAATCTAAGAGAAAAACCGAGTCACAACGTTAATGATTACAATTATTTATTTTATTTAAACCATGAAATGAAACTCATTATAAACAGAGTAAGTTGAGGAACGGTGATGCATTTGAAAGGAACCCCTAAGAAGCACGCTGAGGCTGGAAATGTTGAACCTCACCCCCTTCGATCATATTAGGCCTATGAAGGAAGGGTCTCTCTCTCTCTCTCTCTCTCTCTCTCTCTCTCTCTCTCTCTCTCTCTCTCTCTGTAACCAATCAGCATCACTTCCGACGAACCCTGCGGGGACACGTTTCCCCATCAGAGCTGACACCAATGACGCCAATAACAGAGCTTCATGATTTATGATGCCATTATAGACAATGACAATTTTCCTTTAGTCCCTCCACAATGCTTAAATTAAAGGAGAACAGAGGGCACATGTAGTTAAAAATGCTATGTATATATAATATATATATATATATATATATATATATATATATATATATATATATATATATATATATATATATATATATATATATATATATATATATGTATGTATGTATGTATGTATGTATATATATATATGTATATATATGTATGTATGTATGTATGTATGTATGTATGTATGTATGTATATGATATATATTTTTTTCCCAAAGGCAAATTTAATGCGATGTAAATTTAAGAGTATAAAATATGTCACGTGCAAATATATTGACAAACTATCATGTAAACAGTACATTTCAATTGCAGTTTTGTCCCTTAAGATGATGCTTTCTGAGGGTGCTGACCTTCCGGTTCTAGGTAATCTTTTTTGGGATGGGTCTGCTAACCTCATGGCCTTCTCCACCCTCGCTACAACCCTGGAACCCCTAGAGGCGTAATGGATTTTTCAGGAAATTTGCACGAATCGTTTCACCTTGGCATGGGGTCGATCTCTTTTGCTAAACTGGTGCGGAGAAAGTTGACAACCATATATATATACATATATATATATATATATGCTATATATATATATATATATATATATATATATATATATATGTATGTATGTGTGTGTGTGTGTGTGTGTGTGTGTGTGCGCATGCATTTTGTTAAATAATCGAAAATAACATATACCCAATGGGCTTATTAAGTATAATTCCTCTTGGGTGTATGTTTGCTCCCAGTATGGTGAATTGGATATTAAACATTTGGCATTTGTGGTGTGTGTGTGTGTGTGTGTGTGTGTGTGTGTGTGTGTGTGTGTGTGTGTGTGTGTGTCAAAGGAAGAGCATTAAAGCAAAAACACAACGGCAAGCAAGACCCGCTTCATCACGAAATGTCAACGATCAGCATTGCCAATCACAGTCTCGGCCACTTAGGCAGTCTGCTGCGAAAGGATTCCATCCTTTTAATTGGTTTAGTTTAGGGAACTTTTCCTTCTCTGCCTCATGAGGAGTTTTTATCTCTTTTAATAACTAAAGTATCTCGAAAAATATCAGCGACATATTCGAAGTCTTTCAAGTGACTTGACGGTTACAGAGGAGATGGCACACATGTTGAAGTTTATTTTTTTATTTTTTTTTTTGTACAATTATCAGGTCATGTTGCAGCATATGTGTTATTTCGCCAGTAGGAGATCGAACAGACCGAACATCTTCAGATAATAAACACTTCGTTACCTTGAAGGAAATTTATATCATCAATTTATTCAACACCATCATCACCATTCAACTGCAGCGGTTATCATCATCGATGCCTTATACACTTTTAAATGATAAAACTGCCACTTTTTAGTTACTGTTTACAAGGGAAAGATATGTAAGAAAATATGTGTCAATCGATCTCTAGTTAGGTATTCAAATAAGAGTACGCTAACATGATAAAAAGTTACTGTGTGACTTCAAAATTTTTTATAACTGAAGAGCCCGTGTCCTGCTTAAATAACAGGGGAATCCTCAAATGCGAACGAATGAAGTGGGGCACACCTACCTGCTTTCATTAAATATATTTCCTTTTCTTTTAAACAAAATCTTTCGGTACAAACGATTTACATCGTCGAAAAATACAGTTTCATGCTGATGGAATTTTAAAACTACCTCCCTTAAAAAAAGAAAAGTATTGCTGTTACCCACCAAATCCCTTTCTGAGTTATAATAATTAAGTCACATCCAGATTTGAGACCAAAATACTGCGTAGGCTAACTCCGTAATTAATGTGATTCTCCATTAATCAAAGCCCACCGACATAACCTTTGCGAATTAAATCACGCGATCAAAGGGAAGAAGAACGATAATCAGTCTTGTGTGTCTGATTAACACAAAATGAAGCAAAACTAATTTCCCGATTTATAACAATTTCTAATTCACCAAGGCAGCAACATTTTTCATTAGCACGGAAGGGAGAAGCTTCATGACTCTTAGTCGTTATAAGTGATCCTTCATTTTTTTCTCCACCTTTGTCAGTTTTCGAATAAATGCCCGTTGGTGTTGTTGACATATATATATATATATATATATATATATATATATATATATATATATATATATATATATATATATATATATATTATATATATATATATATATATATATATATATATATATATATATATATATATATATATAAAACGATAGCTCTGTAGTCAAAGATATCAGCCTTGCCTAACCACCGAGTCTAAGATCGATTCAGGCAAAGGAAGCAATTTACAGTACGCTCCTCTCCTGAAAAAATCCATTAAGGACGGGGTAGTTAGCTGAATGCGGTGGGTCGAAGCCTAGAGGGAGAAGAGCATGGTGGGAAAGCAACCTCATCCCAAAATACCTGCTGAGACCCTTTTGAAGCCACTTCCTCAGTCAAAGAATTAAAGTTGTATAAGTGACAAAACACACACACACACACACACACACACACACACTCCATGATCACTAAATCCACATCGGAAGATGAGTGAAAACCGGGTCATTATATATTAGTAAATATAATTAGCATGGGCAACGGATAAATGTATACCATACAATACTGAAAATACTTTACTGATGCTCTGGTTGCAGAATCTACTTAATTACATATAAACGTCAATAAAATTAACACCGAAAGATCCAGGTTAACATAATTTTACTACCCATGACAGGGGCGCCGTCTTTCCAGCCAACCAATTTTGTGATAATGGACGCTCAGCATAAGTAACAAAGCCCTGGACGTAAATATCACACAGCCAGGTTATGTTTCCTGGATGAAAAGTAAGGGTGGAATTACCTGATTTCTGAGCTATAATGAGAATGAAGAAAAATGGACGAGGCGAGTGAAGATTTCTTACTGTGAGTGTACATACTGAGTATAAAATATACTTAATTAGTCTTCATTACATTTAAACTAATCCACTCTTAAGGTAGAGGCATTAAAATATTATTTTAAACTGTTTTCAGTTAGTTATACGTTAGTTTTTTCTTCCCGAAATTATTATGGTTCAAGTCAGCCACAAACACCATGTATAATGGATGTGAAATTATATTCTAGGTGACGAAAAAGGACCCCTACTTTCATGGTCTTTTCCTTACAAAATCGATTTCAAAAGTTATTTATTGATACTTCTGAGGAAGACCGAAAGAACATTGGGGTCTCAAGAAAATAGCAGATTGATCTATCAGAAAATCAGTCGTAGCAAATAATACCAAACACTATGAAGTTTGGGCTGTTTGCTTTTAGCAGTTCAAGAGTATGTTTTACTCTCGCATAGCTTACAGTCCTTCTTCAAACTCCTTTGAGCAATTTCGTGCCATAAGTCTTCATAAAAGTCAAGCGAACCGTCTGAAACTAAATAAATCTAAATACAGCAATTCTAAGAAAGTGGGGTGGCGTCTTCGTCTCATGCTGTTGAAAATAAACAGGCGTAAAGCGAAATAGAAAAGGAGGGTGGCATGATACTGTAACTGACAAAATGGAATTTTTTCTCTCTCTCTTTATCATACAAGAATACCGAACGTAATCTTGGAGGTTTTGCGGTATGGTCTCTGGACCTCACGGCACACAAACACGGCATTTCTAGGCCACAAGCGACAAGTCAAATAGGGTCCTTACAATAATAAAGAATAAAACGTTCTTTCCTCGAAACGCAATTTGCAAAAGATTTCTGAAGTCCCATTTTGCAATTCTGTGATTTCAGAACTATTAAATGCATATACACCAACATTCGTCACACTTAAAATGTTTTCTTTTTGAACTTTCAAATACTGCAGCTACCAAACCCGAAAGAGTATCTCTCTCTCTCTCTCTCTCTCTCTCTCTCTCTCTCTCTCTCTCTCTCTCTCTCTCTCTCTCTCTCAGATATAAACCGATATTCGCCACAATAAGTTGTTTTTACTTTTTGAACTTTCAAATGCTGTAGCTACCAAAACCAAAAAAGTCTCTCTCTCTCTCTCTCTCTCTCTCTCTCGTGCGAGTATGAAATGACGCAACTTTATAAATAAATTTGTATCCCCAACAAAAGAAGCAGATACAAAGCTAAACATGCCTTGACACGAAAGAACGATGAAATACAAAAGGGGCTGTGTCATCAATCTTTCTCACCAGAACAACATTGGACCATGGAAAAAATATGAGGTAACAAAGCGCCTCAGCATTCAGACTACTCTCACAACAGACTTTACATAACACACACAAACAAATCAACTTACAAGATACTATATGTACTGTATTTACACACAGACACACACACACACACACACACACACACACACACATATATATATATATATATATATATATATATATATATATATATATATATATATATATATATATATATATATATATATATATATATTCATACATAATGTGCATGTGCAGGAGAGAGAGAGAGAGAGAGAGAAAGAGAGAAGAAGAAGAAGAAGAAAGAAGAAAATTCAACAAGCACGTAAAGAATGCTGCAATTAGAAAATGAAAAGCATCTCTTTGCATCATTAATTAATGGAATTTTACAACATGGTAAATTAGCGAGCAAAAATAACAGCATGAGGGAAGACAGTGTTCTCCTTTACTATATCGCAATATTCCCCTTCCTACGCGCCCATTAACTTAAAAATATTACTGATATTACTTCTGCAAAATGAGTAGTTCTCACTTCATCGCCCGAATACCGTTATATATTTCATTTTGGAAGCATTCAAACTGAAAGTTATTCAGATACAAATAAACTAATATATTCACGCAGTTAATGGTAAAATCCTCTTAATTCCAATGGCAACTAAGGCCAGAGGAAAGTGCCCATCACGGGGCTTTAGTTTTATTCAGAAGATTTTTCTTTTTAGTCAAAAATAATATGAACCCTGAAGGTAATGCTATCTTTACAATTACCATATCATCATTGCCATATTGTAATTCTTGTTATTTAAGAAATAACGCTTGAATATCTTTCTTGTTATTTAAGAAATAACGCTTGAATGTCTTTTTTCAAAACAAGGTCATATCAGGCTTGTTCTGCGATGATTATTATAACTAATGTTGTTTGTAGTGTAATTAAAGAGAATTTTTCCATTTAACACAAAGCGAGCCCCCTTACAATTAGGATATAAGGAAGCTAAATGTCTGCACACGTAATCCCAAGCTGAATCCACACCTTAATTAGCCTACACTTCAAACCGTTATACAGCACACTCAGACCTTTACAGAAGCGGAATGTTATTATAGTATTTTCTTCCATTATGCATTCCAACGAGGTGTTAGTAGAGAAGAAAAGTCACGTAGGCAAACAAATTTTTAAATGAAATTTCGAAAATGGCTTACGAAAGAAGATATGATAACCGTCATGCAGAAACGAATTAGTGTTTTCTCTTTGTAATAAGGCTGAGCAGATGTTCATGGCAATTAGCGACGGAGACAGAGAAAGAGAGAGAGTGACGGGGACAAAGGAAGACAATTAAAGTTGTGTATTATAGAATTACAGTGAAGTAAAAGCCTTCATTAACTTGTTGCGAGCAAAATGTAAACATTAACAGAGATGAATGTAAATGTGACCTTAGTTTGTTCTACAAAATAACTCCTAATTGCACGAATATGAAAACTAACTTACTACGAGAACTAGTAGCTTATTTACTTATCTCATCATGAGCCTTACGTCTAATTATTAAAATTTTAATATCAAATAAGACGCAACAGATGAGAGAAAATAACAGAATCGCAGTAGGGCCATAAACCTTCTGACAACGCACTTACAAGTTCAAAGTGATTTTAAACCAGATTCAAACAAGCTGAGCCAAGTCGTTACAAGTGCCTGCCGCCCTCCAGTCCCAGTGCCTCTAACTTTGCTCAACTAGCAAGAGTGACCTTGAACACAGAGAGAGAGAGAGAGAGAGAGAGAGAGAATGATACAGGCAACGTTGAGAGCAATGATATGACACTTACAGACTGCAAGAAGAGGAAAGGTTTATGAAGCTTGTGGTTGTTTTAAGAGGGTGCTCATTGGAGAGAGAGAGAGAAGGGAATATCATAAAGCCAGACTAGAGAGGACATACGTACATGTATGCGCATTAGCTTACAGACAGAATTCCCAAGGGTTTTTGAAAGCAGTAAAAGAGAAAACGGAATAAACTGTCATCACTTCGAAAGTATGAGCATACACCCGAGAGAGGGAGATGGACAGAGAATCAAATAACAAGCAAAAGAGGTTAACATGATACCCAAATCTGGAGCATCAAAGGAGTATGCTGGCAGTGGAAGACGTGGGCGTGGCAGAGAGAGCAAGAGGGGCATTGGTGTCGGTAATAAGGGAGGGTAGGAAGGTAAGTACTAGGGGTAGGGGTGATTGGGAGAGGGAAGTATTGGGGAGGGGGGAGGGGAGACGGTTAAGTTAATGCACAACATCAGCTCAGGTGGGTGTCATACATGCAATTCCATCATGCTCTTATGTATTCGTTAATAATTATGTTACACATTTGATCAGTGGCACTAACTTATTTTATGTTTTGGAAAACACAATTCCCTTCTTTGTAAAGTATTTTGATAAAAGTTTTAAATTTCTCCTTCCTGCATGCATAGCAACCAGAATACAGACAAACAGACAGACAGAGAAGATGAAAAAAGCAAATGCGTTTTGATTATAACGCTTTTAAAAAAACCATCGATTCTGATAGACTGCCATCAACTAAGCCAACATATCCAGACAAAAAAAAGCCTTTATTCTAAAATCCTCGCTTAAACCCCCACCCAGCTCGCAAAATGTACAAAGAGTCCAAAGCAAACACTCAAACTATGAATTAATATGAACCCCATATTCCCCCAGCGAAGTTTTTCCAGCGATCGGTCATCAGTGAGCCAGCCAGCCACACAGACAGACAAACAGACAGACAGCCATCCAGTCAGTATTTCGATGGCATGTAATGAGATATGGTATATGCAGCGTACTGATAATTTTTTTTTTGTAAATGTGCTTTCCTAATACTAGCACCTTTTCAACGTGTTTTTTGGTCTTATTGTTAATGTAATTTACACGTTAGCGCCCTTTCTTTTCTTGCTTGTTTTATGACTTTAGTTTCATACTTGACCCGAAGATTTATGAGTTCACGTTTATCATGACTCCACTTGCACTAAGCATGATTAATGATGACCAAGATGCATAAAGTTGTCGTAGTAATGATCCATAAATTAATCACGAAAGATTGAATCTATCACGTAATGAAGAAAAAAGTGTTATATTAAAAAACCGTTAATGCATTTTTTTTAATGCATGAAACTTGTTACCTCTCCTCTTCTAAATATATTTTCCGTGTGCGATATTCATCGTGCATTAAAAACAAAGCCCCTCCCTCCTCCCTTTCTGCCACCAGGGAACAAGGGAGTGAAATGACTATGATAAATCTTCGGGAAAATAGCCAACTTCAGAATTCTTACCCATTAAAGGGATCCTTTTTTTTTTTTTTTTTGGCACTGTGCTAATAGATCACAGTTCCCATTACTCTATAGCCATAGCTGAACTGTTATCATTGTTATACAAAATGTGCAAACATATACGTGGACCAAACATATGAAAGCCATTAACTTATCATGGAAGATTCCACACAGCACAATGACCAGTTGCAAAACAACAGGGTACAACAGGACAAAGAGACTAACAAACAAACAACACAAATGAGGGTATATTACCAAACATACAAAAGAATAAGAAATTGTCAAAACTATTGTTAAGCTTTTAATGTAAGTGAACAAACAGCACACCTTTCTCGCACGAGTAATAAGTATATAATAAAAAGTTAAACCATCATGTGACAGAAATAACGAACCTTACTGCCGAGGCATAAAATCTTTCTTTCATAATAAAATATATATATATATATTAAAAAATGTAGAAAGTGAGAATTAAAGTCAATTTCACTGGAGGGCAGAAAAAGGACTGATCTTGGGCCAAAAGAAACGAGCGCTAACAATACACTCTAGCAATGAAATGAGTGTAAAGTGAAGTGAATTTAGCTCGAGGTATTGGCTTTGCAACGGCACCTCTGACACCGAACCTCCCCTGTCTAAAATTCGAGGAGAAAGACGAGAGCTTGTGGTTAAGGAAATGCAACTTGTGAAATAGCACCGAATGGAAAGCAAAATTCCCCTGGGGGTCCAGCGTTCCCTCCAAGGTAATCCTGGACAAACAGAGCAAAGAAGAAGCGCAAGGATAACAAATACAAGTCAGCACCGTGATGCTGCAATTCCAGAGATTAAACGTAAACAGTGGCGTCTCTGAAGCAATGGAACCGGATGACTGCTATTTCAAAAGTAGCGATGACGTAATAGCAGAGAGAATGCAACTCAATAATTCCAATATTCGTTTCAATCATTTTTAACTTCAAATGCAAAATTTATACTTACCTACTGGAGAAATATATAACATATATATATATATATATATATATATATATATATATATATATATATATATATATATATATATATATATATATATATATATATATATATATATATATATATATTCACTATCTTATGACACATGATTGCCTCTCTTTCCCTTCATATATCGAGGTAAATGTGGACATGTCTGCCCATCTCAGTCTCTTCATAATGACCTCGTACACAACATCCCCCGAAAATCTGCCTGACTCTGAATTTAATCGATCCTCTGGTAAAAAAGCCAAAATGAAACAACCATGGTAAGCTGTTTCTCTGAGGGTTCCCTTTGATCAGATATGGTAATAACACAACGGCCATACAAAGTCGGCCCGTGATTAATCTTCAACCTCTCCTCTCTCTCTCTCTCTCTCTCTCTCTCTCTCTCTCTCTCTCTCTGACACACACACATACACAGTTTTCTTATGCCAAGAAAACCAAATCATAAAACGACAACAGTTAATCTGTTAATCATGAAGAATTATAATATATACAACAGGCGACGACTTAAAGCATTAAAAATCCTGATATTAGCTACAAAGTTAAAACCTTTATTAAGAAAACCACAAACATGATACACAAAAAGAGAGAGATAAAAGGGGTGTTAATTATTAGACTTAATTTCTCAAGACTGGAGACCTGACCTTTCAGCCGATAAGCGATCAAAGAACCCATAAAACATGGAAGAAAAATCCCTAATTAAGAACCACCAACAAGTTGCCGTTGTCTTGAAGAAGACAAAAGACGCAGAGAGATTATTAAACAGGGATCCCCAACAGTTCTACTGTACCAGTCGACCAATTCTCTTTGTGGTTTCATTTTAAAATACCTTAAAAATGTCCCGAATGACAAACTTTATATTTCCATCCACGAGATTTTTCCCAACAGAGGCGGTAGCACAGAGTTGCCATTTTGTCTCTCACCTAAAATTCTGGGATGACACTGCCAGCCCTATGTCTTATCCCAAAGTATGTCGATTTGACCACTGGGACCGTATACCTTCTCAGTATTATATATGTATATTAACTATATGTATAACAACAATATATACTCTGTATAATATAATATATATATATATATATATCTATATATACCACATATATATATATGCCTGCGTGTGTGTGTGCGAGCGCGCAAGTAGATCTTCATGTAAACATTTGCAAAATACATTCAATATTTCCTTCAAAAATCATCTTTTCGTAAGAAAGAACAGTGCAGTCTTTGTTGAAGTAATACGAATTACGAACATACGGGGTGCTATACTGTGCGTCACGAAGCGTGTAAATTATTACATTGTTTCTTAAATTACTTCCTTAACGAATCATTTTCTCCTGTCTTCATGTCTTCAAGGCTGACAGGAAACACCCTTCTGGTGACTTGCTGTTCTCATTCTTGACGAAAGCACAATTAGAGTTTCCATGATGGATATTAATTTCCTGAAGCTTTTGCCATCAAAACTCCGAAGAAATGATCGCAATGTACGAGTAAATACAATCACATGTATGCTCCGTACGAATTCACTTACACATTGTAGGATTCTAGAGAGAGAGAGAGAGAGAGAGAGAGAGAGAGAGAGAGAGAGAGAGAGAGAGAGAGAGAGAGAGATTGTTAAAGGATTCACCGTGGTATAAAACTACATGTATGTTCTATTCGAACGTACTTACACACACACACAGTATGGTTCAGAGAGAGAGAGAGAGAGAGAGAGAGAGAGAGAGAGAGAGAGAGAGATTGTTTAAGGATTCACCGTGGTCTAAAACTACGTGTATGTTCTATCCGAACGTAGCTACACACACACACAGTATGGTTTTGAGAGAGAGAGAGAGAGAGAGAGAGAGAGAGAGAGAGAGAGAGAGAGAGAGAGAGAGAGATTGTTTAAGGATTCACAGTGGTTTCCATGGAGACTCAGTGAGAGGGAGAGGGAGAGGTGAAGGACTGCCAGGCAGATGCAGCGAATATACCGTTAATAATTTCCCGAAATCAAATGACAGATTCGATGAATCCGCTCACTGTGGCATCCCAGCGTGACAGAGAGCAATAGTCCGAACTGAAGTCGACGATAACAATAAAACAGTACGACCCACCGGAAGATGATCACGGTGAATCTACAATAAAAAGAAAAAATCCTTTCCTTCACTTATGGGCGCATAAATGATAAAATTCTTCGGTGCATCGGAAATTTTTATCATGTGCAGGAGAAATAAAATTGATATTTTCTCATATTAAATCATATGAGTTACAGTCCAGCTTCTCTCTAAATAAGAAAACATAAATTCATGCCAGAAATAATGAGCTTCGTGACAGAAATGAAAGATAATACTACGTTTCTTGATAAATGAAATACGGCAAGTTCTGAAAAAATATATAAAAAAATGGTAAAGTTATGATAAAAGTAATTACGCTGATGATAATAATAACAATGTTTAAAGTAACTGCCAAGTGAAAGGCTCTACAATTATTCCAAATTACCAAAACATTATATTTTTAAAATAGCATCCACTCAGACCACCACTCACGGAACCAAAGAAAAAGTCCAGCTTAGCCATTTAACGTTCCGCTCACAAACACAATAATGGCGCTCCTTTGCAAACGGCAAAGTAAGCACTGTTCGCTCAAGTGCCCGGCCTGAATGCGCTCATCCCTTGCTGGCTACAGGACTTTTTTGCCCACAGGAACTCCAATAGCATTCCACATCTGGCGAGAGTTCTGCTTCACACATCCATGTATTAGAAAAGTGCACAGAGTCCCTGCACATTCCACTGGGATTATAAACGGGGTCTGCTTACGAACTGATAAATGCAAATGTGAAAATGCACCTTAGTGATTACAAAACCACTGCATGACATTAGATGTATCACATTATCTGTTAATGTATCATATTTTATACTTCTTGCTTATTACACACATCAAATTTATCCTATATGTTTGACGAATAGAAATGATTCATAAAAAAAAACATGCACAACGCTCACTGTCAAGCATAATTTTATATATCTTCCGCTTCTCAATAACACCCACATCACTATATCAAAACTTCCAGATCAATATTTGGAACGTAACACAACCGCTGGAAGGAAATATAAGGCGATATGTGCTCCACGGACGAAAGAAACAAAACCACAAGACTAACGCCATCGGGGCCGGTGTGACGTAGGAGCACGCGGCAGGAGGAGAGAGAGAGCCCCTACAACCTTCCTCCGCCACCAAGGAGTAGTGACTGAGACTGTCACAGGTGAATGGCTGCAACCTTCGAGCCGTCTCTGGGCAGATGGGTTTAACCAGAACCTATGCAGTCCCTCAGCCTTGCTGCCCAACAATAAACTCTGAATGCCCGCGCGAAAGATGCCCGGCTTGATACTGTTCAGCCGTTTTCCTGCCGTGAAATATTCGAAAAACTGCGTCGTCATTCGTTGATTTTCACGAATCATCGTTCACTGATCGTATATCTTTTTGAAAGGGCACATAACAATTTTGTAGCCTTTGGTAATCTGACTTTTGTTTTTAGATTAATTCTAAAAAAAAACGTAACGAAAGTGAATATCAAAATAAATTTACCAACATAATCCCTTCGTGCAACAGTACTTGAAAGATGGACCAAACTTACAGCAATGACGGCATTATTCATACAAGAGACAAAGGTGTCTTCTCTTACTATTTTTCCTTATTTCATTGATAATATAAAGAAACAAATGCAAAAAAAGGCAAACATACATACGCAGGCGGCAAAGGAAAGGTTTCCATAAATGATATGAATGAAAGATTAAAGAAACAAAACCAGACACTCATCCTTACAACTTCACCTCTGACTCTGACCTCTGGCCAGCCCAAGGCATTCCTACTTCTCAACTGATATAAAACTAGGCGTGTCATATTTAATGCCGTATCATCCTTTTTTTTCGACCCACTTAGTTCATTTACATTTTACCAGTCCCACGCACATACATACATGTATATACATACATACATGATCGTGTTTAAAACTGATTTTCATAATGATTTTGTTAAAATATTTTTTAACTTAATTTCTTTTAAACTGGGAAGATGTGAAAAATATAAAGCTTATACAATACAACCGATGTTGATTTACACATCACCGATTAATAAGAAAACAAAAGAATAGCAGACGAACAAAAAGGCACGGACCTTCTCAATAGGATAAAACAAACAAATGAAAGTAAACAGCGATTTTGTGTAACCTTGGTCAACAAACAGATACCTAAGTTCTACGAACTAAAAGCATGGACGTCAAAGTTCATTTTACCGGCGATAATGCCGGGGAAAGACCCTTGCTGCTTGGAAATGGACACTCTGGCTACACATCTTGATCTTGTTGCCAATGACACCAAGACAGACAGAAGGGCCAGCACGCACTTACTTGTCATTCTAGTGAAAAGGTCTTGTTTGCATACATCATAACCAATCCTAATCGCTTGCTTAAAGAAAACAAAAGAAAGAAATGAAAAGCAGTTATCTAACTGTGAGATAAAAATCGTGTAAATAGTATATCCTAGTGCTAATCAATAAAAATAGAAAAAATATTTTAAAGAAAACGACATTACACAGTCCAGATGAAAAGACAGTCAACAATACTTCCATTAGTGTAAACACTAAGGAAAATCGACAAAGCTAGACACAATATAAAGAAAGAAACGTATTCAATGAAAGGGATGTTGAGGCCACAGCCCGGACGAGCCTCTCTCCAGGCATCAGCTGATCATGTCAACAAAAGGCGTTCCGTCAGGGCAGCTAGCGCACTTCAAACGACCGGAAATTTCCATAAATTTACATTTCTTTTCCATTTTCCTTCGCATTTTCGAAAAGGAAATCTTATTCTCCAATCTTTTAGGTATCTGAATTCAAAGAGTGCTCTATGTAAACTTTCATTCTGTCTAAAATCTGCATCTTATAACTAATGAATGCTTGAGAAGTATCTTGCGACAAAAGAATTTCACTCTTGCAAACCAAGATGCGCAAATAACCTTGAGCTGCTAGCGTACTTTCCCTTCAAACAAATTGTTTGTCTTTCAACTCAGACTGTCATTACAAAGTAGAAAGAAATTTGCTTATAACAAAGTGAAAAGTCTAAAGTTTTCACGTGAAAATACGAGAATGCTAAGTACAAAACAATGAACACGATATACATGAGATATATATATATATATATATATATATATATATATATATACTATATATATATATCTATAAATGTAATAATAATATAATAATAATAATAATAATAATATATAATATAATAAAAGTAATAATATAATACATATATATATACATCTACACACACACACACACACACACACACACACATATATATATATATATATATATATATATATATATATATATATATATATATATATATATATATAACTTAAATTTATCCAACAAAATCACACTTTCACAGCGTTTAAACGTCTGCAAGCAAAAACACAAGTAGCCTATCAGACCTTCAGATGTTCAGCCAGAGGAAATAGCAGGATGGCTTGAATCAGGCGATAACTGGGGAAGGAAGGACCAGGCAGAAGGGGAACTTTGAGAGCTGAGCCTGTTTGGAATGCGTTATATGGAGAAAATCGAGACCGTATGATAGCCATCTTTCACCTATCTCTCGCCCATCCATTCCCCTCTCTCCCACATCTCTTAACCACCCGGCAGGGGCCATGGAATAAGAGATCAAAATTAGGAAAGCAGAACTTGAAGGTTGGTAGCGCAGGAAGTTGAAGGGAAGGGAGGGAAGGGAAGAATGGGGTTAGGAAGTGGATGGAGGGAATAAGGGGGGTTGGGGGGTGAGGAGGAACGAATCGGTATGGGGTGTGAAGGGCTGGGTGGAAATAATAATATGGAAAATAACAAAAGAAAAAAGGAGAAAAGAGAATTGGTTAGGGGGGAGGGGGATGTTTTTAGGGGGTGCAGTAGGCTTGGGTCAAAGAGTGAATGGAGCTGAGGGTAGGGTGTCCCAGGAGGCAGGAGGTTGGGCAGAGGAGGTGGGTGGGGGGTAACCGGGTCCGTAGTACGTTAGGTTTGTATTATCCTTTATGCCACTTTTGTGGGAGCCGTGAAAGGCCTGATTGATAACAAGGCCAGATTAGTGACGGTAACTCTGCGTCCCTTATACATTTTTTTTTTTTATTCCAGTTTCAAATTTTTGCACACACACATATACACACATACATACCGTACTTACATATACACACACAATATATATACATATATGTATATATATATATATATGTGTGTGTGTGTGTGTGTGTGTGTGTTCGTGGGCTGAAGGTAACGTAGCATGAATGTCGTATGTGATAGGCTACGGGATTTCCGTGTTTACATGCACCATCAGTCATCCTGAGTTCCTTTGGATATTTAGGGCTTTTCAGTACAATGAGGTTTCCATAACAGTGAGAATTCAAGCCCAACATATTCTCAGAACTAACTGAACATGAACAGAGAGAGAAAAAAAATGTTTGTTGCATAAAATATTACTTTCCAATCTCTATAATACAAACACGAAAAATTCCATACTGACTATATGCCGATTCACAATGTAGGTGATAAAACTAGTCTAGATTAGTTTTTACCTGGTGGAACATCATCGATAACTACTGTTAATCAATTACACATCAATGCTGAAATAAGCAGTATATGATTATATATATATACACACACACACACCTTATATATATATATATATATATATATATATATATATATAAATATATATATATATATATATATATATATATATATAAATAATAAATCAATAAATATATATATATATATATATATATATATATATATATATATATATATATATATATAATTTTACAACCTTAAAAGCACTATCTCTACATTATATGTTACTATGCTGAAGATGTGTCGATTCCAGCTCAAGAAATCTGTATATGAATTCGACAGATATACTTGTGAGATGAGGTAATTAACATTCTTCCTCGCAGTATAGTAGACTAAGTTGTAGCTCACTCTTACGACCTTGCATGAGATCGAACCCAACCAAAGAGGAAAAGAGCTTTGTTTTTTATCATCTGGATATAAAGTTTTAATGATAAGCGTGAAGAAATCGAGAATTTAAAAGGCATCAGAAGCATTTAAAAAAACATACATATACACATACACACAACACACCTATACAGTTATAGACATTTTTTTTTTCATATATCACACCATAAAGAGCTCTACTGAGATATTAGCACTAATTTTTAGTTTTCTGAAAAGAAAACTGTTGTGCCGGCTTTGTCTGTCCGTCCGTACTTTATTCTGTTCACACTTTTTCTGTCCGCCCTCAGATCTTAAAAACTACTGAGGCTAGAGGGCTGAAAATTGGTATGTTGATCATCCACCCTCCAATCATCAAACACACCAAATTGCAGCCCTCTAGCCTCGGTAGTTTTTATTTTAAAGGTTAAAACCAGCCATAATCGTAATTCTGGCAACGGTATAGGATAGGCCACCACCGGGCCGTGGTTAAAGTTTCATGGGCTACGGCTCGTACAGCATTATACCGAGACCGCTGAAAGATAGATCAATTTTCGATCGCCTTGATTATAACCTCCAGCAGCTGTACACAAAACTCGATTGCGCCGAAGAATCTTGGGCGCATTTTTTACTTTTACTTTTTTGAGTTGACGAAACAAAAAATAAAAGAAGTGAGAATGAGTCGTGTTTTCAAGTCAATAGGGAGAGTTCACGCCAGCAGAACGTCATGCGGTTGGAGCGAAAAACACGACAGTTTCATTAAAATGTCCCTGGGCTAAGTGTCTGCTGTGGAAAATGGGACGCTATTAAAATAGTGAACTGGCACACTGTACTTAAGTAGACAAGGGATTACTTATATACTATATATATATATATATATATATATATATATATATATATATATATATATATATATATATATATATATATATATATGTATACATATATACATATATATATATGTATATATATATATATATATATATATATACATATATGTATATATGTATATATATTAAATTGATCACTTACACAATTGTTCTGTGAATTAATGCAATTACTAACAGGACTTCATTAAAGCTAGATGGTATCTAGCGGAGATATTTATTCAAGAAAAGGTACAAGCATTCAAGGACTAACAGTCCTCATTATCAAGTATCTGTAACTTGTACCTTTTCTTGAATAAATAAATATCTCAGCTGATGTCACCCATTTTAATGAGGTCGTGTTAGTATACTGTATGTATATATATATATATATATATATATATATATATATATATATATATATATATATATATATATATATATATATATATGTAAGTAATCCCAACTTGTCACATTTTTACCAGATACTGATGTTATTGAAATAACCACACAGCCCTCCTAACATCTGGATTTCTTCACACTTTGTTAAAAACGCTTGTCAAGTTTGTTAAGCCTAATAGCCAAATGAACCTATTAAAAGAAATTCTGACGTCAGTAGAAGGATTCGAATCTGCGACAGGAGTAGGTGCTGTCCACGGGAGTAAGTGGTATCCACGGAAACAGGTGCTATCCATGGACATAAGAGCTATCCAAAGGAGTACGTGGTATGCATGGGAGTAGGTGCTAGCCACAGAAGTCAGTGATAACCACGGGAAAAGGTACTATCCATGGGAGTAAGCGCTATCTATGGGAATAAGTGCTATTCACGGGAGTGGGTGCTGTTCACGGGAATGCGTGCTATCCACAGGAGTAGGTGCTATTCACAGGAGTAGGTGCTATCTGCAAGAGTAGATGCTAGCCACGGGAGTACATGCTATCTACAGGAACAAGTGTTATCCATGGGAGTAGATGCTATCCACGGGAGTAAGTGCTATCTACGGTATCTACGGAGTAAGTGCTATTCAAGGGAATGGGTGCTGTTCACGGGAGTGGGTGCTATCCACAGAAGTAGGTGCTATCCACAGGAGTAGATGCTATCCAGGGGAGTAGATGCTATCTACAGGAATAAGTGCTATCCAAGGGAGTAGATGCTATCCACGGGAATAAGTGCTATCTACGGGAGTTGGTGCTACCCACGGGAGTAAGTGCTATCATCGGGAGTAGATGGTATCCATGGGGGTATATGCCATACACAGGAGTAAATGCTATCCACGGGAGTACATGCTATCCACGGGAGTAAGTGCTATCTACAGGAATAAGTGCTATCCATGGGAGTAGATGCTATCCACGGGAGTAGGTGCTATCCACGGGAGTAGGTGTTATCCATGGGAGTAAGTGCTATCCATGGGAATACGTGCTATCCATGGGAATAGGTGCTATCCATGGGAGTAGATGCTATCCATGGTAGTAAGTGCTATCCACAGAAGTAAGTGCGAAATCCACACGAGTAAGTGCCATCCACATGAGTAGGTGCTATCCACAGCATTCATTGCTATCCAAAGGACTAATATGGATCCTGAAGAACAATCGTCTGCCTATCTGGCACCTCCCGAAGGCCTTGGAAACCATCTCGATCTGAGTTTACTGCGTCAGGAGGAAGGAAATGGCAAAGGAGAAGATTCCGTTGCCGCTTCAGAGTTTTGGATGTTTAACTGATTATAAAACCTCTCTCTCTCTCTCTCTCTCTCTCTCTCTCTCTCTCTCTCTCTCCTCTCTCTCTCTCTCTCTATCTTGCGTGTCTTGAAAAGATATTTCAATATTCTGCTGTTACCGATATTCACAACAGACGGCATCCGTGCAGCTTTTATAGCCAAAGTGGCTTGATATTTCGCCACTGAAGAAAGACGTGTCGGTGACCTAACGGTTTTTTGGAGCAATATCGAGTTATGGAGACGAAAATAACTGGTTTTAGTTTTCTGTAAAAGAAAACTGTTGTGCCAGCTTTGTCTGTCCATCCGCACTTTATTCTGTCTGCATTTTTCTGTCACTTTTCTGTCCGCCCTCAGATCCCAAAGCTTACTGAGGCTAGGGCTCCAAATTAGTATATGTTGATCATCCACCCTCCAATCATGCGGCTATATCAATTTCATCCCCTCTACTCCTCTGCCAGTTTTTATTTCATTTAAGGCTAAATTTAGTCATAACTAAGCTTCTGGCAACGAAACGATATAGGATAGGCCACCACCAGGCCGTGGTTAAGGTTTCATGGGCCGCGGCTCATACAGCATAATACCGAGACCACCGAAAGATAGATCTATTTTCGGTGGCCTTGATTATGGGCTGTAGCGGGTGTACAGAAAACTCGATCGTGCCTAAGAAACTTCGGCGCCTTTTTCACTTGTTATTTACGTAATGCTTTCTTGTTCATTCCTAACTTTAAGCCACTTTGTGTAATTAAGATGTGTAAAACGCACGAAAGTACTTGAAGACGGCGTTCTTTTTTAAATATTTTCCGTGGATGAAAGTTATATCATGTGAATATTTCTAATTTTTAGGCATTATATATATACATATATATCCTATTCATATATTCATATATGTATATATATATACATATACAAATATATATATATCTATATAATCTATATATATATATATATATATATAATATATATATATATATATATATATATATATATATATATATATATATATATATATATATATATATATATATATATATATATATATATATATATATATATATATATATATACTGTTTCTTGCTCTTGTTTGGCTTGGTCACCGAATTTTTCTAAATAGTGCTTCGGAACTTTTCGTTCCTCCATCATGGTCTTGGAGTGTTTCAACACTAATAAAAGACGCCCATCTCTCTCTCTCTCTCTCTCTCTCTCTCTCTCTCTCTCTCTCTCTCTCTGTAATCAGCCTCGAAGACTGGAACACAATACAAAATGTGAGAGAGCTCCATGAAGAAATGGCGCACCTGTCGCAGTGGTCCAGGTGTTACACAAATGAAAAGCAAAAAGAGTTAATGAATCAAGAATAAATAAATATAAATCGTAAAGTTATAAATACTACAACTTAATTGGTAATTTTAATAAATCCATTTTGTAAATTATCATAAAAATAATAATAATACATTAAAATGTATAAGAGACATAACAAACGTTCAATTAAGGTAAAGAATGTGCATATAGTTACTGTTTATGTTTAGATATATACATATTTATTGAACATCAATAACATTATGCAAATTCTTTACCTTAATTGAGCGTTTCTTATTAACGTATTATCATTATTCTTATTATAACAAATGATAAAAAGAATGTATGAAAATACTAATTAAGTTATAACAACAGCATGACGACCTGACAAGGGTTATGGGTAGACCATCTGAAGGTTGTGAATTTTTATCATCAAGCAGCCTCAGGTGCGTTAACCACGTATCATCCGCGCTGCTACATTTCTCAAGGAAGTAATTAAGGATACACAAATCCTTTAAAGAAATTTAACACCTGCAGTTATTCATCTGCGCCTTTCATCGCTTTCCCCCACCTGCCGAATCATTGTAAGATACCACATCCGCTTCTTGGTAGGTGCCTGTGTGCTGTACACCAGAATATTTCTTGAGAGCTTATTGTCCATTTACGCACTTAGTTCTCTTTCAAGCCTAAAAGGGCACAAAATCTGTTTTATTCCCTTCCAGCGGGTATTTATTACTACACAGCATTATTTGGGTACATTTTCAGGTAGAAGAAGATTCCTAAGTTCTCTCTCTCTCTCTCTCTCTCTCTCTCTCTCTCTTCTCTCTCTAACACATACACACACAGACATCCAGGTAAAAGTGACATCTATAAAACTTAACCCTTCCCCTAATAGGTCAACAAATTAGATAAGTAATACTATCCCATAAAATGCGAATGGTTGGCAGTACACATAGCATACTGCACTAACGAAATTGTCCTTGAATTCTTAAAAATGACCTAAACCTTCATCGGTCTCTTTCTTGAGCTTTTCGAGAGAAAGTTCAACCTAAGAGTCAGGATACAAAAGGCAGTTGTACAAATTAACTATAAATCTAATTTTGGATGTTTTGCCTTAAGAGTAATAAATGTAATAATTTCCCTATCAATAATATATATATGAAAAAATCTGCTCATATATAAAAAATCTAAAAGGAATCGAATTTCAACGCATGTTAGTGTACCTAAACATATGTGACTATTTCCTAGAAAGACGATTATGATCTGAAAGTATTTATTCACACATACACATACATACACACATGTTCTTATATATATATATATATATATATATATATATATATATATATATATATATATATATATATATATATATATATACTGTATATATACACACACGCAGTTTTATCCATGTTGCGACACACTTCGTGTTGATCCATGTTGCATCACACTTCGTGTTGACCTGCGCTCTCTCTCTCTCTCTCTCTCTCTCTCTCTCTCTCTCTCTCTCTCTCTCTCTCTCTCACAGCCGTCACCGTACACCTTCCTTTTGTTGTTCTTTGCATGTTTAATTGTTTACTTGATAATCATGTTTCTAATGTATGTATATAAATACATACATACATACAGTAGAAACGTAATTATCAAGTCAACAAGTAAACATGCAAAGAAAAACACGGTGGTGTACGCCAGTGCTCGTTTGCTAAAGAGAGAGAGAGAGAGAGAGAGAGAGAGAGAGAGAGAGAGAGAGAGAGAGAGAGAGAGAGAGAGACTGGCTTTATACAGACTGGAATTTCGCTAATCATGTCAACATGAAGTGTGTTGGAAGACATAAAAAAAAAAAATTCTTTTTGATGAATTAAGAAAACCAGAAAAATAACTGAAACAAAGGTGAGAGGCAAGAACGTAATTAAACTGAAGTTAAATCATCAATCACTCCCGACAAAGGTAAACAACTGTTGTGTAAGCAAACATGAAAGAAAGATAAAAAAAAAATAACTTCCAAGGGTAAACAACGCTGATTAACGCCGCGTCAAAGGGAAGACTGACGAGTTAACTTCTAAAATCAGACTTTCCTTTGGATACTAACTGAGGCCTTCAGATTCAAAGGTCTTAGAGCATTCGCTATCGATTGAAGATATTTAGGTCATTCGAACGCTATCTAATGTGTACATCTCGTATTCCAAACAGCTATTATTCGTTTCCCCCTCGCAAGTTCCATCCTCTAATTTGTGAATCATCGCCACTTAATGCCTTAATGTCTATGATAAACTGTTCTCTAACGGCATACCACTAACTGGTGAAGGAATTGTCTTTGCTTTGCGCTAATGATCACACCCGTCAGAATTCCTGTTCGGCCTTTCTTTGTCGGTTATTATACTAATTACTAATTCAAAATCTTATGCATTAAAAATAGTATGTATAACGATAACAATCAGCAGGCGATTACAAACATCTCTTAATCAAAAAATCTTAATATCAAGTCAAAAGCTTATGCTTATATATCTGTGTGAATACCGATAAAATCAGTTTGCAAAATAAAACGTCCACCGATTTTATTTCCGTATTATCGGTCGGACGGACGAAGAACAAAGATAAAAATGAAATATCAACCAGCTGCAAGGGAGCGGTATCGCAATGGCAACAGCTGCTGGCGTGGGCTTTCCCTGCAATACAGGAGTGATGTGTTTTCTTTGTCGCCGCGCAGGGAACTTCGAGTGATTTCTGATTATTGCCGGTGGGAATGTTTCGAACCGGACTGTGTTGAATAGAAGGCACCCAGTTCAATACAAATATTATGCTCGAGTGTGTTGAGTGTTACGGTTCAATAGCATGACACTGTGGGTGGAAACCAGTTGATTCGCTATACTAGACCGATCCCAGTCAGTCAATCATTACTAAATTCCACTAATTTCGGTAATGCGACAGGAAACTGATTGTTTGGTGATCATGGCTATAAAAATGGTCAATAAACATATCTTGACTCCCAAAATAGTTTTAGGCGTTGAGTTACATTTCCTGCAACACACCTCATACTGGTTCCTTACTAAAAACAAATTACACAATTCGATGCTAATGAACATCTTAAGTCCCGTATTTTGGGAGTCCACTAACCATACATGTCATGGTCTTTGAAATCTCCAGTTCAGCTATAAATGCGTAAGAAAGATTTCTTTGGCTATTCACTTTTGCTGTTAATTCTAAACTGCAAGAAAAATGTTATGGAAAACCAGTTGCGTGTTAAGTACCCCGGCACTGGTTGCATTTGAACATTAAAGCAACCCACACGTAGTGTATTTATGTGCATGAACACTTTAATATACAGTCATTCATTCATTCATGAATTTACGAAATTATTTCTATATAAAGAATTAATGCATACACATACACAATATACACACACATATATATATATACACATAATATACAGATATTCATTAATATCGATTTCACTTTACCTTAGGAATAATTTACTCCCAAAGGGAATTATAACTAATAAGTGCAACTGTCCCTACCAGGACTCTAACTTGTGGATCAGATGCAGAGGTCGACAGTCGACTTATTCATTCGGCTATCGAGACAGATGCCCTTAACAGTAATATTTCCTCTCTCTGGAAGCTATTCCCAAGGTAAAGCGAATTCGATATTAACTGGTATGTTAGCTTGTCTGTGTTCACAAGAAAGTCACGTACATACACACACATATGTGTGTGTGTGTGTTCGTACAAGTGTATCCATGTGCGGTATTAACAAACAATTAGTCAACAGCACAAATGTTCATAAAACTAAAACAACGCCTCTATTCCAGAAGTCTTCGTAGGTGAACATGAAGCTCAGACAACCCCGGACAAAAGCACCAACTCCAGAGGCAGTGTAGGGATTCAAGAGGAGAGACGGGGGGTGTGATAAATGACAGGACAACCAGGGAGAGGGAAGAAGAAGAAGAAACGAGAGAGAGAGAGAGAGAGAGAGAGAGAGAGAGAGAGAGAGAGAGAGAGAGGGGGGCACGAGGACTGGAAGTTGTTATGGAAGGGTCGAGTTCTGGTGTTAGGTAGTAGAGCAAGCGTGTCCTATTGTCAGTGGCGTCAGAGTCATCCATCAATCATCCAGCCGATATGTCCCAGCAGCGTTGGGACAGTTCGTCCCCTCTATCTTTAAATAGCGTCACCGCTTCCTTTTTCAATAATCAATTATTGATTTATGGTTTACTGGCTGGTTTATGTTTACAGGAGATGGCGGTAACAACAGGCCACTTCTGAAAGGTATGAACCAAACTGGTCGAGCAACGCCACTCCACAATACAGGCAGCGACCAATATCAATTTCACATCAATAAACTGTAACAACTTAATTTATATTATTTACTACTCTATATGACGATAACGAAAAACACGACTTCACCATAATTCTTCACCCTGATGACGATGCTTTCCAAAATCTCTGCAACTTCATTCTGGTTGTAAAAACCTTTGTAGATCGTCTAATTTAAACCTGATCAATTTCGCTTAGTATAACTCTCCTTGTCACCTCCGTTTCTTACCTCGGTTATTCAACATATCTTTCTGTCATTAACAGCGCCAGTCTGCACTACAAATCTCCAGCTTCTATTCCCAACAAAACTGAACCAAAGGCGATCACTCCAATCCACGGCCTCGCTCTTTCTCTTCGCCGCAAGGTCTTCTCGTTTATTATTCTATAGGAACCATCTTGGCCACTGCTCTCTTCAGCTAAAGAAAAGCTCTCCTCCCCATCTCTGGCGGTCACTTGCCCCCACAGAGTTACGACACTCCACATTTTCTGCAGCCGTCAGCAAACCATGATCAGTTAAGATCCTTGAATGTTGCCTTGAAAGTTGTGGAAAATCTGCTTTTATATATATATATATATATATATATATATATATATATATATATATATATATATATATATATTTATATATACATAAATAAAATATATACATAAATAAATATATACATATACTGTATATGTACATACATATATAAATATACATATATAATATATATATATATATATATATATATATATATATATATATATATATATATATATATAACTACCATCTCAACAAAACCTAAGTCACTTCTTGCACAGATTCCCTCCATCCCCTCTTTGCATGTGTGCGTCTCTCTCTCTCTCTCTCTCTCTCTCTCTCTCTCTCTCTCTCTCTCTCTCTCTCTCTCAGCTAAATCCTACACGACCCTTAAATACAAACATGATATTCGGGAAGGCTCCACTTTAATTAGCAATTAAAGCAGAATGGAGAGAGAGAGAGAGAGAGAGAGAGAGAGAGAGAGAGAGAGAGAGAGAGAGAGAGAGAGAGAGAGAGAGAGAGAGAGAGAGACATGGCGGCGAAACAAAGTCCACATAATCGGAGACCGAAATTATCTTTTGTATCTTCCATGCCAGCAACTTTGCATTTTTCCTTAAAAAATAAAATAAAAATGAGCAATAATTTATTTTTTTTTATTCTCCTCTTCAGCCCAAAAAAGCCCGAGGCATACATGTTACCTTATATAATAAGAAGGCTCAGTTAACTGGAGGATTTATTGGTTTATCCAACAGACACTACAAGTCGCTCTCTATAAAGCAATCTACTAGTTTCTATAGCTGTATATTAGTTTCTAACCAGAATTGTGATTTCCTATGACAGAATATCAGTTCACAAAGAAATGTAGCCATTTTAAAGACCTAATTTAAAAAGCCGGTTACCAGTTTGAACGAACAATCTACAGCAGCGTAAAGGCGATAATTGTAGTTCCTTTAATCAGAGAACAGGCAGATCATTTATTTCTTACCACCTACAGTATATGTAGATTAAAGAGGCCAGAGCACCTCTGAAACCCAAATACAGTCATTTCCCTTGAGGCATATTTCTCACCGTTGACAGGGAATTACCTTCCAGGGCTTTGTCGCTCCACATTTTAACGCAAATGTCATTTCTTGTTCGAGAAAAGAAAAATGGCTATTTTTCACTTTCTCTTTTTAAATGCCTGTAGACGTCTTGCGGTTAGTTTTCGTTTTCTACGATGTTGACATTATTTCAAACTGAATTACATCTATAAGCTGCGTTAATGAAAATCTTGAAATACAGCTTCAATGAGAAAAATAAAGCATAGTAACAAAAATGTTGCTTTGATGAGCAAACGACAATATTTGATTGATACACGAAAGAGCGCGACACACACGCACACATGCAAATGTACACTCACAAGCTCGCACACACACATACATGCATACACATATATAGTATATATATACACATGTATAGGCTATATATATATATATGTATATATATTATATATATATATATATATATATATATATATATATATATATATATATATATATATGCACACACACTATATGATTCAGTGAAAACAAAATTAAACACTGTATAAGCAAAAGGTGCGTCAAGTCTAATAGAACTCTCGTAAATCCCAACACCAACGTGCAAAGAAATTGCCAATGATATAATTTATGTTTTCGTTGCACGAACTGTCCTAACTATTCTCACGGAGTTAACTTACAACAAAGGCTCTTGCAGGCAAAGCAACAACCACACCGCCACACTTGACAAACAGCCCCAAGTTTAACCAAGCAAACTATTTCGCTGGTTTCTATATTCGTTTGTTTGCTGATTTATCCTTAAATTTGTTTTGCATTGTTTTTTTTTTCTTTATCCGTATGTACCTGTTTTAGATAATTAATAATAATAATAATAATAATAATAATAATAATAATAATGGTGAGAAACTCACAATGGTGTAGGTGTAAATATATATTAAAAATATATGCTAAACGAGAGCTTTCGACAACCTACTCAATTCTCCCTCTCAGTCTGGCCAATAATAATAATAATAATAATAATAATAATAATAATAATAATAATAATAATAATTGAGAGATTTACTTTCTATACAATTTCGACAAAGGAAGATCAGGTGCTTTTGGTTATGGATTTACTTCCCATGAACCCCTCCCCAACATACCCTTCCCCCCTTCACAACAAACTTCATCCCATTACAACTACGACAATCATTTACTCAAAGCCGCTGAATGAATTTGCTTGCATGGTAAATAAACGTCTTTTCAGGAGGTGCATTGGCAAGCAATGTGTGAGGAGCACCAAAATCATGACTTAGTTTTAACAACACTGATACAGCTAAAATCACTTTCATTGTTATTTTCGTAACTTTTCAAATATTTCAGTAGTGATTACATAATTATTATTAGTAGCAGTAGTAGAAAAGTGTATTCATATTAAGATCCCAAACATAACAGTACTTTAAGTTACATTAATTCAAAAATGTCTATCTTTTTATATTGTCCTCACGCCAGTAAGAATGCCTACGTTCCTGATGAACTTTCCCTTCTAACAATGACGGCCATTGGTTCTAAATAAATTCTTCTTCCTATTCCATAATAATTATCTTTCTCTAGAAGGATCTAGTTTTGCAGTCCATTCTTGAAAATTCTTCCATATCTTTTCATTCTTTTCCTACAGAGATGACTCAACATCGTATGCAACTTAATAAAAGAGATATATATTTTATTCAGGACTCACGCAGGCTCACAGAGTCCGACATTACCATACCTCTTCAACGTTTACTGCTGGCATCATTATTAGTTTGGGATAGAGCAGCAGCATCAAATTTTCTTTAGAATAATCTCAGAAGCGTTTATTATTATTATCATTAATAAATAATAATAATACCCACAACTCACCAGAACAGTAGCAGGCAGAAAAATAGAGAGAGAGAAACAGAAGCAAGGGCAGGGTCACTGATTAAACAAAATCCACTTGACTTAGTTCTGTCGTTAAGAGAAAAACAAGAGGACCGCCTCTAACGTGAAAGTAATACCGAACAGGGTCAGATATGTGATCAATACAATGCTTAGTACCTGGATGATATAAAAAAGAAATTACATCATCCAAACAATTCATCCCATTTTTTAGAAGTAGCAGTCTGAACTACGTGATGCCTACAATGACAAGTTTGGAGTAATATGAGCAGCTAAAATATAAAAAAATATGCTAAATTTAATGTCGTTTTCATCAAAGATAACAGAAGAATTGTTTGAAAGAAAAACTAGAACAGCTGGAAACTATACTTTAAGGCACTAACAATAAATCATTTTCGCCTTCCCCGTCATACATGTATTAAAATAATTGTTGGAAAAAAGGAAAATTAACTCACAACTAAGCTCAGGGATTAACGGCTGATAAACGGAGGGAGGAGAGATTATGAGAGCTCAGTAATTACAAAAATGAATAGCCGATATATATACACTGACATAAAGACTGAAAAGAATATAAGACAAAACAGAACTCCTGAGAAAGATAAATAAAATAAGAAAAGGAGCAGACCACATAGAAACAACAAGACTCAAAAATGAGCACAAACAACAACAAACATAGAAATGACCTTATAAGAAAAGTGCCAAGTCCTGTTGCGAAGTCCGATAGGAGGGCATACACAAAGTAAACTAAAAAGATGGGAGATGGAAGAAAGAGGAAAGAAATTTTCCTAACGTAGACATAATCACGCCAAAACATATTCGAGATAACAGGCCAAGTTAACATGTATTAGGAGAGAATGACGAGAGGTCAAAAAAATCACACAAACTTCACTCTGCAAAAGAGCATTAGCTCTTACCTAGAAAACTTCCCTGTTATGTCGGTTCCGAAAACTTCTAAATTCCTGATGGCTTTAAATAAACCTTGCGCAAAGAGTTACATTTTCTAACGGCAATTTCACTGAAGGATAAAGCATTGGTTTACAGACTTGCAGTATCACATGTCAACGGCGAGGTCTGAAAAAGACATTTAACAACTCTTCAGCCACTATAATAGATTAAGGAACTCTTCAGCCACTAGATTAAGGGAAAGTTTCGTTTAAATCCAGAAGAAGAACCATTCCCATGTGGAAGAGAAGATTAAGGCAGTTAAATGTGATTGAGTAATTGCCTGAGAAAAGGACTGTCTCTTCACTGACTTCTGAATAACTGGGGACCAGGAAGAATACAAGTAATTGATGTAAAGAATGGCGTTACGCGTCCTTATGAAAACATGGGTATTTAAAGAAACTATTTATAGATTGGCTGAAAAAAATTTAAAAGTTTATTTCTACAACGTTAAACTATCGCAAAATCTTATACCATATAATATTAAACAGACATTTATTTAAATACCTTACAAACAAAAGTATCAGTAATAATAAAAAAAATTAGATCCAGAACATTTAATTTATATACTTTGTAGTCAGTCAACGAGGCCCAAAACAAAACAAAACTACAGCCCAGAATGTATCATTAATCTGAACGAACAAACATACAAACTAACAGGCACGTAAAGAAGGAGGAGTGAGAAGACCAGAATGTTTCCTCGAAACTAATTACGATGAAGTCACATATATAAATATACACCATACGGATGACGGATGATAATTAACTTGTTCCTGTGCCCAGAGGAACTGTCACGTCAGTTTTCATCCGGATGTATGAGGCTGTTTAGCGGATTCTCGGAAGAAATGGTAGATGAGGGCAGAACAGGAAGCGGAGGTAGATAAGTGTGTTCGTGTTCCCTCTTCTTCATATGAAAGAATTCAGCGGAATTTTGCCAGTAATCATTGTCAAGGGGATAAAGGAAAGTGCACATGACGACGTCACGGCCTTTAGTAATTCTCTTCAACCGTAATAACATGAAGAGAATCTCTGTCTGACAGAGGATATTCAGAGATCAAATGCGATCACGGTGTTGTTGAAGGGTTTACTGTTTTCACAGCCTTTGATAAATTCAGTAAATAGACCGGAATAACCATTGCATATGCATGTACGCGAGACATGTTCCGTCATAAAAGGAGTAAACAACTGTATTTTAAACTCCGTTTTAAATGTGTTTTACACTTTCCGATCAACGAAAATGACTACATCGCTCTACCATTTTATCGAAGGTACTGTTGACAAGTTACGAAAAATAAAAGAAACGAAAATACAAGATTCTTTTAACATGATAAATACAAACTGGGAACACAAAAAGGCCTAATGGCCGCATACTTTCCGTTGAAATTCTTATTGTTTTTCTTTTTTAATAAACGGGACAAAAGTACACCAACATATTGGCAGTGACGTAGAAAACCACCACCAATGAGAGGAGCATTTGCCTCCCCCAACAGCGAGTACTAGACGATATTATTTTCAGAAGTTTGTGTGTTAGAGTACTGCTACGACCATTAGGGCGTATGAATTATCCACGAAGAAGAGACTGCGAGTTCGTGTCACCAACCATGGATTTCTTCGCCCTAAAATGAAAGATGGAGATGGAGTTGTTCGCCTGATCCCCTGGTGGATTCATCTCCACCCCCCATTAAGGAGAGAAGCGTCGTCCGTTTTCCTATTGTCTCCACTCTTTTATCTCACAAACTTCAGAAAGGAATGCCAGGGACGCGGTAGTTTTCACAATGGAGTGTCAAGGGCGTGTTGGTGTGACAGACAATGAGTTAGAGTAAAGACATGTTTCTTCCTTCCGACGAAGTTTTAGTCTAATCTAGCCCTGTTTCGAGAAACCCATACGTGTTCTATTTTGGTTTTTCAGTCAATACGTGAAAGAAGAAAATGGACTAGATAATCTAAAAAAACAAAAAAACTCAGGTTTCATAAAAAGGAAAATCAATCAAATAATAAATCTTTGACGTTAAAATAAAAGTGCCTAAGAAACAAAGGCCTGCCGCCCGTTGCAGATGAAAACATCTCCCCAAAACCAGAGAGACAAAGACCCATAGCAATGATCGAACTACCCTTCCATTGATCATTAATGATGAACAAAGTCAGGGGACGGGGGCCAGATAGCAGATGTGATTTCATCTACTATTGACGCCTTAAGCCTGACAACAACGACTTTTAATTCGGGGGGGAAACTTTCGGCGACACGGGCAAACTTTGGACGATTCTCATCAGTCCTCTCTCTCTCTCTCTCTCTCTCTCTCTCTCTCTCTCTCTCTCTCTCTCTCTCTCTCTCTCTCTCAGTTAACTTTCATGAATGGTTACTGTACCTTCGTTTACTTTCACTGTGAATAGTATACCCTGTGTGTCAGTATGTATACGTACGGAATATGAGCTTGCTTTTATTAATCAGTGTCTCCTGTGTATACTTAATAAAATATCGAAGCTTATACAAACTTATACACGAACAATTGGATGTACAACAAAACGTTCCGCCAAAGTGGAGAAAATATTTTGTTATCTTACGAAAGACAATCGAGCAATTCCTGAGTTTGTCAAAGATTATAAAAAAAAAATATCCCTAGCCATGCAATTTTTCGTCAAGCATCCAGTGGTAAATAAACTGAATGCAAAGAAAGAAAGAAATAGAGACAGACAGACAGACAGACAGACCATTACAGAAACCACAAGGACGATCTCCCTTTTTCGTCCGCCTCATGTATCCTTTCAACTGGTTGCTGGACCAAATCCATGGCATTAGATAAGTTATCCTTCATTCTGCAACCTTACACCTGCTATATCTTATATATATATATATATATATATATATATATATATATATATATATATATATATATATATATATATATTATATATATATATATATATTTATTTATATATAAGTTTATATATATATATATATATATATATATATATATATATATATTATATATATATATATATATATATATATATATATATATATATATATATATATGTCCTATATATATGTCCTTTGGGCATGAATAATAAGCTCCATCGAGCATTATTAATCATGGTGAGAGCGCAACAGTAATGCAAAACCTTTCCTTTCAGGAATGCTGGGTAATTAATTACGTCCATCAACAAGGTGAAGTGGGAGACATAGATTTATATTAAAATTCTAGTTTATGATGTTGCAGAAAACCAGAGGCTATTCTCTTTGACAGAGATATGGGTTCATCAAGGAAAAGCTCCAAAGAGATAGAGTTGTCTAGGTGGTGCACCTAAAAATGTATCGAATTTCCAAGATATGGTAACATAAGGATTTTCTTTACATTATACGGGTAAACTTTAAGGGGGCCCTACCCTCTGCTTTCTGTACATTCACTATAATTTAAGAGACCAGCCACGAATGAAAAGGTAACCTACATTTATGAACAAAATTACATATGTAAATTTATGCTTTACTTGCCCGTTAGCGCTTGTATCGTTTAATTTCAAATCCACCACCATTTCGAAAAAAATACAAAACCAAAAATCAGTCTGAAATGAAAATACATAACAAGAAAACACAGGAACTCCCACACAAAATTTAAATTATTTGCTTGATATTTAGTGAAACACAAACGCTAATATTTTGACCAACAATGCTTGGCTCGGGAATGGCACGCTCAAATTTGATCGGCTTTTCCCGTGGAGTTGGGAAAAAGTTTTGTTCGTGAACACACAGTTGTGATCAACACTAACTGCCTTACACTTATTTCTAGTTAAAATGTGCATACACGGGGAATAAGCAAATACGACAGCTCCAGAATGGAATACTAATTTGTGGAAAATGATAGACAGAATATAGAATTTAGCCCAAAGGCCAAGCTCTGGGGCCTAAGGGGTCATTCAGCGCTGAAACGGAAACTGACTGTTGAAAGGTTTGAAATATGTAACAGGAGGAAAACATCTCAGTTGCAATATAAAGCAATTGTTAGGAGAGTTTGAAAACTAAGATGGAAGAAAGAAAACATGTATGAACGGAGGTACAGCAAAAGTAATGAAAGAGGTTGCAGCTAGGGGCCGAAGGGACGCTGCATAGAACCTTAAGTAATGCCTACAGTGCACCGCATGATGTGCAATGATGGCACTATCACTGCCTCTACTACGGAAGCTAGTAAGAGGGTGCAGAAACAGGATACGGAAAAGGAGGAAGCATAATAATGTGAAAAGAAAAAACTACCGAAATAAGCACAGGCGCACGGCATTCCAACATCCACGGTTTCCATAACAAGGTTAAGATTCCACCATCTATCCCTACAGGCCTGAAATCTCATCGTTCTGGAAGGGGATTAGGCCAATCAGGCCGTCTCATGGTCGACTACTATAGTACCATGAAAGAAGACACTAAATTTCTCCAAATAACATGCAGACGAAACAGCAGATTGCAGATTTCCGAATGCCATATGTACAATGGTTGCTACATGGCCCAATGAACACTTATTACAGGAAAGAAAATCGGCAGTGATAACAGTAATTAGACCAACGACTGTACTGATAACATTAACACCAACATAATCATAAATGCTATTACCAGCAAAACATTATTACTAATCTGGTTAACACTCCCCGTAGCAATAATAATGCTAAATATTATAGTTAAGAAAACATACAACATTACGTTTCCAGAGAATGAACTCATTCCAAAGAGCCACGCTCCACTGCAAATTACAACAACAAAACAACACACCTTCCTTTCATATACAACCACATTCTTCTCTTGCAGAAACAACGGACAATTGCGTCTTTCAGCCCCTCTTCAACCGAAGCATAAAGAATGGATATAATTTGCAGCTGAATACGAGAGCAGCCCGTTGAAGCGCACGCTTGAAGCAAATTAATCACGGCGGCCGATTGTAATTTCAGGCTGCTTCCACACGCCAAGCACTCGAAACACGAGCTACTCCGTCAGGGGCTCTTAAATCTTCCTTGAGGCGTGCCACCGGGGGTGGGGATTTTAGTGGGGCGTGGTGGGGGGGGATACAGAGGAGGAAGATTGGACGGAATGGAATTTGGGTTTCAGTAACCATTCAAAATAAAATCCCGTTAAACAAAGCCACCTAACAGTCTCAACAGGAGTCCTCTTCCCAGTGGCATCAGGTTACGAAGTAACCCTCTGGAAGTGTTACTAAGGAACTGCTATCTAGCTCGGTTCTTTTATAGATGCTACAGTACAGCATAGGCGAAAGGGGAACAATTACAAATTAAAAATAGTGTTTATTGGTCATTCACCTTTTCGAAGTATATCATTTTACTTGTTTTTCTTTTATTTCAACTCTTGACCATTTCCTCTTGTAAATCATTATGAACTACAGGCACTTCAAATTACCCAGTTTTAACATATTATATTGTGATAAAAAAACGACTTAATATTAGCAATGTAACATATAAACATCCCAGTTTTGACATCGTTAGCGCATTAAAGTACAACTTTGAGATACTTAAATATATATTTTTATACTGAATCTCAGATCTGATGGTCAATAAAACGAAACGAATACCCAAATGTATAATGGAAAAATAATTCGGCGTGCACCTGACAATCTTGAGGAAGTTCACACCAACAACTATAATTCATTTGCTACCGTAAGAAAGGACATGCATTTTTTCTGACTAGGACACCTGAGAGCTTGATCGACAATGTGACTGTGATCTACAACTTCAATTTACCAAAAACCAGAACGGCGTTACCCTGACTGTGACCGATACAGGAATTCATGTGCAAAATAAATTAAGGGAAAAATTAGATAAAAGACTATCTTAGAATTATACATTTTATTTACTCTCAATGCACACAAGCAACCAAGCAAACAAAGTCGTCAGGTGGGTAATGAACTGGAGCAGCTGACAGATGAAGCATGAAATTATCCTCCAGTTCGCGACAAGAACTATATATATATATTACTGCGATGTTTGCTCAGACCAGTCGATAGCAGAGAGCTTTCAGTTAACTCTGTCTCATTTAAGAAAATCGCAAATGTGGCGTCTGGGTATTCGAAATATCGGCGATTTATTATTATTATTAAAAAATAGTTTTACTAGACCACTGAGCTGATTATCAGCTCTCACAGGGCTGGCCAGAACAACTTGTTTCTATTTATATTTTGTTATTTAAATGTTTTTCAAAAACTTTATAACCGGATTCATTTCAAATGCTGTAGTTTCTAACAAAATATCAGTGATTTAAAGTAGGCTTTCTTCATGCGATTACAATGATTCAGACGTCATTAAAAATTTAACTTTTGTTAAGATTTCCTTTCTCTGTTTGTACCTTACTAAAGATTGAGATTTACTCTGCCTTAAATTTGGACTTATACCATGAATCTCTCCTCCAAAATGTTGAAACAGTACTGTGAAAAGGAAGAAGCACCAAGAGTCACAATGATAGCCTCTATGTCACATAAATGAATATGTATTTAACTGGTACTGAAAATGGAAATATTTTCATCACGAGAGAGGGAAAAAGTAAAATTATGGCTAACGTTTTGAAGTTATTTGAAGATGGTACCAAAACTGAACAAGAAGGATGAAATACCATTTGACGAGACGAAGCCATAAACAATAAACTACAGAGAACGAAAACAGGGTAATCTACAAAGTTGGATGAAAGCAACAAAGTACATACACTTTTATGGCAAAATAGGAAATCAAGGATTAAAAATTGAAAACCTGCTGCATAAAAATCAAAGAAAATTCTTTCTTTCTCTCGCCGTAATGAGTACTTCTTGAACAGAAGTTAATTCAGGCTCACGTTGTATCGTACAGTAATTGTAAAATTTATAACTTGGCGTTCCTCCATTTAGAATATAAAATATTCAGTACGTGATCTTTTTTTTATCGCGCTGATTTATCATTTCACCTTCCTCCTAAATAATGCAATGAATAAATTACCGAGGAAGTTTTAACGTAATTTATTCATTGAGAGTTCACATATATTATAGCTTCGCTCTACCTCTGGATAAACCTTCATGAGAATTTCGTCACTTACTTCACTTGATATATATATATATATATATATATATATATATATATATATATATATATATATATATATATATATATATATATATATACATACATACATACATACATACATACATACATATACATACATACACATATACATTATATATATATATGTGTGTAGTAATGTGTATGTATTTATCAAGGAATATTCAAAAATACAATACATACGTAAGCAATGTTTCTACAACATAGATTTGCTACTACAGAAAAAACCATTTTGTTCCATCACCATGTAATTTTTTAATTGTTTCTGATCGTATACGCTTACATATGAAAATTAACTCTTGGAAAATTTCAAAAATAACAACAACTGAACATTTCAGTGTGCAGACACTTCAAAGATCATCCTCGAATTGATCTCACGATTACAATGAACTGTGGATCCAAGGACCGCAGATTTCCAATTCCTCAAGGCTCTCTTTTCTTACTTAAATTTAGCTGCATTTCGGCCAACACGTCCTCTTGCTCCACTGTTTTACTCATATCTGTCACTCGAATTAGTTTCTCTTCAATGTTCATACGCTCTTCCTACCCTCTTCATTCTCATCTTCCGTCTATCAAGGGCCGAGCTTCCTATCTCTTTCCTGGTCTATGGCATTTTCCTTCTGGTATCGTTCAGAAAACGGAACTGGTACACCCGCCATTTCCCCTTTTAAAACTAGCTTTTACATTTGTTTGCTATGGTATCTGCATAGACTACTCTATGATATAACGTTACTTCTATGCTCATGTTTATAAAAACAAAAACTGTACTTTGTCAGAGTTGTCCCTGTGTGATGATGCAATAATGATAGTCAATTTGTCATTTAAATCAACAAAATATAACTTGCTAGCATAAACTACTAAGAAAAGGATTATATTTGCATTTTCGCCTGTTTATATTAGTAATCTATGCTGCCTAGATAAACTGCAGTACCTGCAAACTTTCAGGGTGAAATATATGCCTATTGGGCTCTGTGAAACACCAGTAAACCAAGTTACCACAATTTTCAGAAAGATTCTTCGGTGCTTTTGTTAGGGTCCGCATTTGCAATGCTCAAAAGAAATCAGTAGTAAAGCCAAGGGAAAACTGCAGTATCTACCATTTTTTCTCGATTTTGTATTTTGCGATACTGCAGTCTTCCATTTTAGGGCAGTATACATGGCCTGGACGATGAACGCTAACGGAACGAAACAATTATTCTCTAACACGCTAAAAATATACATTCTTACTGAATGTGTTTCGATGGGTCCTACTGTACTACGTATGAGTGTCTCCACTTTCAAAGTACTACCAATCCGGTGTGTAATAAGGCGTAGCCCTAAATGTCGAGTCAACATTAAACATTCTACTTTAAGAATTTGTGGTAAGATATTTAATGATTTTATTTATCTGCAACGACATTCAGCGAGTTCTTACATTATTCGAGATATTTTGTAAAGAGAAAAATCCTCTCGATAATTAGATAAGCCATATTTCTAAAAGATATCTTTGTTTAATCTTTGCAAGTTTAATTCAAATCTCACGCAGTGATAATAATCGAGACGAAACATGAAAAATAGTGTGTCATCTGCAAACTACTTAACAGCAATAACAATAATAATAATATGCATGGCGTAATGTGTGTATCTATTTATGCTGATATACTTAAGTGGACCAGTTTGAATATGTGCACTTATGAATAGTTGTCCTGTGATATGATTGATTTTCAAGGCGTTTCAGTAACCTTTCAGTAACCTTTACAGCTAACAGTTTCTTGGTTTCCATTTGCTCGCAGACCGTTTCTATTCTGGTTTCACTCAAGCGCATCAAAGCTTGCTTTCTGCGACCAAATATAGATCTGTTAAAGCCGCAGACTTCAATGTGTTCGCCCAAGAACTTACTGTACTATGAAATAAGTACACAAGAAGTAACTTTTGATATCCAGAGATGTAAATTAATCACAGACGTCACTGTGTATCATCTACCGGACGCTTATGAATGACATAAGTCACAATTGTGATAGTCTCTTCACTCGCTTACAAAAATATTCTTGAGACATTTAAACGGCCTAAAAAATATGCGATAATGTTATGCTGCAATCAAATTATTAAAGAACACTCTAAACGCAATCTTGAAGTTATTAACTCTTTAAATACTGTAGTTTCATAAAAGCGTCAAATTACTAAACAGTATATATATATATATATATATATATATATATATATATATATATATATATATATATATATATATATATATATATATATATATATATATATATATATATATATATACCCATACATACATACGTTCTTGTGAAATTTGACCGAACTCTTAAACAGAATAAATATGATCACCCATCCAAGAAACTCCATTCGCATCCCAAAAATTCGGAGTGACTTTCGAGGAACAAGAGGAAAACAAAGCGCCAGCAAAGCACCTCGCCATCCAAGCAGCACATAAAAGACATTTCGAGAGAAAAAAATGTAAATTCTGGCCGCGAGGTCCTTTCTCCAGCGAGATATGTGTGGATTATCAGGAGCAACAGGCTGCAACATTTCGCTGCAAATGTATGAACTGGGTCCCCAAAGAAAATGTCCGGCGTCTCTTAGTTGTAACAGAGGGTGTCCTATCCATGGTGGATATTGTTCCTTTTATATGCCGTAAGCCCCCAATCACCCAGGCTCCCCCGCCCCCCGCCTCTCTCTCTCTCAATAATGTGAAGAGAAAAGAAACAGCAGTATACCATAACCTCTGCGTTTGGCGAAATATATGCTAGACTCAAACTTACACATTCAATAACATACTTTTACAGATTCCATGCAATAAGCATTTTTAAAAATAAAGTTTACAGTAAAACTGAGGCAAAGAAACAACAAGATATCGGGTTCTTTTTTCGAGACAACTAATTAAGGCGAAGCAATAGGGCTTTCAAAAGGGTTCGTCTGAGACGAGGAGATCTATTCATTCCACCGGACAAAATGAGAGATTGGCACAATACTGACAACCGTAAAGGACATCCATCGCACTCAAATAAGGAGGCCTGAGACCCTCAATGATTACGAACGTAACCATTCAATGCATGCGCCAGTGCCCTGAATGAAAAGAGGCAGAGAGAGGGTTTGAAACGTAATACGCCTCTGCTTACAATATCTTTTTATTTGCAATTATATAAAGGCTCTAACACTTCACTGTGGGCTGTTTTTACATTAATATTGATTTTAGCTTTGTTTACTATACAAACAAGTCTGGACAAACTCGACAAATAATTAAACATTTGGCGTGATATCTTTTTTTTTTATGAATGGGCTTGTTAGGGCAAAAAGTCAACATTGAGTTTAATTCAACCGATGGGATTCCGGCATCGTTTGACAGAGTACTAGCTGCTGCAACTCTGGTGTGTTTATGTTCATCATCAACACAATTCACTCTTCAGACATTTGACAAATGCCCTCTATTACTCATTGTGAAGTCACTAAGCGAAAAAGGTCTTAGCTCACACACTGAAGCTACTGAATTCAGTGCTTTACTTCGTGCTCACAGAGAACTGAGGCCTTTCATTCTTCTACAGATCTCGCTGCTTGCCACTAGAAATAAATTGTTCAACTGTTTTCCATCTCTATAGCTGTGCTTTTACTATAAAGCATATCATCCACTGCTTGATAGAAATTCATTTCTCGTCAACATAGGTTCACCTTTGGGATTCTAACGGAACTGGCCAAGAGGTTCCAGCGTTCACTGGGAATCGAACCACGGAACTGGCCAAAAGGTTCCCGCTCACTCGGGAATCGAACCACGGACCTTTCGCTGGTGAAGTAAACGTCCTGGCCATTTGAAAATAGACGTAGACTACGCAAAGAATGCTGTCTTAACTGGCAAACCGCCGCAAGAGTGATAAAGTTGCTTCACATAATGAATCATATATCTAGATATATGGGACTCAAGCCTAGGAAAAACAAAAGTAATGAGGACAGAGTATGTATAAAAGGGTGAAATAACATTTGATGGCGAAAGCATTAACGAGGTTGAATCTGTCAAATAATCTTTAAAATAGTTAGGAACAGCGATTTCTAATACAGGCTCTCTTGAGCTGGAATTTAGCGAAAGACTAAAAAAAGGCAACTCAAACAATGGACATGCTGTGTAATCTTTGCATATCAAACAGACTGAAATTGCATACGGATATAAGATTATACATTAGCTAGTATGATCCGTAATGCGATACAGACACGAATCAAGGTAGGACAACGAAGGTTTATATCTAGAAGATTTTGTCGATTTGAAAATAAAGCTTTACGCAGAATATTACTAATCAGGTGGCAAAATAGAGTAAGAAATTATACAATATAGGAAATTACGTAACTTCCATATGTAAATGAAATAAAGTTGGAGAGATGAAATGGCTTGATGGAAATGACTTGGTCATGTCCTACTCATAACCTGGGAGAATATTACGCGATTGTTATACATACATACATACATACATACATATATACATATATATATATATATATATATATATATATATATATATATATATATATATATATATATATATATATAAATATATATATATATATATATATATATATATATATATATATATATATATATATATATATATATATATATATATATATATATATATATATATAAACCTACTATAGCCAGAAAGCACCCTCCCAGTCTAACGATTTAATGGACGAGTCATTGCTCTATATGAGATGGGACAACGAACTGAACTGTAACGCAACACCGTTCTGCCTATAATTTTGTTTTTGTTTGTACTTATCCAACACTGTTATTACGGTAATGATCGCTAATATACATACATACATACATACATACATACATATATATAATGTGTTTGTGTGTGCGCATGTTTTTACGCATGTACGTATGTGCGTGTGATGCCAACTGCAATAACAGCACACAGTGATTAAAGAAAATAAACAAACACAAGCAGAAGAATTTTCCTAATCAATAAGTTTTGAACTATAACATTTGCAAACAAGTGTCGATTTATGCCGGAAAACAGCTACATGGTGAGAATTATTTTCCTTATGGCGAATGGTTCCTGTGTAACGCTGTCTTTATTGATCGACAGCCTACCCATTGACAGCCAAGCTCTTCGGCTTCTGTGTGAACTGATGGCACAATAGAACAATCACCATTAGGATTAAAAAGTCAAGCGTTGTACGAACGCTTAACGTCCGAACGTATGCACGTATGATTCTGGTGGTTTGATATTGTATTGCTGATATGCTTCCATATAAAAGCTCAATCTACCTGTGTAATGGTGAACGTTTAAGTTTGTATATTATGTATTTACACACACGCACACATATATACATATGTATATATATACGTATGTATGTATATATTTATACACTGACAGATATATGTGACCAACATATAACTTTTTCCTACGCCGGTTTGTGCGTTAGCATATATGAAAGTGCGGCAGTATTCATGTGACTCTACTGCGTGTAATAATCTGGCAATGTAAAGTACAAGCAAATTTATATCAAGCTTCAACGATATCACTCACTAGGAAAGCGTCCCTACTTTATTTAAGTTTATATATGTTCAACGCCATTACAAAAACGGATACAAACGCAAAAAGTCAACCTACAGACGCAAGCCTGGACGTATTAATTTACATCGGTCAGGGAGGGGTTTCTCTCTCTCTCTCTCTCTCTCTCTCTCTCTCTCTCTCTCTCTCTCTCTCTCTCTGTACATGAGGGAATTAACTGTAGAACGCAGAGCACCCAAGCCAAAGGCCTCCGCCTCCACCCGTCTCTTGGCGGCCCCAGTCATTCCTTCTTCTTTAATAGTAAACAATCCGCCAGAACCATCACTCTCTCCGTTACCTATCGTTTAATAGGCTCCCTCGCCGTACGTATTGTTTCCCCTCATCCGAACGATTCCCTCGCCCTCCAAACCTTTCCCCTCATTTCGTTTTAACTCCGCTTAATCTCGCAGTAATGCTTTTGCTCGATATCGCTCAAATGTAACTCGCGATCAAATGATGTGGAAGGGGAGTGGGATGGGGATCCACGGTGGTTGGGGGAGGGGGGGATGTGGGTATTTTCAATGCCAGTCAGCCAAGTCCAATCACGATCATTCCAATCAAGAGATAGGACCCTTTTCATTATTCGCCATTTGTTTTCAATCATCTACATCAGCGACGCTACTAGACTTCGTAGTGGTCAAAATAGACTTTACCCGGTATTGGTAATTATTTCTATTTTGAGGTACTAACGAAAATGAATATATACCCCTTTTTGGTGTCGAGGTCTTTTCCTCGTGGGATTTGACATCAAGGTCTGGTCACTCAGACAGAGGGATCTGGCATCAGGAGGACAACGTGAGAAGAATTAACAATGCTTCTAAGCCTTTTCCCCAGGGAGCTTACCGGAGAGCACAGAATTGACGTGCTCTTGTATTTCGTTCGGCGTGGCTCAATTAGAGTTGATCAAGAATTTGAAAAAGTATTTAATGATTACCTCGTAACATGATCCTCTCCAGGTGACACGACTTGAACATTTTCCTTTCATTAAGGATAACATACAGCATTGTTTTTTTCTCACTGAAACATCTTATAATTTGGCTTGGATTATTCAAACTATTATACTAGAATTTTCACTAACTTGATTGGGCGTGTTCCTGCGTGTACAGGCCTATGCTTTTGTATATTACCTCAGATATTAATAAAAGAGCAACACAAACACGCACGCACACACAAACACACACACACTTCCTCTCTCTCTCTCTCTCTCTCTCTCTCTCTCTCTCTCTCTCTCTCTCTCTCTGTCATACACACACACTCATATATATATATATATATATATATATATATATATATATATATATATATATATATATATATACATATATATATATATATATATATATATATATATATATATATATTATATATACATACATACATACATACATACATATACTGTACATACACACGTACAAATACACACATGCACACACAAACACGCAGGACGACAACTATTCTATGTAATCACAAACTTTTCGTAAGAAAAAGAACAACCGTCCTTACCGTTAAAATTATCATGAAACATTCATGTGTAAAAAGCCTAAACACAAAACCTGCCAGCAACTGATCTCACATGGGAAAGCGCTGTATGCGTTTAGATTCACAAACAGTAATTCTCATAATAAATTATAGGATTCTAGGGGGCCGCAATTAATGTCGAAGATAAAAAAAAAAAAAAAAAGTGAACTTCTAATTGGTAAAGTCGACGAAAGGTCCTGGCACCGGAATATAAAAAAAAAAATTGATGATGATACATAATTGAATAATAAGATTATCTTCAAAGCCACGCCCAAGTCAGAGTCATTAAGATTAAACGTTTGCCTTAAAGTTTTATAGAGAAAAATTTCCAGCTTCACAGCGACAATATTTTATAACCTTAGTTTGTACAGTTATATCCTTATAAGGAAATGTCGACAAGAACAAACATTTGATAACCTTTTCAAACAATTGGATCGTCAAAAATCACGCCAGAAAATCATCAGCAAAAAAATCATAACTCGTTTACGGAAAATAAATCGAATCAACTTTTAGGACGTGAGGGGAAATATGGCCCTGCAAGATGAATTAATAATGAAAACTTTATTAGGAGAAACCGCGCCGGGCGTCAACGCATCAGAAAATTATCAAATGTTATCAAGCCTATTATTTAAAAATGTTGAAATAGAGCGACTTTTAGTGACAAAATAAAAATATACATACATACACGAATACATACATACAAGTATATATAAATACAAATAAACGCACATTTCTAGGTATACAACCTTCATTTGAAAGTATACATATCCTCTCATAAGATACAAGACACATTCCTTACTAACCCTAGCGAGATGAGGAAAGAAGAAGGAACAAGATTAAGCCTTACTACTCCTTAATGAACTTGACAGCACAATTTGAAGTAAGAGGTCGACTGACGGCTGTTTCGATACTGCCTAATAGGAAGAGGAACACTCTCCTTGACTTCAACAGAACAGCTGGCAAAATAATAATTGTGGAAGAGGAAAAAAAAATACTGTTGAAAAGGAACATAACAGAAGATGAGAACACCACACACAAAATTCTCAATGCGAACCAAGATGGAAAAGGCAACGACGAAGTTTCGCCTAAAATAATGACGAAGGAGCTGACGACATCTACACAAAACCCAAAATTTCAGGAGCAGATTTCGCAGCCAAATCCACGTGAACTGCCTATAACAAGTTTGTTGAGGGAAATTCCAGAGGGCTGACGAATTTGGTGAGACGCAATGCAGTAACGCCACTGTATTCATTTTCACAGAACAGGCTCGCGTAACAAGTGTATGGGGTACTTGAAAATAAAACCAAGTAGATGAGTTAAGCAACAACAAAGGGAAAATGAAAGTGTAGCAGAGAACTACGGGACAAAATGTGCAAAACGTTAGCAAAATTACAAATATTGGAAAGATATACTTTAAATATTGAAGATAACAGATGTAAAAAATGGCGAAGCACCATTTTGAAAAAATAACGTATCTAATGACAAAATTGAAAAAACAAAGAAAAACGAGGCCGTTTAACCTGACACTCGCTCTGATTTCAGCTTCAAATCCCAATTTTATTTACACAAAATATATATATCTATATATATATTAAATACGGTATGTTATTTTAATAAGACGGCACTGAGGCTATTATAATTATACATACATACATATACACACACATATATATAAATTATATATATATATATATATATATATATATATATATATATATATATATATATATAAATTTTTACTCACATCAGGATTGAACCCAGGTCTTTCAACTGAAAGACCTGGGTTCGATACTGATGTGAGTTAGAAATTTATTTCTGTTCCACAAGTAATTGTGTTGATTATTTCTATAATTTCTATATATATATATATATATATATATATATATATATATATATATATATATATACATACATAGAATTTTCATGTATTTTAACAGCTAAATACTAGAAACGATATGCAGCACAAGTGTAGTACACACGTAATGTTTTGGGTCCCCAATATTGAATTTCCGTTGCCTCCAGACTAAACTCGAAGGGATGGATAACTTCATTAATCATTCCCACTCCCGTTGAATTTTAGTGCTCTAAATTTTGGTAGCTTCAAATTAGGAAATAATATATTCAACGGCATCAAGTATCTATGCAAAGCTATACACAATTCAAATCATCATAAATAAATAGATATATACAGTACATCCACCAAACATACATACATACATACATACAACCATATATATATATATATATATATATATCTATATATATATATATATATATATATATATCTCTCTCTATATATATTTCTAGGAGTATTCCCCTGTATCTACAGCACATAAATATAAACATATACAATCGTGTGCTTGTATTGCCGTTTCAGCCGCATGTCGCAAGTAACACAGGAGGAGGAAGATCCTTTGCCCCTTTAAGGAGACCTATAACATTCAGGAAAACTAATACCGCTTAATCCTTACTCTTAAATTGGCAGTCAACACGGCCATTACAGCAATGAAACTCCCACTGCCGGAGCAATAAAAAAGTAAATGGTTGCAGTAAATCAAAGTATAATTACCAAAAATTGGGGGGCTTTCAGCGGTAGCTCTTCACTCAATACTAGACCGCGCCTCACCTGCAAAATACAAATGAAGTAATGTTAATAACTCTGGAAAATATTCAGAAATGCAAGAGGTCAAAGAAGACGTAATCATTTTATCAAAAGCAAGAGGAAAAACAAGTTAGTAATGAATCGTAAATATTAGAAAATGTGAAACATATTTTAATGAGAGTAATAACCATGGACAAAAAAGCAGATTATTATCAACTTTTTTCTAGCGCCATCCCAATTTGGGAAACGCATGTTGGAAAAAACATTATTATTATCGTTGTTGTTTGTGAAGCTCATAATAATAAAATATATAAAACGAAAAATAAAAGGTATTTTATATTCATTATAGAGCTGATTAGATGACCAACTTTCCACCATCAGTGATAAAACTGGCGCCATTTCGAGTGACTTATGTAACCAGAGAGTAATTTTTTAATCAAAAGTGGTTGGGACCTTTTACATGTGACCTTGCTGTTCAAATTTACGCGGTGTTACATGCCTAGAATAGCGATGAATGTTATTGTTAGTACTGAGCTGATGTGCGAAATAATAATATCATACTACTTACATATAGCACATTTTTTTTATCAGTACCCCCGTGTGAATTGTATATTAAGTGACATTTGTAGCTTAGTGTTTGTGAATGTAAAAAATGTCACGCTGTATGTGAAAAATTTTGTATATACTGTATATATACGTATGTATGTATAGTTGTGTATGCATGTATGTACGTATGTGGATATATATGTATTTATATATACATATACATATGTATATTTGGTTGTATATGTATATATGTGAATACAATGTTCTGCTTTTTGTGTGTGCCCCTAATCATTGTGAGCTATACTTCGTGCGTTCTGGAATTTTGTAAAATTTTACTTTGTACACAATTCCCCGTTTTGCACACATTTATAATACATAAATGCATCGTTTATTTTCTACATCATATCTACTCCAAGTTCACGGACAGTCAGGGAAGCGCCATGCTGCTATTCTGGGTTCACAGTCCTGTTAAAGCGTGAAGTTTATAGTCTGCGCACAATTCTACTTCGTTTCAGCTCTACTTCTGCTACTTGAGTTCGGCTCTATTGTATGTAAAGAAACGAAAGAGTACTTAATGTCTCCGAAATACTTGGTTTTCTCTCTCTCTCTCTCTCTCTCTCTCTCTCTCTCTCTCTCTCTCTCTCTCTCTCATATCCGTTCCACCTTGTGTGTACACTACTATTAAAATTGTTTAACGTGTCATGTATATTGATATACTCCCATAACCACTATGGGAATCTGTTTAAGCAGTGATAATTTTACTAAAGGCTTTACTTTATATTCAGACATCAATAAAAATTTGCCGATGTCTATATTTCTAGGGCAGTTGAATTTGTGCAAAACACATTAAAGAAACTGGCACTGGTTTGAGTGCGTAACAGTGTTAACTAATTAATGAGTTTATCAGTTAATAATGTTACACACTCATTAAATGAACCCATTAAAAGATTGTGAATGACAGGGTTCAGGAGTGCCATAAGTTTACTGAATATTAAATTTTTTTCACTATGTTCTCATCAGCAGCAGGATCTTAAGTTAGTTGAAAAAAAGAAGTCAATATATTCAGGTTTTAAGCTGTGTGTGTGTGTGTGTGTGTGTGTGTGTGTGTGTGTGTGTGTGTGTGTGTGTGTGAAGAAAGAAGAGAGAGAGAGAGAGAAGAGATATTTAGATTCAACAAGAATGCCTCGCGTTTCGCCTGAAGACTACATAGTTGACATCTAGGAATTCTTAACAAAATTCAAGCCGTCAACTAACATAAACCGTGCATACGTTTCAATCAAACGGCGGATATTATTATATTCACTTTCACCCACACTGCAAATTCTAATGAAACAAACAGAATAAAATGAACTAACTGAAGAAACCCTAACAGAGCACGATGTCCATATATAAAAAAAAGAGTGAGCCAAGAGTGAAGATAAAGCGAACTAAACAAGAGACAAGCAAATAACCAAACAATCGAAATTAAACCGAGGCAAAGTGGCAGGGGATTTTGAAGTAGAATTATAGGCATTAACTTATTTTACCATGTCAATAAATCTGGGCTTAACGCCACTGCATAATATTAGTGCACCTCTCCCGTCAAAAAATGGCGACAATAATCAAGCAATACATCAATTACATTACGTTGCTCTGCATTTTTTTTTATTTTGTGATAATTACACGGAAGTTCCACTGACTTCGCTATGAACAAAAAATTAAAATATAGATTTATTATGCGTTTAATTCATGATATAATATTCACTAAATATTCATGTTCATATTAAAATACGTATTAAAAAGCTTTTAGTTTTTCGGTATTTTACGAGATGGGTATTTTAAGCTAATAAGAATCATCTCATATTTTAAAATAACACTAACATTAATAAAATTGTTCACTTTTAAACCAGACCTGAAAAGTTATTTTCACTGCTGCCTCCACAACGATGTAATGTAAAACCGCAGTTAATATAATCCCACAAAATGTTCAAGATTACATTTACAGACTGTGACAAAAGATTAGGTTTTACTGATATGGTTAAAACAGCAATGCGACAAGCTTCTCCTGGCAAAAGTTCTCTTACTGAAGCCGCCAAGAAGAGCAAATCAGATTTTTCGAAGCTAACAGGAGCAATTTCAAGCACTTTTAGTAACTAGAAAACTAGGTTTCCTACAGCTAGAAAAATCTCATTACCTGAAGAAACAAACAAGGACGACAGAGAAGAGAGAGAGAGAGAGAGAGAGAGAGAGAGAGGAAAATATCACATTATCTGGAGACTATCAAGTTTATGATTATTATGCAAACAGGTCATTTGACAAGGAGCAAAGTAAACTTCGAAGTCAAATTTAGAGGACACGGTCACAAGATTCCTTTCATTTCAATTCTTCCACGTCAGACCTTTCTTCTTCGTTTTTTCATTTCTGTACACTTTCCCGTATTAATATACTATCGATTTCATATTTTTTAAACAAATTTCTACCACATAATAGGAAATCTGTCCGTACAAAATATGATCATTATTCTTGAATGATTTATCATCATTCATCAAACCTCTAACGTTCGCGGTTTTGCGGACGATTTAGTTCAGCAAAATTTGACTTTAAATTCGCCGAACATATTATGTCAGTCAAGTCCTTCATAAAAATAAAAATAACATAGTAAATTTCAAGTTTTAAAGAATATTAGCTGAAAATATGGTACATGGCAATATGAAAACTTTTCCTGGCTCACCGTAAACCTTACAACTACTTAGACCATCAGTATCCTACGAACATTCCAGTTTAAAGACAAAAAGTATGCTCCATGCAGATTAATTGATCATCTTTAAGCACAGATAGGTTAATTCTTTAATTTCCTTGATAAAATGTTTGTTAAAGGTGAACCATGAAAGCTGAAAAGCCCATCTAGCCTCTACAAAATGAAATCCCTTGAAAGCGTTGTAGTAGTTTGTCCCCTCAGTAAAAATACGGCGACGTCAGGCTTTCCTAGGGCCAGAATATAAGAACAAACATTTTATCAATGATCACTGACAAATGCAAAACTTTTTCAGTTGTTAATTTTATACTTAAAATAAATCAAACACGTCATGAAGACTGCTTTTATCGATTGTAAGAACACACGTTTATCAAAGTGTTGCTCAATTCTATTTATTTTTTTCCAACAATCTTATTTAATTTTTTCACTCTATGTCATAGTTTCTTATAGGAATAATGATTTATAATTATTTTCAGTTTAACACCATATTCAGCTAGATATAGACTGTAGTCTGAAATGAATAAGTTTTATTCTTAAAATGAAAGTCCGAGTTAATGAGTCTTCAGAAAAGAAATAACAAACAACTTTCAAAGTCTTCACTACGCTGCAAAGAAATGATCCTTTAATTAGACGGAATATATTTTATTTAATGAGGTGTTTAAATTCTTCCCCTTAGTTCGAAATCTTTCATGAGATTAATGATTCATACATACACATACACACATACATATGTATATGTATATATATACAGAATACGTGTGTGTATGTATGTATGTATGTATGTACATAATGTACATTTAGTATTATATTTAAGTATTATATATATACATATATATATATATATATATATATATATATATATATATATATGTGTGTGTGTGTGTGTGTGTGTGTGTGTGGGTGCGTGTGTGTGTGTGTGTGAGTGTGTGTGTTATTTCATCATCAGAGGGTTCAGTTCTCAAATTCCTTTCAGTCCCTGGGGGTTAATGCTGCAGAACAGCTCAATACTGGTTACCTTAGACATCCCGCATTCTGAATGAAATTTCTGCACCTTTCAGCCACCCTTTAGGGGTTCACACCCATGCTCCCTAATGAGCTTTCTCCCATCATGCACCCACACCCAAGCTATTACGTCTACCCGACGGGTAGCTTGCGCTAGAGATGATGATGTTATTGACTGAGCTGGCTTTATGCCAGCACGGGCTCTTGATCACAGAGCAGCCCGTAAAGTGGAGCGAGAAATTCTCCACCCTCTTTAGCCAGCCATCATGGACGCTCCAAGTCGATGACAGGTATGGAATTCAGATTAGTTGGGACAACTTCGGGATGTCTGTGTGAGACAGTGAGGCAGAGGAACGGGGAAGGGGAAGTCAGTACAAAATAAAATAACTTCAAGCTAGTTTATATTTCACCTTCAGTAAAATATAAAATAGCTTCACGGACGGCGACAGAAGAAGAGAGAGAGAGAGAGAGAGAGAGAGAGAGAGAGAGAGAGAGAGGGTGGGGCAGTTCATCCCAGTAGGGATGGAGATTACATCTTGAAATAAATCTTTTAGGTATATAGTTTTTGACGGAATAATAGACACTTGACAACTGTCTTTTCCAATATACATATTTACACAAACTACATAATATATATATATATATATATATATATATATATATATATATATATATATATAACATATAATATAATAATGTATATTATCTTTATGTATATATATGTATGCAGGAGAGCGGAAAGAAGTAGGTATCCAACACACAAAGAGCACTGACCAAAATATACACTGGCTGACAACAATGACCGACAAGGGTCTGCTAGTAGTGATATCACACCGACAATGGATGCTTATGTACTACACATATTCAGAAATAAATTAATATCGTGACAAAATGATTCATTGACCATACATGAAAACCATATATTTACTTGGATCATATAAAAAAAATAACATATATCTGACTGCCAGAAAGTAAGCCGAGAAGCGTTAGGATGTGATTAAGAGTAGAGTGAACCCTCTTGAGCACCAGTCGCTTTTAAACAGCAGATGAAGCGTACGCAGACACCACCATACGCGGTACAATTTCAGTAATTAGCTATTACACGGATACGTTATCTGTAATATTAAACCATGAACTACACGGAAAATGTTTATATTCTGCAAAGTATGAAGTAACCCACTAATGAAAAATAAACTGAAATATCATCATAGATATAGCTAAAATCTAAATTCAATACTCCGAGATAGAAAATGTTAAGATCTATTGTTTTCGCCCAGACTTACTTTTCTGAAGAGAGTTGGAACTGAAGCATGTCCGGGTGCCCAAGGCAGCCTTCACTTGCAAACAAACACGCTCACGCCGGCACAGACACACACACACACACACACAGACGCAAGCCATTAGGAACGATTTTCCCATCGAAGCACTCTAGTTTTATGATCGCCGTAATTGTAAGCATCCCTCCCATTCACGGAGACTTAAAAATTCCAATATCGCTTCCTGATGAGTGGAAGCTGAGCGGTGAAAAGAAGCAGCATCTGCAATGAATTCGCTCTAAAGAATGTTCATTTTTGTAATTGGTCTCTGCTCCAGGAAGGAGGACGAATGGGTTAAACATCCTGGATCTATTCAGGGAGGCTGCGCTTGCAACTCTTTCATCAGAAGTCAATGGATGCTACAGTTTTTCCGTAAATTCTTACTTTACGAAGATACGAATATGATAATTTACGAGTGTTCGAATCATGGTGTACAGTTTCAAGAATACTGTTAAGTGAAGCACTACTATCGATTCTACAATTGTTATTTTTAATTGGTTTCTTCTTTCTAGTCTTGTGCATTATTTTTGTCAAGTATGAAAATATGCGTATATGTTTACATGTAACAAAAGGAAAAAATTAAATACAAGGTATAAATTTTGCCGGTCTCGTCTTAACTTTTCTAAGGCATCTTCAGAAGGACAGTTTTCTTGTAAATGTCTTGAAAAATTCGAGCATAATTTCTGCCACTCTCCTCGCATCCCAAATTTGACTTGGTTCTTCCTGTTAATTTCACTGTAAACTTACTTGTACAAAATAAATTACTTTTCCTAAACATTTATTAAAAGTTTTGAAAGGCCAATAAATATATGAAATCTTAAAAATACCAAAAATCAATTGGGTTACTTAAAATATCTGAAACTTCCTCCAAAATTCTCAATACCGCGCTTCTTTCCATTTTATTATTTCAATCAGTATCAACCACTTCATTTTTTTACAGTTTTCCCTGTGTATCCATTTAGCCCCTTGCATTATGTTACTCATTACGAGAGCAGAAACACGCCGTAAAAAATACAATTTTTATCAATAATGCACATACTCATGGGGCAAAGCTATACAAAATATATACCTAAGCAATTTAAATCTTCTATGTTCATAACAACCCACAGTTTTGAAAAGGTAAAATATTTTAAACTAATGCACTTCGAATGAAATTTGATTGGATTGGATGATGTAATTCCCGTGTCCTTAACTACGTGAAAAATATATTTAAATCTTATTTTAAAAAACGCTGTACCAGAGACTACGCCTGACTAGGGTTAATGATTAAAAACCAACGCTACCCATGGCATGTCAAAGATGGCATACGGTAAGACTTCATCAGAACATGCATGAAAATCCATGAAAATCCAATATAAATTATATGAAAATCCAATATAAATTACATTTGCATAACTGTTTGTGACTGCACGGGGCAACAAACGCACAAACACGATTCCTACACCTGTTAGAAACTTAATTATTCTCATCGATTTTAATCAAAAGGTACAGCGTTCCAATATTAGAGTATTAAAAATACCGGAAGAATTTTGACCATTGAGATCATTCGTGTGTGATGAAGTATGTAAGAAGATTTTCTATTGTAGCGCTGACTGTAAGAGAGAAATTCACCTGTCAGCGGTTTTCAATCTACTGTATACGAAGGAGATTGCTGATTGTTCTTTCCCTAACTTTCTCGGAGTGGAAAACCCAGTGAATTGCAATTCAGTACGTTGCTACTGAGTCAACGTCTATCTCTACCACTCTATGTATATGCAGTAAATCTATCTATCATACTAACATATATATACTGTATATATATATAATACATACATACATACATACATACATACATACATACACACATATACAGTATATATATATATATATATATATATATATATATATATATATATATATATAATATATATATATATATATTTATAATCTTTCCGTGGGAGTTGTTCGCGTAGTTCAAGATGGCAGCGACTTTATACTTTATATAATGCGTAGAAAAATGTGATAAATATATTTAGACTTAAGTATGCATGAAGATACATTGTATAATATATATATATATATATATATATATATATATATATATATATATATATATATATATATATATATATATATATATACATGCATATATATATAAAATTTTTCTATACAGTAAATAAAGTATAAAGTCGCTGTCATCTTGAAACTCTCTCTCTCTCTCTTAATCCATCTCCACGGCCACCAATATACTGCAATGGATCCTTCCCTCTTCGGCTTCTTGATCAAGGACTTTATAAAATAAGCTTATTTATAACTTTCTCTAAAATAAGTCCTCCGGCACCACATCGTTCTCTTGCCCCTTACTCCTGGTCTTCCCCACCTACCCTCTCCAGCCCTCCCCTACCAGTCCCTTGCCTTTCCTTTCGTCCTCTCGAACAACAAACCCACAATATAAAAGAGATCAGGAGGAAAGTCTTATTAAAACGGGAGTTTCTTGACGGAATCTCAAAATCACCCGAGGAGTATCGGCACCCGCTCGTCCTTATTTTCTTTACAGAGAGAGAGAGAGAGAGAGAGTCATCTCCACTGCCGTATTCGTGTATTCCTTTAATTCCACTTATCATAGAAATTGATAGTCTTATACATTTTTTTCCTTATCATTGGCTAACTCAAGGCCTCTTTTTCTTCTCTTTGATGTCCTCTGCTACGGTTCCTTATTCCTATCTTCCGAGATTGTTTTTGTTATATCTTTACAATATGTTTTTATACACCGTCCGTTCCATATTAGTTTGTTTATCATTGATTTTCCTCTATTTGGTCTCTCCTTTCAGAGGCATTTGCACTCCGTTTCCTCTTCTTTTACCTACATCTTTATTTTTGCAAAAACCGACGTAACCTTTCATACCATTATTTCTCCCTTCCACTTCCTACTCCGTCCATTCCCATCCCGTCAGTCAGACTTCCCTTAGCCGCCCATCCCACACGCTCCCATCTCATCCCCTATCCTCCTCTCCCTTCGTCCCTTTAAAGACGCCGGGCCGAAATTTTTGTTTGGGGTGTTTGGAAATGTTCGAGTGTTTGAGATGCAATATTAGGAGGGGGTCCCCCAGTTTACATTATAACTTTAAGATTTTCAAGTGGGGGGAACCTATATTGGATCGTTTATTGCAGACTTGAAGGGACTTTAGTCCAAGGCAGTCTACTCGTTGGTCCCTCCGCTATGCAGTTATTGACCTGCCCGACGACCTCTCTCTCTCTCTCTCTCTCTCTCTCTCTCTCTCTCTCTCTCTCTCTCTCTCTCTCTCCTCTCTCGCTTACATTTTTGTCCATCACATCATCCTCATCTAAAATCTACTTTCCTAATTTTTACATTGTCCACATTCCCTCTCTATTCCAGCCACTGACCTTTCACCTTGACCTGACCTTTGATATTCACCTTTGAGGCCTCACAAAGACAAAGGGTCTTTTACTAATTGACCGATTTATTAGTACTGTCTATTTACTTTCTGACTCGTTAACACCTGAGAGACCACCATTTTAGAAAACAGGTCAATCAACTTTAGCTTCTATGAATCAACGTCGGGGCAGGTAACTGACAGCGTATCCCATCCTTCATCTAATCCACCTATTATTTTTGCTCTGACGATTCAGATTCTAAATTTTTTACGTAAAGTCTTTTAATCTTAACTCATCTGAGTATTTCTTATACAAAGAATCCCCCTGTTTTCCAAAGGAAAGTATTCCTTTTGAATATACAAAAATCTACCAACCCATCTGCCTTCATATATCCTCTTTTTAGCCCTGAATTGGTCCATCAGATAGGCCTCTTGTCATCTGTCAACTAAAAATTACAGATTTTTAATAATTTATAACAAACATTACACTGATGCATTCATGTGTGTTCCATAAACTTGAAATGGAGCAGATGAATCATTTGAAATATCGTAGAGATCAATTTTTTGGTACAAAAAGAACTACTGATATAAGCGTACGTATACAAAAGCAGTATGTCGGTATATATTTTCCGGATACAACACTCCACAACCCAATATTTACAGAATGACGGTCTTGACCACTTCTACAAGAACCTGAAAATTATGAAGTTTAAAATCAAAAGAGGAATGTTCAGTACGGTGGAATGCCGAAAGGAGCACAGCATCCGCTGCACACGGTATCATTAAAGATACTCTTACCTACCATCCACGTAAGGTGAAAGAGTACGAAAACTAAATGAAAAAGAAAAAATCACAAAAGCACCAGCGTTTCGCCCACATCCTTAATTAGACCGCAAGCAAAGGTGAGACAGTTCCATTACCGGTCTGCTTTTGCTTGCATGCAGCCTCACTCGCGCGGCACTCTAGCCACGTGAACAAGAAACGAAGTATTGGGAATTACAATGGATTATGGCTACACAAGTATAACAGTTTGGTTATTTCAGTTGTGGAGTGAAGTTTTCTCGAATGTCGTCTACGTTGGACATTATTTTTGTCAACAATTCTTTAGACATTGCTCGTGTATGGCAGTCTTCAGATAATACCATCTACGTATAATCCAAGAAGGTTCAATTTCTCGAAATTACTACAAAAATTTCGTGCCAAGATCGGTATTGTCCCAAAATTTCTAGCGCATCAAATACCTGAAACACTATCTTATACCTATTCTGTTTGGTGACGTCACATTATTGTTGCCGTAAAAAAAACAGTAAATAATAAACTTTCATGAATAGATTTGATGACCAACCTCACTTCATCAAAGACAACTCGCTACCGTAAAACTGAAGACATTTTTACTCACAAAGAACAACGAAAGTTTATCAGAAGGTTCGGAATAAAACTCTGTAAAATCAAAGAAAAAATACAAAAAAAATTATACTAATTGAAAAATGATCATTCTTTTCTTGTGTGTAATGAAATGCAATTTTTTTTTCACATTTAAATCAGCTATCTTAAAATATTCTACAGACCTATTTAAAAAAAAAAACTAAAATAGCAGCATTAAAAAAGAATATAAACTTCTCCCATACAAATACACACTGGCCCTAAATTCCCAAAATGATCAAAAGCTTTTATGAAGAATCCCTATAAAAGAGGACCGGCGCTTTAATTATCACTCGACTGGAAAGACGAGAAAATTAAGTAGACATTTTATGAAAAAAGTTTGCAACTTTTGGAAGGTTCCTCACTATGTTCTCCACCTTTATCAGTGCTTCTACATGTGAACTATTATCTCTCTCTCTCTCTCTCTCTCTCTCTCTCTCTCTCTCTCTCTCTCTCTCTCTCTTCTCCTCTCTCTCTCACACTCACACAAATCTTAATTATTCAGCCTCTCAGCTGGAAGCCCTTAATGCCTTTTCGCACCTTCTCTCAAGTTTGACTCTCTGGCAATAACTTTAATCACAAGATGAGATTTCATTATAAGGCTGGCAGCTTTTTTTTGTATCTCTCTCTCTCTCTCTCTCTCTCTCTCTCTCTCTCTCTCTCTCTCTCTCTCTCTCTCTCTCTCTCCTCTTCGCTTTGAACTAGTTACTGTCAGAATTCAAATCTGAAGACGCACTAAGGAAGGATATTAAATCCACGAGGCAAGGCATAATGCAGGCCACAGAACTAATCAAAGAGGGCTTCCTAATTTACATACTCAATAAAGGCCTTTAATTACCTGGGTGAGGACAGGTACGAGTTCATAGGAGAAACAAGGAATGAAGGATGACTATGTAGGAGGGAGGAGGAAGGAGTGAAGCTGGTTAGACACAGCTGCGGGAAGAACAATTCAGGGCATATGGAACAGGTTATTGGTGTACGAGACCAAGAAGTCAAATTTGCGAAAATTCAAGGTCTGGGTATCGTTTCAACAGTTCTACGACTTTATAACATTTTCATATGAGTTAAACCTTCCAAATTCTATTGATATAACTTGCCAATCTAAAGAACAATGCAGACTTGATAAATATATGGTGTCATTATTCACAAAAGTACCTACTGATGATCTGTTATTACAATTTTTACCCGATTTACCACTCTCTGAGAACATTACGATTCTCATCATTTTACAAGTGGCAACTATCAGAACATCTTATTTTTGTATTTCAGACTTATACTTCAGGAGTTTCATAAATATAGATTTATGCAGATTTTTCATAATTTTAAAACTTCTATCGATGTTCAATAACAAACATGTACATAGGAACAAATAGAAACAGCGATAAAGTTTTAAAATAAATCACATAAAATCTTCTCACTGAATTTGTCATAGAACTCAATCATCAATAATGAGAAATTTCGGTTACTGACAAAGCTAGGGCTAATTTTTTTTATTCAAAATACTTTGTTTAAACAAGTTATAAACAGTATGTATATATACATATATATAATACACACACACACACACACACACATATATATATATATATATATAGATATATATGTATATACTCATAAAGACGCAGCAAGAATTATCATATCACTTCATCAATTTTGTATGTAAAATTAGCAGTCTCATTTCACTGTGAGACTGTTGTATTAATTAAAGTGACTTGATGTAACAGAATTACCATGAAGCCAATAATCTTGAAACACATATAACCCCAAAATCACATGAAATTTAAATGAATAACACCAGCTACCGATCAAAAGCGCCGGGCTTCAGCAGTGGAAACCGGTGATAAAGAGCCTCTCAAAACACATTCCAAAGGCTATAGTTTCCAATAATGACGTCCATACCCTGCAGAAGAAAGTAAACAAAAACTTTTCTAATGATTGAAACCCCTCTATTGAGGTGGGGTTAGCAAGCTGACGTGCTTGACTTGCGCTCCTGCTCAATTAGTCAGCCAAATCTAGTTTCTCTTTGGAAGTGGTGATGTTCTACATAGACAAACCATTGTTAGAAAATACGTGTCAATGAAACTACATTCTGGCTCTCTGGCGAAGGAAATGATGAGACTGGATAGGACATGAATGTGATGAGTATCAAGAAAGGTGCATTATCTTGGATGGCGTCACTGATGACTTCAAGAGAATGACTGGCTGTGCCCAAATGGTTTTTATTAATCCCATTCATTAGTAAATGAATATAAGAGAAGTGCAAGACGCAATACAAATGAGAAACTCAATAATGTTCTTACCAGATCTGAAAAGTGAATATGTTATTCAAAACTTTAGTTTATAGAGACCTGGTTTAAATATAGTTTTCATGTCCAAAATGCTAGACAGTTTGATTTATTAACATTTTCTCTTCTAGGAACGGTAAACACCATACCGGATAATCATATAGACAGCCTATAGACAGTTATAATCTAAACAGACTGACGTATGCTCTGTTATAAATGATCTATTGGAAATGAAGGACCGGGGCAAATGTGGTATCTTAGTCTTACTCGATCTTAGTTTACTGATAATTTGGAAGGCTCCTTGCATGACAGGAAGTACTGTGAATGAGCTGGATAGTAATTTCATTTGATGAAACATCAAGAACAGGCGTACAAAAAGGAATGGCGTTAGGTCCAATACTATTTTATATACAGTAAATACAACAGGATTGTCGAATACATATACTACAGAGACATTGGGTAAAATTCAAGCTATATGCGGATGATGCCCAATTTTATTCCCCCATAAACGAAATCAAGGATATAAATGGAAAAAATGAATAGCAATTAAGCAACTAAAACTAAATTAAAATAAAACTCAGTATACGCTGGTGGGTAAGAAAATAACTTGAGAAGCCCAGATTACTGATAAAGTGACTTGAGTGTGCTGTTGGACTGTAATTTGTCTCTCAGGTCTCAAATCAATATTATGTAAGGGTTACTGGACATCATCTTAAAATCAATGCTTTTGTTAAAAAAATATCGTTTTAAGTATTAAGAATTTTGTGATTACGAAACTTGTGATTATCGTAATCGTGTTATTAATAGAGTGGACTACTGCAGCTTTATCTATCATGATATACCTAAGACATATCTTAGAAAGCGGCAAAATATACTAAATAGAGCAAAATTACGTCATATGAATTTGTAGTCCTTCGGTGAAGCAGGACCGGATAACAAGCTTACCTTACGGAAGTGAGAAAGAGGCAGTAAGATTTCATGCACAAAATTATAAAAGGAAATTCTTCGGCAAAGGCCAATGAATTTTATACAAATAAAGAGCGTCGATAAATTGTGGAGCAAAATTAATGACTGAGCTTTTAAGTCTAATAATGATAAACTGACAGAAAAGATAAATCTAACTTACATGATAGACAAAAAAAAATCCATTTTAACCCGACAACAGTAAGCAAGTTTGGGAATCTGCTCATATCATAAATATATAAATATATAGTATATATATATAATAAATATATATATATAATATATATATATATATATATATATATATATATATATATATATATATCTTTAAGTATACTGCGTGTGTTTGTGTGTGTGTGTGTGTGTATGTGTGGGTAGGATGTTGAGTAAGCTGAAACGAAAAAATAACCATTACAACGTTTTTAAATATTAAAAACGTGCCTCTAACTAACAAGTTTTAAGTACGTAAACGTAACATACTGTAACCTACTCCTCTCTACAGAGCAAATAAGAGTTATTCTAAAATAAAATTCTTCTAGATAATATGAATAATATTCACAATAAACATTACCATTATCAAACTGTTTGTCTACAAAGATGGTTTTTATGAAAGAGCGCGACCCTGATAAATTCCACAGAGTGAACGAGAATGGCTGATGGTGTCATTAACATTCCCCATTACCGCCGGTGACCTTTTTTATAATGATCATGGTAGGGAAGCAGGGAAATTATAAAAGACAAATGGCTTTTTATAAGTATGTGAAAATTAATGACCTGTGATTAATGAA
>NC_089795.1:75502662-75612662 GCF_040412425.1 Macrobrachium rosenbergii
TTGGCGCAATTATTTTCATTCTATGCTTATCAACCTCAGCGTTTTTACTTAATTTCATAACTTTACAGCAAATGTGATGCTACTCACCCAACCGCTGGGCGGATGGGGCTAATAACCTGTTGTTCAACCGAACATGTACAGGAAGGAAGGAAGGAAGAATAGAGTTTTGGGCCCAAAAGGCCAGAAGCGCTGGGACCCTATGGTCATTCAGCGCTGAAACAAACCGACAGTAGAAGGTTTGAAAGGTGTAACAGGAGAAAACCTAGCAGCTGCACTATGAAACAATGGTTGGGAGAAGGTGGATAGCAAGATAGAAAATAGACATTATGAATGGATGCACAGTAAAAGGAATGAAAGGGGTTGCAGCTAGGGGCCGAAGGAACGCTGCAAAGAACCTTACGTAATGCCTACAGTGCACCGCGTGAGGTGCACTGACAGCCCTACCCCTCTACGGGGCCAACCATGTACAGAACATGTGGTTATTAAACGTCAGAGACCATTTACCTGATCGAGTGACTGTTCAGTCAAATGACTGCAGATCCAGTAGTTATTAAACGTCTTGAGTGACTACTAAATTGGCCTTTAATGAACCTATTTAATTTGAATGTGAGCAAACCTTATATTACTGCTTGAAGCGTCGTTGGGTGGATACAAATACGTTTATTAATCCAAAAGTCAAATTTTGTTAGCCAAGGTGACTCTTTAGCGCTTTCCATTAACAAAATGTATTCACTCTTCAAAACACCCATATATAACATAATGCATACTGGATTATAACTCATTGTATCGTGATTGTATCTAGCGGAACAATGTTTGGGCCAAAAAGTTTTCAACATAAAACAAACAGACGCCACAGAAATAACCAAACTGAATTCTTACTTCGACTGTACTGGTTAAATCTGTCTGCGATTGCGTTCAATAAACTTTGGTAGTATGTAAATGAACAGTATATGTATAGTCCGGTTAATTAGCAGAATTGAGGACTCTCACTACAATTCTGATATTCCTTTGACATTACCGGCAGTTATGCAACAAAATACATTCTAATCAATTTAATGTTTGGATGATTCTGGCTGCCACATGGGCAGTATCCAGATTTCGTCATTTATCCAGACCTACTGCGAGAATAGAATAGAACAGAATATAGAATTTGGGCCAAAGGCCAAGCGCTGGGACCTATGAGGTCATTCAGCCCTGAAACGGACACTGATAGTATTAAAGTTTGAAAGGTGTAACAGTAAGAATACCTTGCAGTTGCACAATGAATCAGTTGTTATGAGAAGGTGGTTAATAAGATGGAAGAAAGAGAATATGAACGGAGGTACAGTAAATGGAATGAAAGGGATTGCAGCTAGGGGCCGAAGGGACGCTGCAAAGAACCTTGAGTAATGCCTACAGTGCACCCCATGAGGTGCACTGAAGGCACTACTCCCCTAAGGGGCCACTGCGAGAAGCAGTCCTCTTTCGTATGTCCATCAGCAAAATAATTGTTTATAACTGACTAGTTTAAGATTGTGCATTAGCTATGGTGACAAAAATAAATGGCGCCACAAGGAAAATGTCAATAATTAAATGCAATCTAAGCAGGTCTTTATATTTCCAAACAAGAAATGCATAAACATTTTTAGCATTTCACTCTTTTATTTCTTCTAAGTTTTTGTTTCGTTAATTCCAGTTTTAAGAATCTCTCTCTCTCTCTCTCTCTCTCTCTCTCTCTCTCTCTCTCTCTCTCTCTGCAACTTTCCCTTCCCCTTTCTCATATCTCTCAATCATTGAACGAATGACAGGGACATTTTATAGCCAGGGAAAAATTCTATGAACTTTCCAATATCTTCATGACATGATTTAACAAGATATTCAAAGCTGAAAAAAATTACTAATATCATGTTCAACTATCCTGTAAACTCAAGCTGCCGTTAAGTTTGAAGTGGCGCTTTAAGTTTGTTCTACTTGGTAACATTTTTCTTAAATTAAAATCGTACCCTTGGAGACTGGGATTTTGGGTAAAATAAATTCATGGTTTGAAAGAGCCGCTCTTGAATGTGTACGCCGGCCGGAAAAATGTTCCACAACTCATTCCTGGAATTTTTTGCTACTCAGCTCATCGCAAGGTCCAGGTGGTAGACTGAAAATCGACCCCAATGACATGCGGAAATAGGTCAAAGGTCAAGAACCTACATCCCTTTTGCCACCAGGGGTTGTGTGTTCTGCGTTCAATTATGTATCAAAGATCTCTCTCTGTCTCTCTCTCTCTCTTCTACTTAACCTCATTATAATTTTTATATAAATAACAGTAATGTTTTAAGAAAAGATAAAAATTACGTACTTAGTCCTGAGTAGACTCCTACGATACTTTTTACTGCCTCATGGAAAAATATTCTTGAACAACATTACGGTCTCCATATTCAAGAATCTTTCGGTCCTCACAATTATGATTTATTCTTCATTTCAGCCTAAAGCATTTCTGTAACGGATAAGCTTTTTCAAAGGATGAAAACTTTTATATCGGAAATTCAAATGTTAGGATAAAAGCATTGGCTTCAATTCGGCAATGCTTTTGCGAGGATTATTCTCGAATTTGACCTTTGCCAGAGAGCAATTATTCATCAGGCATTCAGCATTTTCTCCCTTGCTTTTCGACAGGTTGGCTTCAAGTATGCAAAACGATTGTCGCACGAAAAGGTCACCGTTAAAGTCAAGGTCACGAACCCACGCAAAGTTCTCTCTTCTAACGCCATTTTAGTTTCAAGACCGCCTCAAATTTCTTTAACAGAGATTATGTAATCGCAATCATACTCCGAATAAAAGTAAGTGTTCACTCAATTACAACCAAGTACGTTTCACTGCAACATTCCTGAAAATTCAACGAGCAGTCATCAACCAAAACGAATTGACAGAAGTAGAGGAAAATCACATAATTAGGATGGATATTAAACCTTATACACACTGTTATTAAGAAATTCTCAGTGTAATCCAAAATTACAGCATTCACTGTAGCCAACGATGAATAGTATGATGCAATATTGCCTCGGCTTAGGAGATGACACTTTCTTTCAGTACTGTACTGTCAGCAAATAATCATGGCAGTATGACTAGCATGATATTGGAATAGTCGCTGATTAAAAACCATGTAAAAAAAATTAAAATGCGTCGAAGCTTCTTCGGCGCAATCGAGTTTTCTGTACAGCCGCTACAGCGTATAATCAATGCCACCGAAAATAGATCTATCTTTCCGTGGTCTTGATATAATGCTGTATGAGCCGCGGCCCATGAAACTTTTACCACGGCCGGTGATGGCCTATCCTATATCGTTGACAGAAGCACGATTATGGCTAACTTTAACCTTAAATAAAATAAGAACTGCTGACACCAGAGGGCTGCAATTTGGTATGTTTGATGATTTTTAAGATCTGGGGGCGGACGGACAGACAAAGCCGGCACAATAGTTTTCTTTTCGGAAAACTAAAAAGGGCACATGTTGAAGTCTCAAAAGGAATAAAGAATTCCCAATCCATGGCAATGGCATTTTACTGATATTTTTTGGACGAGATGTCACAGAAACCAAACAAACCTTTGGAAGGATAAAGGAGGCTTATTTCACTTCGAATGAGAATAAACGTACATACATCAGAAACAATAGGCATTTCTATCCAAGCAGCACATGAGAGTGCAAAAGAGGAATGGCGGTGTTTGTTTTTGGGAGCACGACGCGATTCTGATAAGAATTCTAAGCAAGTACATAAAACGGCTAATTTTGTGTAAATTTTATGCATGGTAGGTTCGTCAATGATTTGTAAGTTAATGTATGTGTAACGTAACCATTATCTAGTTTCTTAGTCTGGGACAATGTTAAAAATTATATAACATATATATATATATATATATATATATATTATATAAAAATATATATATATTAAAAAAAAATTATATAATATATATATATATATATATATATATATATATATATATATATATATATATACATATATGTTATATAAATTTATTTATATATATATATATATATATATATATATATATATATATATATATATATATTATAACTATATATATATAATATATAACTATATATATGTAATATATATGTGTGCGCGTGAGCATAACTATGAGTATTTAATGGTAAATGACGTGCTGAAATAGTATTTTCAAGTGAAAATGACTTCGAATGACAATGGTTCCGTGTTCATCGTATATTCCTCTGGAAACAGGCTGTAAAAGCAATTATAAAAATGAAGGACAGATACCACACCGACTCTCATAACGGGTGACACAGCAAAAGTACAGCACTTTTCAACTAAAACATTCTGGCTGAGAGAAAACGAACGAAAGAAACTATTTTCAGGCCTTAGTTTTACAGTGATTAGTTTCATGAAATGTAATGACATGGAGAAGTTACTGAAGGAAGTTGATGGGATAAACAAATACAAGTAAGACAGAGGGTGTAGTAAGCTGTCATAATTCTTTAAAAACAGCAAAAAAAAAATAAATAAATAAATAAATAAAAGGTAAACAAATCTTATTACGGACCCAAATAGCTGTATGTTGCAAGTCTAAAACAAAGCAATTTTACCAGTTGTACAAAAAATAACAATTTTACAAGTTGTACAAAACATAACATTCTTATTTTGAAATTCCATCGTGCTTTATTATTATCCTTGATGTTATTGAAAAAGTGGTTAATTCTTCGCCAGTCTTATGAGAATGCCAACCAACTATTCTTATGCCAATCAGAACACTGTTACCAGAGGAAGATAAAGTTAAGATTAGTTAAATGAGGTAATGTTTCGGTATTCTGCAAGCATTACGACTGGCGTAAAATAGCCACTTCTTTTACAAAGGTTACTTTGCGCCAGGACTTCCGTAAAAATAGCAACTTCCCTTCACGATATCTACTTTTAGGTCAGGTTTAGAAAAAGAATGGTCACTTCTTACAGTGAGAGTATATCACAAAATTCTAAAGTAATATTCTAAGAAATAACAATCTCATATTAAATCTAAAGGGTGGATACAACCACCAAATGCTCACCATGAAACTAAAGGTCACCCAGGCCTTTCAAGACGTGTTAATGTTTGAAGACAATAGGTACGACCATTCTTGGGCCCTTTTAAATATACATTAGCGGAAAGTTATCAAGTGACACAGTTGCAGTCAGAGTAACAAATGTGCGGGGAGGATTTACAAATGGAGATTAACGAGAACGGTAAACAACAGAAATTGTAGCTTGCGATTTATAAATCTTAACCTTGCGCCCAGCCATAGGTGATCTTTAGACACCAAATATCGATTTTCCACAAGAGGTCCAGGCAAGGGCTCTTCATGTTTTTGCCTTAACGTTTTCATTAAAATGATCGCCATGAACACCAAACACAAATTTAATAATTATACAATGTTGGTCTGTTACTGCTATTGACACCTCATGATAATTCCTTACTGAGAGTATAAGAGTATAATGCTGTTCTCCTGCAGCTACCTAAACGATATAGTCCAACGCAAACAAGCCATCACACGCAAACACAGCCATTGGAATGATCCTCTTGAACATCCACTTGTACTCCGAACAGCGCAATGAACGTGCTGTTCGGGAGTAACAAGCTGCGGCCATTTCTCCTTACTTTGTACGTTTATGATAATCAAGACAGTTTGCATGGAACTTCAGAAGTTCAAGCGAAGATGCAATGTATTACTACCCTATATTCTCAGTGCATTTTAATGCATTTTATCTATTTATTAATTTATTTTTTCTTTTTAATAAGTGAGATTTCTTTCTGTATTTCCACTTATCTCTTCTTACGTCTTCCTAATGAACACCATATTCTTTGGAAGCTTGAATTCCAAATCAATGGCCCTAATGGAGTAGTTCCATATTAATATGGTTTCATCTTCTGAATAACCAATAATAATAATAATAATAATAATAATAATGTAATAATAATAATAATAATAATAATAAGGGAGTTTAAATAAGATTGACCAATAGAGACTAAAGAAAGCAATTGCCTGACTGTTATTTTATTACCTTTTAAAACTACAAATTGTACTTAATCGGTTAGACAATTCACGACTGCAATTACTAGAAAAGTGAGACTTGCGTTTGAAAATTAAAGGCAAGTCACAACTAGAATCCTGTCATTATAGTTGCTTTTTATATAAGTAGTTAAGTTGAAAAGCGCTAAAAAAATCGTTTTCACGCGGATTATTCATCAAAGGGATTTCAGACTAAATTTCACGAAGTGGGAATGAAATGTAACAAGGAAAGAGTTGAGGGAGAAGTCAATATTTGAGCGAGCGCTTCTAGTAAATTCGACTTTGGATCAGGAACCATGGTTATCAGGTGATTCGAGTATAATACGGCATATTCATTTCATGTTTGCATTATTTTCATCGTGCCATCCTCATAACGCTAAGAAATTATTTTGATGATAATTTCATTATCGTCAAAAAGAATCCTGAATGGAAGTAAGCAAATTTATTTACAAGTATATACTAATACATACATACATGCACACACAACACAACACACACACACACACACACACACACATATACATATATATATATATATATATATATATATATATATATATATATATATGACTGAAATATTTTCTGTTAAACAGAATTCAAATGCTAAATATAAGGAAGCCCGTGGAAAAACATAAAATGTGGAAAATAAAGGCTGTATTTGAGACAAACTGTCTCTCCTCAGGCAAATAGTGATGAGAAAAAGTTACAGAAAAGCAGTATTTAGAGAGAAGATCCATAGGTCTTGCCGTTAAGTCACTCCAGTTGACAATTTTCTTTTTAATCTTCTTGATCTCATGGTTGAGCAGATTTTAACTATAATATCTGAATCCCGCACCTCTTGAAAGATTCATGGTGTTTCTTTGTTTAATCAAGCTGATTCCACCATCTGGCTTTTGAATCGACAATTGCTGCTATAAATTATACGAGACATATTCCAGTTTATTCTGTGGTTATGGTTATTTATATGGTTAAAAATAGCTGAACTCTGTTGTTCGTACGTAACGGAACGTTTATGTTATATTAATCTTTGGGGGAGTGATTTGCCCTTGAGCCATTTTTAACCACATAAATAACCATATCCACGAGATAAGCTGGAATATGTCTCGTATAATTTTATAGCGGCAATTGTCAGTTCAAAGAAGCCAGATGGTGGAATCGGCTTTGATTAAACTGAAAACACCATGTCCCCTCAAGAGAGCTCCAGCTCAGCAGTCGATTGAGAAATTGTCGGCTGGAAAGCGACGACGACGAACTACTCAGATCTTCTGAATTAATAATACCGCTTTCTGCTGGCTTTTTCTCATTCACCATTTACTTGAGGAGACAGTTCGGTCTCTGAAATGTAGCCTTTATTTTACCACATTTTGGCGTTTCTATGGGCTATATCTGATATATATATATATATATATATATATATATATATATATATATATATATATATATATATATATATATATATATATATATGTGTGTGTGTGTGTGTGTGTGTGTGTGTGTGTGTGTGTGTGTGTGTGTTTGTGTGTCTGAATGAGAGAAGCTCTTCAGAGGAATAAATTAAATGAATAATTATTCCTTTTTTAAAGGCAAAGGTGACATAGGAAGCTGATTGAAATTTTATGAGCATTTCTTTGCAGAGTATACCAGAGAAGGTGTAAGGTTGCATTTGGACTGAGAAGGTAAGACATGTGACATAACATTGAAACGTATGAAGATATTGTTGAGCCAACACTACTCTAAGGCTGTGAAGTGCGGATGCTGAAGTAAATGAATGAAAGAAGGTGGAAGCTGTAGAGGTGAATCAATGAAAGAAGGTGGAAGCTGTGGAGGTGAATCCTCTGAAATCTGAATAGTATCTGTAGGATAAGAACCGAAAGAATGAGAAATTTGGAGATAAGGACAAGAGAGGTAAATGGGTTCAGAAAAATGAATGACAGACCAGCGCTTCGAGATGGTTTGGTCATGTGGAAAGAGTGAGTGATGACAGGGAAAGAGTGCGTGGGTGTGAAGTGGCTAGCGCTCAGAAAGTTTCTGCACAGAGGGTTCATCCATGACTCAGCAGTTAAAGTGGGAATATGGCAGTAATCAATGTCCTTTCTTTCCTTGGTACCACCCCCGAAAGGGGAAAAATATTTTTCTTGCTAGGAGAGTTAATATAAAACAATACCTACTAAGAGAAGAAAATAATATTTTGAAATATTTGGCAAATCCTTCCCCTTAGTGAATGTGAAGCCACGAAACCAGCCCGAGACCGTCGCCAGGGTCAGAATGTGAGAAGCCTTCCTCTCGTCCCACGTTGTAATTCAATCAAGGGGCCCATTAGGTAGGCCTAAAAGCATATTGCAGAGAGTAACACATTTTCCAAAAACAATCAGCATAGTTAATGATATTCCCTTCGTGAATATGCATAGGCTGGATTCCGTACCAACGGGCAGAATGCGCTAGTCCCAGAGAGAAAGGATGGATGAAAAGAAAAAAAGTAAAGGAAGTCATGCGGAAATATGGAAATCAGCATGAAAGGAATGAAAACAAAAATGGAATACAAGGAAAACAAGTTGGAATTATCATTAAAAGTAGTGCTATGAGAAAAAAACTCTACAAAAAGGAAATACTAAAAAAAAAAAATAAAAAAAGCGAGGTCAAACAGAGAAACTGATATAGCATACCCAGGGAAACGTTTGCTTGAAGTTAATCAAAAATATTTATCTAATTGTTCTGACATTTATTTCCAATTTTGCTAATGTTTTCCATTGTTATTCATTATTCTATGGTCTCTTTCCAAATTGCGTATTAGCTGCCACGCTTGGATGAGAGGGGAGGGCTTCAGTCTCTAGTATACGGGACAAACAAAAGCCTAGCGAATCAGAAGCAGCTAAATTGAATTTTTTTATCACGACGGCCCACCGCAGTCTTAATAGGTAATAAAAGCTTGGCTACCTTCTTTTATTGGACAGATACACTGGCAGGTATGAACCACTGGGGACGGACGGGAAGAGCTTCGGAGTATCCATCTAAGTAGTAAGTGATATATCTCACAAGAGTGGAAGCTTTAAACCCCCTTCTTCCTAGCCTTCTTTATCTGCCTCACGGAAGAAACCTTACTCACTCCTGCTTGATGACACTATCACTGTCCCAGACATCTCTGACGTACTAAGTTCAGACCCACTCTTCGTCAGTTCCAATCACCTTCTCCTTCTTGGACCATCGACGGATGGCCTCTTGTTCGTCACTTTTCCATAGGTTGTATTTTAACAGAGATCTTCCACATTTACAATTGATTCTTGCTCCCCTTTATCTGCTGAGAGCAACCAGATTCGTTGAACAGCAGTACCATCATGCAGTAAATGTGGCTCGCTGTCGAACTTCTCAGTTCCAGAGGTCCTTTATTCCTCACACCGTGAGGATGTCGTGCAGTTGGAACTTCAGAAGTTCAAGCGAAAATGCAATGCATTTCTACCCTAATAGTCTTCTTGCATTTTAATACATTTTTATCTGTTTATCTATTTACTAATTTTTTTTAATAAGTGGTATCTCTTCTTTCTGTATTTTCCTTTACTTCCTCTTGCGTCTTCCTCATGAACACCATATTCTTTGGAAGCTTGAATTTCAAGTCAATGGCCCCTGTGGGCTTGTTCCATATGAATAGGTTTCATCTACTGAATAATAATAATAATAATAATAATAATAATAATAATAATAATAATAATAATAATAATAATAATAATAATAATAATAACTGTCCAGTTGAAATTACAGAAGAATTAGGCCTAACATGAATTTCAAACTTATGACACATACACTCGGTTAAACGTACAAATGTTTTGATATGTTGTACTGATTTTTCCCGCAAGTAGCCTGCACTGTGAGGCTCAAGATAACCGATCAGTAATATTCAATCACACCAAAGTTTACAAATGATTAAACAGGCGACTCCTGGCAGCCTGGAAGCTGTCATAAAAACTGTCAGGTTCAAACGAAAGTGTTCGTTTTCTAGTCCTTGTCATGAATATATAAATAGTATTTCTTTTTCAATATGTAAAAAGTATTTTTTTTACAGCTTCTTCCTTCCGTTTCTTCTTCATATCTTTATTCTTGGAAGACTGAAGTTTACATAGAATGATTAATGACGGGACTCCCGTGAGAGAAATTACTTCAGGGTAAATTCCTAGAAAAGACTTGAGAGAATTCTGCGAATTGTAAAAGGGTTAAAGAATTACGAACTTGAGTGAAATGACATCTCCAGCTGACGTTTTAGTAAATTTTAAGTCAGAGACAGGGAGAGCCTATTAACCGTTCACGTCATCTTGTACTTGGGCAAGTGATTTTACCAAACTGAATTTTGTTTTAACCTCCCCATTACCTGAACATTGGTCTAATGTTTCAGAGGATCATTATCTACTTGGGTTAAAGATGTCTGTTTTTATATTCACTTCAACATTTATAAGTGCACTTGATCAAAACGAATACACACACATATAATAAATAAATATATATATATATATATATATATATATATATATATATATATATATATATATATATATATATATATACACACACACACATGAGAACAGAATTAGATTCTGACACTATTCCTATTTGCTTTCGATTAACTCATACCCGCCAATTCATCTTCCTTAACTGCTTTGGGGATTGCGACTGAAACCTGCTCCCCTCCCCGGCTCTCTCTCTCTCTCTCTCTCTCTCTCTCTCTCTCTCCATCTCCTCTCCATTTTTTCATTCGGGTAATGAGTAATTCAAACCAATGTTACTTAAGTGAAATCAACAGCGTATTGCGAATCAGCGCGTGGAAGCAATCGTCACTGAAGCCAATTGCAACATCCGTGCCAGCATAACGATCCCCAATCCACCGTTCGTTTTATTTTCATTAATTCTTTTTTGAATTGCAATCGCGATTGTCTTTACACCAGGTCATAATTTTCTCTTAACTGGGTTATAGAATTTATATCTAATTGCATGAATCCATTTTAAAAGTAAAGGAATGACGACAAGCGTTGAACCAATTCACAGTGAAGAAATATTCACCATCAATGCATAATGTCTAAACTGTACCGTTTAAAAATATAAAAGAAAGTTTCATTTATCCAATTATTTACGTCATATTTGGTTAAGCTTAACAGTTAGCTTTTACATTTCATTTTTATAAAATCCTTTAGTTTATAGGCGCTGGCCAGCAAAGGAATACTGACCTGAGTGATGCAAATTAATGCTGATGATTGATTACATGACGGAATTCCGCAACACGCAAAATAAAGGACTTTTATGTTTTGAGATTGAAAGGCATCAAATATTCGCCGAAAAACACAGTATGTTTGGATAATCCTCTCTTTCTATCTAAAAAAAAAAAAAATGAAAACACAGCGGTACTTGGATAATCTCTCCCCACCCCCTCCCTCCCTCTCTCTCTTACTTATCCTGAAATCTGTAATCCTGCCTGGAATATTCATGGGTATATTTAAATTTTATAGATTAAAGCCGGACTTTTGCACAAATATGCATACAACTAGAGAACGTTTTAGAATTGCTGAAGCCATTCTCTTAACTCCACACTCATATTTCTTATGTAAATTTATTATAGGAGAAAATCAATTCAAGTTCCAAGAGATTTTTTTAACTTTTTTTTTCTTGCATAATAACAATGATTAAATTTTGTAGATGATATGTTGTCCCAAAAAATTAAAACGTTACCCATTCAGTTGTATCTGCCGATACCAAGTGCGTTTTTCAACACTTGCAAGGGGGTTTTGCAGTTATATAGATGTCTTCGAAACCTTCGTTCTCCTATCAAGGCTCTATTGTTTTTCGAAAGTCTATGCTCTATCTTAGATATTGTAGGCGCCCATCAAAGTTAACGTCTTAAGAAGAGTAAGAATTAAATTAAGAATATGAGCCAAAACAATATTAACTCCATCTTATAATCATACGCGCACATAAATATACTTACATCTCTGTCGATATGTGTGTTCTAAATGTCTTTTATATTTGTGTTCAGAATATATTTCATTATTGTCCTCAGGGTCTAAAACCAATTCAAAGTGACTTTTAATTTCCTTGAGTTGCTAGAAATACGAACCTCTATATAATCAGTCGTGCCAAGTAAGCCTAAGCAAAAAGAGAATATGTACAATTCTTAATACTGAACTCCATCCATTAGTCGTCGACTTATAACGAGGCTATGCTTTTCATAATAATTATGCAGCATGAAACCCCTTTCACCGAACGTTAAATAGCGCGAACCCGCACAAGAAAAATTACTATTTACACATGAGATTACATTTTTTATGATGAATTCGTATGCTATCTTTTTCTTTTTCTCCTTCCCATGTTTTTTTTTTAACCGTAAATGTATGAGGGGATTATACTAAGTAAAGAACTGCGTCATATTTTTTACTGTCGGCATAAAGGTCAAAGGAAACAAGAAGAAAACGGTCCGGGTTTAGGGATATCTTTCGCTCGCTTTAATAACGACCATATACAGCCTTGGGAAAGACGTTCGGGAACAGAATGTGGCGACAGTTGAACGTGGTCAAGAAGGCCCGTAGAGTTTATTGGCTACATGGAGAAAATATTCTTCAGTTCGCCTCATATAACTTTGCCATTCGCGTCTCCTACAAATTCTCTCTCTCTCTCTCTCTCTCTCTCTCTCTCTCTCTCTCTCTCTCTCTCTCTCTCTCTCTCTCTCTTCCACCATACTCCCTTTTCCACTGTTGAAGGAGTGCTCGTTTCCTTAGAAAATCTATAGGAATGAGTTCGTGACCCAATCTAACTATGGTACAACTTAGCCCACTGGCAACAGACCTTGCAAACACTATATTTACCAATGCATCTCTTCCCCTAACAAGGGATGCCGCAAGAAGACACTAATCTTTCAATAGTATTCAGCAAATCACTTCATGAGTTTGCTAGGTACCTGCCATTCTCTGCTCTAGATGCGACCCAGGTCAACAGGGACACAATGGAATTGAACGAAACGTGCTTGAAGATTTCAGGTTCTCTCAGGACTCGAACCTGCTACATTTCCCCAGTGAGGTGAACATACCACAGGATCCTAAGTGGTTCCCCTAAGCGCACGCGCATTCTATAAAATATAAATATATATATATAATATATATATAGATAACAGATAGATGATAAATTTATAACAGATAGACAGATAGACAGACAGATATATATATATATATATATATATAAAATTATATACATATATATAGACAGATAGACAGACAGATATATATATAATATATATATATATATATATATATATATATACATATATGTACATGTAGTAGTATACTGTATAAGAAAGTAACTGTGGTGAAAACCCCATCATCATGGAACCAGACAATGCATCCCAAAGATATTCCGACTCAGAAAAGGATATCGGAACTTGACTGCTTTCCTTCGCCCAACAAACAGCCAAGGTGCTGTATCCATCAAACAGAATACGGTTCCAGCTTCAAAAGGAACAAACAAATGTGAAGCAGCCTTTGAATTTACGCTCACCCACTCTTACCTGAAATCTATTTTTGAATCCCGCAGACCATACACAAACACCTTTCCTTTTTTTTTTTATAAGATTAGTTGCTATGAAATTTTAAAGAGTTAGCTTTGACAAGACAATGCTGGGGGAACGAGATCCTAGGGGAACAAGATCCTAAGGAAAGGAACTCGACGTTCGGTCTGGGCAGGCCCGGCTCCCCAACCCAGAATGGCAAGCCGCATTTTTATGGTTTCCTTGGCGCACTTCGCCCCTGCATTGTTTCCACACCTGTTGGACATAGCATGGGAGGTCACAGATTCCCTTCGAAGATTAAAAATATCCTAAAGGACGCCTGTCGCTTCTACAAGGGAACGGCGGGAACTAACCTCAGTGGGAATGTAAAGATACAGGTAGGAGTAGAATTGCAAAAAATTAAAAATAATAAAAAACGGGGCAAGGCATGGATGCTTTATCTCAAGAACTGTACATTATACATTACATACCTTTTTTATTTGTATTTTCATTTATTCACTATTTCTCTTAATCACGACCTGAACATCACACACACACACACACACACACACACACACACACACACACAAAATGGAAATAAAAAATGTAATGTAGGCAGACTGACATTTATGGCCGGACAGAACACAAATTTACAAAGCCTCGGTCGTTCGCGCGAGTGGTCCTGATAACGCTTCCAAAAATTTTGCAGTGACAGCTCAGCATCAACGCCGGTGTCCCTTCTGATCTAATGGGAGGGTGGCTGAATGGGAGGTCTGTCTGCAAACTTTGGGAATAGGAACGAAGTTTAAATGGAGCGAAATCAGAACAAATATTTTTGGGGTGCAGGAATCATGCTTTGCCTAAAGGTCTTTCTGAGGGCTGGTCTTTGAAAAGTTGACCTTTCAGACAATATCTGAGATTTTGCTCGCTACATTTTGGTGGAAGAACGTCTTATTTCCTCTTACATTAGTTTCAGCGCACAAAGTATTAAGGTGGAAGAAAGTCTTATTTCCTCTTGCATTCGTTCTAGCGCACAAAGTATCTAGGGGGAAGGAAGTCTTATTTCCTCTTTCCTCTTACATTCGTTTTAGCGCACAAGGTATCTAGGGGGAAGGAAGTCTTATTTCCTCTTTCCTCTTACATTCGTTTTAGCGCACAAAGTATCTAGGGGGAAGGAAGTCGTATTTCCTCTTTCCTCTTGCATTCGTTTTAACGCACAAAGAATCTAGGGGGAAGGAAGTCTTATTTCCCCTTTCCTTTTACATTCGTTTTAGCGCACAAAGTATCTAAGCCTTCATGTCTATTAGTATACATGTGCTTCATTCTACAATATGATTTACATAGCAAAGGAACTTGAGCCTTTAAGGCTTTATGAAAAACTTATATTCGTAAACTGTAACTGCAAACGTGACACACATAGATCAATGAGGTTCTATACATTTTTGTCTCCATAATTCATTCTTGAAACAAAGTGATCTAAACTAATGCCAATGTCTTAAACTGCCTTTATCAGAGCTAAACGTCACCCTCTCTTGATCAAAACAGCCTTGATATAACAGCTTAAGCCAGAGGGTCGACTGAGCCGAAAGCATTCTTAAGTGTTGCGAGATTATCAGACACGACGACAAGGAACTAGTTCCTAAGACTTTCGCTGGTTCTGTCATTCCAGATTTCCGTTATCTCTCAGTGACTGCGTCCGTTCTAACAGCTACCCGATGAGGAGAGGGAAGATTGAAATACGGAGCAAGAGGGGAGGTTATCTGGCGGAGGGGAGGGAGCAGGGGAGTCTCAGGAGGACTGAAACACCCTCCAAGATATTATCAGACCGTAGGTTGGTCTCCCTTTGTTAGGGGGGTGGAGTAAGGGGAAAGAGAGGGGGAGAAGAAAAGGGGAAGTGACAGCTGGAAGGGGTCAGAGAGAACATGGAGGGGACATATACGAAGAGGGGAGAGACATGATAGAAGTGAAGAATCAAAGAGAAGAATATGAAAATCAGGGTGAGGGATTAGGAAAAAAGGACGAGGGTAAGAGCGAACGAGGGAGGAGGGACTGAGAGGAGACGAAAATTACCTTGGTTGAGGACGAAGAGGAGTGCCTGAAGTTGAAGAAGTTGTAAATGAAGGTATTATTAGACTGACAATGCCGTGAGAAACAGGGGACCGTCCCAACCAAGCAGTGACCAAGAGTCCCGTCAAGCAAAGCAAACAAAACATACTCCCAGGCAGACAAACTCAACATGAGAATCACGAGACTGAACAAATACACAATGTAGCAGGTGAACACAACGTATACAAGAAAACTAGCTGATGGACTGAACAAAGGTAACTCAGACTAGCTCGTAAGAAAGGAGGAAGAATCGGGGGAAATATCAAGAAATTACGAGTGAGCAGAGTACACAAATTGAAGAGGCGAGACACCTAGATGGGAAGGGTCTGGTGGAAACAAGATGGAACAGGGGAAAACAAACAGACGCTAGGTGGGATGGAGCAGGTGCGCTGTTGGGGAAAACGAGAGGGAAACTTGGAAACAAAGTCACAATGCAACCGATAAATCAATTGTAAAACGCAACAATCGAAAATACGAAAGGAATACCAACAAAAACAAAATTCTACTTTTACGGCAGGGGATCAGGAATGGAAAAATAAATCTTGAAAGATCCAGAAATAAATATTCGTGATATATATATATATATATATATATATATATATATATATAGATATATATATATATATATATATATATATATATATGTGTGTGTGTGTGTGTGTGTGTGTGTGTGTATATGTGTATATATATATATATATATATACATATATATATAATATATATATATATATATATATATATATATATATATATATATATATATATATATATATATATATATATACAGTATGTGTGTGTGTATAACTGAATCACGAGTATGTTTATGAAACGTGATGAATATATAAATAAAGATAAAATCCAAGAAGTTTCCATTTCCTTCGTGGATTGGATTTATCTATATATATATATATATATATATATATATATATATATATATATATATATATATATATATATATATATATATATATATATATATATATATATATATATATATATATATTATATAACCTCTGGAGTTTTTCAATTAAACTTTCTCTCAGAAAAGTTAGTTCTTCACAGACCGATGGCAGATAACTGTAATAAAATGGCGCACCAAACATTTCAACTGAAACGCTGTTAAGTCTTTCGTTTTATTGCAAGAGCTGCAATTAGACTCCTGCACAAAGTTTTCAACATCATTTACTGTGACAGTTTAAACTGCTTCTCTCGGTGCCGCTGTTATTATCACTGATTACATGAAACGACTGTGAGCAAAACGTACCTGTAAAATTGTCGAAATTATGGCAAAGTGTTAGATAATTGATTAAAAACTTAAAAGTCTTTTAGCTCATGGTCATTCTGGGATAACTCTTTCTTTTAATATCAAAACCGAACATAAAAAATTGACGTTTCAAAGAGTAGTCCAGTACAAACAAAACAATTTTCAAAACGATTATTTATACGCCATAGGTAAAGCATTTACTTAGCCGCGTATCATGCACCATTTATCTGTATGAATCCAAACGGAACATTGTAATCAAGCCTCAAGAGCAACGGACCCCTTTGATGCCGTAAGCAGGCTAAAATATTACACGTCGGACACGGAAACAGAAAATAGTCTGGAGCAATCTTGTAGATGAAACAACGGAGATATAACTAAAGACCGAGTAATCTGATTATCTCGGAAGGATTATTGTAATCTGCCCTATTGCATGGAAACCTTGTTTACGTATTCAGCCTTGATATAACGTCGGGAACATTTTTGTTTTGATTGCGGAGCTGATGTAGTATGATTGCACACTGTGACAAGATAATGCCACCAAAGACCAGCAAATGGCCCTTTGGTAAGCTTATGATTCTTACGAGAGAGAAGAAACAGAGCTTGGGATACGTTTTGCGAATGGAAGTTACCCAATATCTTATGGCAAAAGCTTCCCTGTTCAAATTTATTCGTGCTATCAAGACAGAAAAAATAGAATATTTATGCTTTACGATACCTATTTTTCATAAATGAAACTATGTTGAAGTGTACAATTAATACAATTGTTTACCGTTTCCTGATTACATTCTTCACAGAAATAACAATTTATTAAGAATGGAACGTGCAGCATTTGTACACACTACTTTGCAAAGACTAGAGAATTCTACAGAATAATAACCTTCAGTATTTCTAGCCGTTAAAGTTAGATAAGTAGGAAAGAAATGCCACTGAATTAACCACAGTGAAACAATATCGCTTATATCAAGACCACTTCTCCTCGTTCAGGTTCCGAATCTCTCGAGTGTTATTGCATTTTCGCAGTAAAAGGCAACGTCTGGACCTAAAGACAATTTAATTGTCCCCGTCCCCTTAAAATCAATGAAATTGTCAGTTACGACTGCACGGAAGCTTCGTGGAAGGGGGAATAAAGAAACGTATTTAGCTCACAGAGAAAATAAAAGTACAAATGGAGGTAATGTCATAAAGGTCGATACGGTGCGTGCTTCATTTGTGAGTCTTAAAAACTTGTCAACAAAAAACGGGTAATGGCTGTTCATATGGAAGAAAAGTCAATAGCCCTCCATAAAAAATCCTAATTACGTAAGAGAAGAAATCTATAATCTGCAAACCTGCAGTTTGTTACAAGAATATATTTAAAAAATCTAGAAGAAAAATGCATCAAATATCCGTCTATTCAGTAACTGAATTTCTTGTTTTTTTTCCTACGCCTTATTTCTCTCTCTCTCTCTCTCTCTCTCTCTCTCTCTCTCTCTCTCTCTCTCTCTCTCTCTCTCTCTCTCTCTCGTGAATAAAAAGCACCGTCCATCTGTGGCATGCTTTCCTTGTTCCAATTCCCGCACATTACTGGAGGCCCATCCAGCTCGCTCCTAAAGTACATTCATAAATTTCTACAATCCACCGCCAATGGGCATTTGGGAAATGGATGAGGTGTGGAAGGGAGGTGAGCGGTGGCTGGTAACAGAGGAGGAGGAGGAGGAGGAGGAGGAGGAGGAGGAGGAGGAAATCCAAATGGGATGGTTGAATGACCCACGATGATTTTCATCCAGCCTGAAAAGGAAAAGATGGAAGGGTGGAGGAAGAGGAAATGGACACAAATTCAAAAGAACGGAATGGCTTCTAATTTCGTGAGGTGGCTGAATGAACAAAGACGCGAACAGAAGCAGGTGGAAGGATGAAGGAAGAGGAGAAGAGGGAGACAATAAGAATGGAACAAATTGGAAAGTTGTCATTCTCAGAATATTCGAAGTTACGAGGAATCACTGGTCTTAGGAAGAGGAAAAAGGGAAGAGGAGTAAGAAGGGAGGAAGAGGACCGACTGGAGAAAGAGGAAAAGAAAGGAAAGGGAAAGGGATTCGTGCGCTTGTGTGGAAAAAGAGGGGATCAGGGTTCTGAAGGGCGACTTGCACATGGAGGAGGAAAGGGAGGAGAAGCGACAAGGGAGATTCTCCAAGTGGTAAAACGAAAACAGCTCAAAACATCGAAGGAAGAATTTGCAAGGAAAGATATGAAGTAAGCAAAAACAACAATTAACAAGTAAAAAATGCGCTGAAGTTCCTTCGGCGCAATCCAGTTTTCTGTACAGCGTATAATCAAGGCCACCGAAAACAGATCTATCTTTCGGTGGTCTCGGTATAATGCTGTATGAGCCGCGGCCCATGAAACTTTATCCACGGCCCGGTGGTGGCCTGTCTTATATCGTTGCCAGACGCACGATTATGGCTAACTTTAACCTCAAATGATATAAAAAACTACTAAGGCTAGAGGGCTGCAATTTGGTATGTTTGATGATTGGAGAGTGGATGATCAACATACCAATTTGTAGGCCTCTAGCTTCGGTAGTTTTTAAGATCTGAGGGCGGACAGAAAAGTGCGGACAGACAGACAAAGCCGGCACAATAGTTTTCTTTTACAGAAAACTAAAAATAGACGTTCACATACTTGAGCTCGAAACACCTTCAGTTTGATGAGGTTTTAATCAATCCATTAGTCTGGCTTCTTTTGTGCAGTTTATTGTAATTCTAATTCTACACAAAAAAAAAAAAGAGTGACAAATGTTCTGCCTCCAGTCCCTAAAAACAGCTTGGGTTTTAGTGCAAATGAAAAGGCGACTAAAGAAAGAAAAAAAAAAGATCCTATGTTATGGATGTATATATGGGGACAGAGAGAGAGAAGGTGGAGGAATTCTTCTAATTACGATTAAAGGTAAAAAAAAATCATGTTGAAACTGTCAGCAGTCACACCTACAGTGGATTATCTGTCAGCGTTTGCACATTCTTCTCTGCCCCATGCATCTTTTTAGCAATGAATATACCACATCTTTCGGTTTTGCCATATTTCCCTCCTTTCATTTAGCTCCATTATAAGAGCTCATTCATAAGAGAACAACACTACCTGGCTTTGAGGCGCGTTTATAATCTAACATTTTTTTTATTCTACCAATGGTGAGGTTTGGACCCGTTCGTAGCAGCAATAATACCCGAGATGGACCAGTCTTTTCTATTCACCAATATTCGGGGTCTGGCTTTAAGTCTCCCCCGTCATATATATAACTCTCTGCAGTTCCCGATCTTCTCTCTAGCGACCAGTTACTCAGTGTTGCTTTATATGACCATTTTCAGGTCCCTCGCTACAGCTTTTACTCACATTTGCATTTTAAAGGTCGGGTCTGCCATTACTGCTACATCAATATATATCGGACTCAGGGATTCTGAAACCCGTCAAGATGCCATTAGGCTAAAAATGATCTTCCTTTTTTACTCCTTGTCACATTCGTTATCTTCTCACTTATGTGCCTGAGTTATCAACAAGGTACACATCGACACAAATATGGTAAACATTGAAGCCTTTCCTCTTCTATTGTAAATAAGACGGTAATAAATATTTTGTACTTAACACTCTCCCATCATTACCATACACCCACTATTTTTGCCTTTTCTTTAGTAACCTCAAGTCCTTTCAACTACTGCTGCAAAAATTTCTTCCCCCTCCCGAGTCATTAGAATGCTATTCTTTCTGTGACTGCCCGTTGCTTCATCCCAACTTTTGCCTTTATATGACGCAAGCCGAGATATTTTTACAGTTTCCAGCTTTCTCTTTGATTATCCTTGCAGCGACTATTAATTTGGTAATTGTAACCCAGACGTCACAAAACATGTCGGTGAAGTAATGTCTCCAGCAAATGGAGGATATATATATATTTTTTTTTTTGCCTTTGATAAGTATTTTGTCATTCTAACTTTCAATTTTAGTGTTCTAGCTCATTTTCTACAGAGACAATGGAGCTAGCAAGATTTAAAACTATAATTTAAAAACACAATAACTCTTTCCGTTTCAAGAGGACGACAAACTTCCCCTACTTTCATTCAAAGAGCAAAGCAAACTCCTTTCTCTTTCCACTCTAAGAATATTACAAGCCTCTTTAATTCCAAGAGACACCAAACCTCTTACAGTTTTACTTTAAGAACACAAGCCTCATCCAATCTCAATTCCGAGAGTCCAACAAATCTCTTTTATTTTCATTTCCACAGACCATTAAACCTCTTCTATTTACAATTCCGAGAGCACAACAAACTTCTTTCTCATTCAGTTCTACGAGCTCCACAAACCTTTTCCACTTTCCATCTCAAAAGCACGACGAAACCCTTCCAATTCCCATTCCTAGAGCACCACAAATCACTTTTACTTTCCCTTGCAAGAACACAGAAAACCTCCTCACTTTCCAAGAGCAAAACAAAACTCATTAACTTTCGATTCCAAGAGCTGAACGCCTCTCCCAACATGCCAAGAGCAAAGCAAACCTCCACCTCTCAATATCCCTTCCAAGAATGTAACAAACTTTTTTTTTTTTTACATTCCATTCCAAGAGCACAACAAACCTCTTCCAATTCCCTTACAAGAACACATCAAATTTCTTCACTTTCCATTCCAAGAGCACAACATAACTCGCTTTCCATTCCAAGGGTTTAACACCTCTTCCACTAATCCAGGAGCATAAAAAACCTCTTTCACTTCACCTCTCAAAAACACTACAAACTTCTCCACTTCCAATTCCATGAGTCACCAAACCTCTTCCATTTTCATTTCAAGAACATAATAATATATTTTACTTTGCATTCCAAGAGGATAATAAACCTTTTTCAGTTTCCAATCTAAGAGCTCAACGCTTAACCACTATTCCAGGAGCAAAGCAAACGTTCTTTACTTTCCGTTTCAAGATCATAACAAACCTTTTTCACTTACCATTGCAAGAGAAAAACAAACCACAAGAAAAGACGGCTTTTTGCATGCAGATACACCACAATACAATTTTGATAAGTTCACGCAATAATATTCTGCCACGAATTATCAACTTTGTTCACATTTAACAAATTTTTATCTTCTTAGAAACAAAAAAATGCACAGGTTTTTAAGAAAAGTGCAGGCGCACAACGGAATCCATAAAATCCTTTAAACAGAGCAAATGAATTTCAGAGCTAAAAATAAGGATATAGGAAACGGGAGAGAAAATCCCATAATTGAATACAGGGGACAGGGGAACGAACATGGCTGGTGACCTGGGGGAGGGGTCCTTAGGATTAGGATGCTGTGGGTACTGGGGAAGAGCTTCTATAAAACGAACCATCTCCAGATTATGTCTGGAGTCTTCCCCCCCACCGCCACCCCCATTTAACGTCTGATCCCCTAAACAGACTGGAAACCCCATTCCATTGATCTTGTAGTTAGCTATTGGTCTAACAAAGGTTTCCAAGTAAACACACACACACACACACACAGAAACACACAGCACACAGCACACACAGAGAGAGAGAGAGAGAGAGAGAGAAGGCTCTTCCTTTGTTCCTTCTATGATAAAAAGTAATGATAGATGCGAGGAAGGAAAGCCGCAGGATTAGTGACACAATGTTACTAGGAATAATAATGAGGTCGGAGAAGGAAATAAGAAAACTATCAGTTCTCTCTCTCTCTCTCTCTCTCTCTCTCTCTCTCTCATGCCGCAAAAGACACTATCAAGCCTAGACAAGGTACGCAAATCAATCGTCTTGTTGATGTATAAAACTTATATAACAACTGGCCAAGAAGAGGTAAACACACACACACATACTACAAACATGAACCAAAAATATGGAGAAACTGTATCTAAATATCTTAGCACCGCTAGAAAATTAAAAGAATCAGTAGTTTCAAAACCAGCAGTAACCCAGCTACCTGCTGTTTGTGTGCTCTTAAATACGAAACGAAAATGAAGACGAAAAAGAAGAATTCTTTTTCTTTCAAGTCGATAAGTTCGTTCGTACTGGAGGATTATATGCTAGATATCAATGTCCCATTCCTCCTTGAGTCTCCAATTGTGTTTCAGGAGACTTTCAGATGGCATCAATTTCCAACCTCTATTCCAAGAGTTCAATAAACGCTCCGTACATTTTAAGGAAATTAGAATTAGTGACGATTTTTCAAGCTCGCGACACTGATAAGCCTAATACGAACCATACCATTTAAAAGATAAAATGTCAAAGAAAAAGAAAACTAATAACAGATTATCTTAACATAGGCAGCATGAAAACTTCATCCCTCAATATCCTCTAAATACGACAGTTGAGTTTCACTGACAAAAAATAACGATATTGGAAATGGGAGAGAAAATCCTTTAATTGACTCCAATGGCATAATGGATCGTATATTTTATCTACTTTTTTCTTTTCAAGGGAAGTTTGTCATGGATGATAAGGAAAAGGCTCTATAAAACGAGCTATCACGGAGATTACATCTAGATACCCCACTCTGTAACTTCTGGGTCTTTGAACTGACTGGAAAAGCAATTCAACTGGTCTCATAGTTAGATACTCGTTTGATAAAGCAGGTTTCCAAGTAAAACTTCTGAGAGAGAGAGAGAGAGAGAGAGAGAGAGAGAGAGAGAGAGATACGGACTATAAGAGGAGAAGAAGAAGAAGAAGAAGAAGAAGAAGAAGAAGAAGAAGAAGAAGCACCAAGAACAACAGATTTGTGAAAGCTTATGTTGTTGCATTTTATACCAAAACTGTGAATGGAATTGAACTTGAGCATTTAGCGCTTACACTTCTTGCGTGTCTATAATGATTAAACTGAAAATGTAAAGACAAAAGTTTTAAACTGGTAAAACATAAAATATCAGACAAAGATTACGTATCGTTTATAACGGCAGAATTAAAACCAAAAAACATGTACGTATCCGAAACAGTCAATGCTACATCCCTACTGAGTTTAGGCTCATAAGCTCTAGCTTCCCATTCCCAACCTTTGGATATTTTTTAGTATTCTCCACAACGTATAATATGTTTGTCATAAGGATTTCCGTTTTAACCTCTATAACTTTTTTAATGGCAGCCTGCGGCAGTTTTTACAGGTCTTTGTTGAGCACTTTACATATTACACAGAAGCATTTGCGTTCATGTCTTATCTGCATACTCGATATCAAATGAGCATTTTCGTCATTCCGTAAGAAATCATTTCTATGTATACATACTCAGGCCTGTTTAGCAGACTGGCAATAAACTCTATTATTTTCTATTACTTGACTGACGCAAAGAGCGTATGTGACAAACAGCTCTCTTTCAAAGCACGCACTACATATTTTCATAATTTCCTAGAATATTCGTGTCATTTTACAATCTTACAAATTTTAGATTTCTTTCAAGTGCCCAGTATGCTACACATGTTACATCGAATTTACATCGTTAGATTTGATAATATTCTTTCAAAATGTAAAGAAACAGAACGGCGCCATCCCTTCGATTTATAATTAAATGTGACGACAAAGACAGACAGAAAGTATGCAGGAATGACTGGGGAGTGATGACAGCTCACGTCAAGCAACAGCAGTAAAGGAACTCTTAATGGTAGTTCACTAGTCACGCGAAGGGTCTTTGCTGTCTTGGCAGAGTCCAAAGGTTTACGTCAGAATTCTTATCTTCCTCAATTCCTAATAGTGCAGCAGATAATTGCATATTTCATAAGAATCGTTCAGATAGTGAAACAAGCATGAAATTTTGCACAAGTGCTCTTTAAAGTTCCCTCTATCAGAAAGGGCGCTGGCCACGCAAAATTTAATATGGCGGCCAAATTCCAAGATGGCAGCCAGTATCGACAGATTTTGGCTAATTTTCACTAGAATGGCATGTATTTGCTTCTAGCAATATATTAACTCTTCCATACTATTTCTTGTGAATATTATGTTTCTGTAGCTTCAGTACAGTTGCACCTTTAAATATGGGGGCTATATGGCTGCCAAGAAAAGGTAGAAACAATAATTATAATGAGAAATAATGCCTGTTCAACAATTATCGTTTTAAGCATGGATCTTGGTTTCTGTGGTTTTAGATCCTAATGAGGCCATCTCTTTCGAATAACTCATCAATTTTGAAGGAAAATTAATAAATGTAAAAGAGTGTATGTCTGCACACAACCAGGGCACACTGGTGACATCACTGCTGTGTAACTCAGCATGGGGTTCAGTGCCAGCTAATCCCAGCTTTACTAATCCTGTAGTCTTAGACTAGTAGTTTGTAGTATAGTTTAGTTTAGTGTCCCAAATGCTTTCTAACAGCCCAGACCAGCTATAGTTAGATGGCACCTGAATAGACAGGATGTACTTGGCCCAGCGGGAGAGCCGAGCCAAAGGTATGGGGGCTGTACATGATGGTTCATGTACTTACCCGGATGGTGTACAGATCACGGGACTTAAATGGCACTGGATGAATGATCGGGCTGGTGTAGGAGACCGAACCTAGTTGAATCCCATACAGGAAGTGTGCTTTGTTTTAAGGTGGTAAAGGATAACCCTCGGCCTTAATCAAAAAGTGAAATCATGGCAGAATGTGATGCCAATCAATATTGAGCAGTAGAAAAACAAACTGGAGTTTGTGTTGTCTTTGTCAGAAGGACAAAAGAGGTGAGCACTTGACATCACCTCCAAGTCATCATGTCCTAGACCATGATGGGTACACAATGCTGGCAAGGAACATTCCCATGTTCAGTGAAATTAATGAAATGCCACTGATAATGGATCCAGCAAGGCTGGATGAAGGTGATGGCAAGCGAGGCCACTCTCAGGAAAAATGCAGCAAAATACCATGAACTGTCGCTTGTTGTTTAACAACACTAAACTGGACCGTGCAAGCGACAATCCAATGACCAGACCAGCAACACTGAGACTAGTCATTGCAAAACTGCGCCGAACCAGTCATGACAATGAAGTTTGCATTTTCTGTGAGAAAGTGGCACCTGCATCTGATCTCAGACAGGCTAGTACTAAGGGCCTTGACTTGAAATTGCGTGAATGTGCAGAGATACTTAGTGATGGCAAGCTCTTTAAGTTGACTGGTGGGGATGTCATTGCACAGGAGTTTAAGTATCACCATGCCTGTCTTTGTACCTCTACAACAGAAAAGGTCCTACCTGAGGAGCCTTGAGAAAGCACAGGTAGCACTGAGTCAGAATCAGATGTGTATCCACTAGTTCTGTCAGAACTGATGACATACATTGTTGAAAACAACCTTTGTTCAGATGATCCAGTCACATTTCGGCTGGCAGATATTTGCCACCTCTACCAGCAACGTCTGGAACAATTGGGTGTAGAGTCACCAAGTGTAAATTCCACGAGACTCAAAGACAAACTTCTGGCAGAAATTCCAGAACTTGAGGCTCATAAATCTGGCAGAGATGTATTACTTGCATTTCAAAGGATGTGGGAAAAGCACTTGCTCAATCATCTGATCTTTCAAGCAGATTATCATTGCTAAAGCAGCAAATATTCTCAGAAAGTCTATACTTGATCATCAGTCACGGTTTGATGGCACATTTTCTGAGGCTTGTGTATGAAATTCCGTGCCTCCTCTCCTGCTCCAGTTTGTAGGGATGGTTGAGCATGGGGCTGACATCAAGTCACAGTTACGATTTGGACATCAAGTCAGACCAGGCCATTGCACAGCTCATGCAGTTCAACTGCTACTCCCCGATACAAAGAGGGAGCAACAACTCATAGACACTCCAAAGACAGAGAAACACCATTCCCAGTCTACATGGACTCTCAGTCTATGCCAAAACCAGGAAGAGAAACCTGGTTGAAATGCTACATCAGTATGGCCTCAGTATCTCTTATGACAGAGTACTGGAGGTCTCTGCACAGTTAGGAGATGCCACAGTTAGCAAATATGTGGAGGAGGGTGTGGTCTGTCCCCAGTACTGCGAAAGGGTTGTTCACCACTGCAGTGATGGACAACATCGACCACAACCCATCTGCAACTACTGCCACTACCTCCCTTCCATGGAACTAGCATCTCCATATTTCAGCACCCCACCAAGGAGAACACTGGACAGGAAAGACAGCAACTAAAGTTTGCACCTGAGAGAAAGTGGTCAGTGCCTGAATTGCCGGACACATTCACAAACATCTCACCAGCTTCCTTTCAAACAAAGAACCCTGTGCCACCAAACACTGCAATACCAAAGCCACCACAGATATCTTGGGGCCACAGCTTGCACTGGAGTATCAGTGGCTAGACAAGGTTATAGTCACCCACGAAATAGATGATGCAGTGAATCTGACGTGGTCAGCTCATCACGCTTCAATGAAGAGAAGCCCAGAATTTGAAGTAACCATAACTTCATTGCTTCCTCTCCTGCGTGATCAGGCTCATTCTGTTGCTGCGATCAAACACGTGATGCAGAAAGTGCAGGATGTCACTGATTTTCTGAACCCTGGCCAGATACCCTAATCACAGCTGATCAGCCAATCTATGCCGTATTAAAGCAGGTGCAGTGGCAGTGGCCTGATCAGTATGGCGAAGACAAGTATCTGGTAATGTTTGGTGGTCTGCATTGAGATGGCAGCAATGACATCTCTTGGTACTCTTCTTCATGGCAGTGGTTGGACAGGAGCTCTGGTGGAGGCAGGGTTGCTTCATCTGGAACTGCAGAATCCTTCCTGTCAGCTGCAAGTGTAACCAGGACACGGCAGATGCAATTCCAGGTTACAGCCTCTAGTTTGTACAAACTCCCTGAGGACAGCATACACTGACTACTGTACTGAAAGCAAACAACAATGAGCAGGCATTAGAGTTTGAGGGTGGTGTGACCTTCAAGACAGCAGAGTCCACAGTTCCACTTCTGGCACATGGTGTTGTCTATGGAACTTGTGATATTCCTACTGATCAGGTCCTTCCGTGAGGCCAATTTTGTCCTCTACTGCCAGGCATTGCATGAGCTGATACCCTACTTCTTTTCCAACAATAATACAAACTATGCTCGTTGGCTGCCTATTCACCTCAGGGACATGCTTACCCTAGAGAGTTCACACCCAGAGTTGCACAAAGGAGTTCAAGGCTGGCAACTTTGTTGTGCACAAGACCAGTCGCCAGTTCTCAGCAATGGCTCTTGACCAAGCTCATGAGCAGACCAATGCCTTTATAAGGCTGATGGCGGAGCCATTGGGCTGACTGAAGATCCGTCAGCACTCAGAAGATGGATGGTGGCTGGCCCAGAGATCATCCGCTTGGTGTCTGCATACGAAACAGAGGTTCAAAGTAAGGAGTCTAATGAGCAGACAACACACGTGAACAAACACCTCATGCGCAGAAGACATTCTTGGAGAGAGTCAGCAAGCTGTCATTGGCTTTGCAACACTTGGGAAGTCCTTTTCAGGAAGAGAGCCAGGATCTGTATTCCATTGACAACAAAAGACATTGCCACCCCAGCTCAGCAGAACTTCTACAGACACACCTTGACAGAGGCCGCACTAAATTTCAGAAGTTTTCAGACTCTTTGGCAAACAATGCAGTCTCCTTCTATGAGCCGATAAAAGAAGAACAGAACTGACTTCTTCAGGCAAGAAGCTGCTCTGTAGAACAGTCAAAGCAGAAACTTCTGAAGGAGGATTGCCAGCTTGAGCATCCAACGTGTCATGCTATGCCTACCTTCTTATCCTCGAATTTTTCAAAGGTGTAGGTTGAGAGACCTATACATAGATTGGTTGCGTTTAGTCCGTATTTCTCTTCTTTTTCTTTTTATGGTTACAGTCTTAGACACAATGTTGTATGTGACCATACCATTACTATTTCAGTTGAAAATAGCATATTAGTTAAACTGTCTGATCACATGAATATACCATTAAATAAAAACAGTTGGTCTCTATGTCTGCTAGCGCTGTGGATAGAAAAAAAACTTTTATGGCAACCATTTTGTACGCCATCTTGGTTACAATTCATTTAGTAAGGGTTTTCAATAAAATGTGTGGTATGGAACATTTTTATAACCTAAAGTCGAGGTTTAAAAAAAAAACTGGCATATTCCATCCAATAGATGCTCCCAAACCAGTGAATCTCAACATAGATGGCGGCCATTTTGAAAAATAGCCGCCATCTTGGATTTTCAGGTGGCCAGCGCCCTTTTCTAAGAGAGCGTAGTCTTAGGAATGTTTGTGCCAAATTTCATGCTTGTTTCACTATCTGAACGATTTTTACAGCAATCTGCTGCACTATAAAGGTAAGAGCTTGTGATGGCCTGAAACCGGCGTAATCTATACCAACCAACCAACCAACAACATAAATGGAAGAGTACAAAGCGATTTGAACTAACCTTGAAATTATTTCTTATAAGGCAACAGTGTTCTACACTTCAAAAGGCAGAAACGTTAGTTGGTGACTCGAAATACATCAGCATACAGTGTGACCTATGTAATGCACAGTAGGCAGTACTTAAGGGTCTTTGCAGTGTCCCTTCTCCGGTTCCAAGCTGCAGTGCTTTCTGTTTTTTTGCTTTTCGTTGATTCCCTTAGATCTGTTTCTTCCCTAGCTGTTCAGCTTCTCTAACTTTAACATGAACTTAAATTTTTCATTCAAAATTAAATTATCCAGCGAGCCTTAAGAAACTGACTTAGTAACCTGGTTAAGAAATTGACTTAGTAACCTCGTTAAGTATTTAATAAGATACAAACCATCAAAAGTTCCCATAAATATCACTTCACAGAGATGAAGTAAAGTTACAAGAATTAAATGGCAAATCCTTAGCAGTACTTTTCAAAAACAGAACACTTGTCGTACGCATATGTTGATCTCATACTCTTGTAAAATAGCTTGTAATGAAACAGATGAAAAGAAATTTTGGTATGAGTACTTTGCACCTGAAACTGAATCAGTTTCTATAAGGAATCAAGGTGAGGAATTTGAACTAACTTACTGTTTTTACCAGTTTTTGTATATCGAGTTTCATGGTCGTTGGTATCAAGAACCAGCCTTTAAAAAGCTATCAAACGTTTCGACTGAACAGTGCATTTCCCTTTTACCGAAGCCATCCACAACTTTGTGTTCGACACAAAAAATATATATAACAAATACAACTGTGATTCAATGAGACTATTTTTGTGTTCTTTCCACTATTTTAAATTCCAATGTGACGTTATTAACTTTATTATGTTGTTATCATTAACCACAACTTCGTCATAGAGTCACCTTTCCTTCCAGGTATTACTGCATTTCGTTTTCTGTGATGCAGTACCGTTTTCTTTCTAAAAGGAAAGCAGCAAAGCAGTAACTAATAAAAATGGAATATATAAAATTTGGAACAAAGGCCATACGCTGGGACCTATGAGGTCATTCAGCCCTGAAAAGGAAATTGAGAGTAATAAAGGTTTGAAAGGTGTGACGGAAGGAAAACTGCGCAGTTGCACTGTGAAACAACTGTTAGGAGAGGGTGGAGAGTAAGATGGAGGAGATATAAACGGTGATACAGTAAATGGAATGAAAGAGGTTGCATCTAAGGGGCGAAAGGACGCTGCCAAGAACCTTAAGTAGCACCTACAGTGCACCGCGTGAGGTACACTGACGGCACTATCCCCCTACGGGAAGTAACTAATGAGAGTAGAAATTTTATTGATATGGAACTACCTATTATCTGTCTTTGCCGGGAGACACGAAAAAGAAACGTAATTCCCTTTTGTCAAGGTAGTAAGAGGGGATAGAATAGAATAATAATATGTAAGTATGAGCGTGAAGGTGTGAGGAGTGGCTATAAGAAGCAAGTCTGTAAAGGTCAGGGATCATTTCATTCTTAGCTTTAATCTCCAACAGATTTTAAATGCGCTCCTTTTCAAATGTATCGTTCAAACATTGTACTTCATATACTTACACACTTAAATACATATATAATACACATACACACATATATTATATACTATATATATAATATATATACATATACATATATATTAAGCCACGAACATCGTTTATTCAATTCACTATACCTTGGGAATGATTTACACCTAAGGGGAATTATAACTGACAGGTTTTCACCCCCGCCAGGATTCGAATCGTTGCCTGGTTTAAAAAACAAAACACACGCACACACACATATATATAAATATATTATATATATGTGTGTGTGTATGTATATGCATTAAACACATTAGCAAGGAGGCAGGGAACCAGTTTTATTTTACCTATAGTTTTAAAATTAGCACTTCCCACTATTAATCTTGAAAAAAAAAATAATCACTTTCTTCAGAGTTATCTTAGAATTAACAGTTATGTAAGACCAGCTTGAAAAGAAGTGCATACAGAGGTAAGTTAGGAATCATCACTAATTACATAGTAAAAAAAAAGCACTAAAAAATACGTCCTTCATGCACTGGTCATCCATCACACCCAGGTACGGTGGAAAATCAGTTTCCTTTGTACGCCATCATGATATATGGGGCTAATGTTAACTAATGGGCCCTACCAAAAATATTTTCACCAAAATACACGGTTGTTTCAAAGAGTATTTCTGTGAGACATAATCCACAATTTATTATATATATATATATATATATATATATATATATATATATATATATATATCATATATGGAATATATATATATAATGTATGTATAATATGTATGTATATATATATATATATATATATATATATATATATATATATATATATATATATATATATATATATATATAGTTTAAAAACAAAATTTCCATATAATATAAAGCAGGAAAGGCAACATTATTAGTGTACCTATGGCTTTCATGCTACGCGTTAAAATGAGAGAGAGAGAGAGAGAGAGAGAGAGAGAGAGAGAGAGAGAGAGTCATATCCATTTTAATCACGGACATACCATAATGAAAAGGCAGCTAAATGCAGTTCGGGTGATAACGGTACGACATTCGTGCAATAATGATCTCTTTAATGGCGGAAGTAAAGCGCTAAAAGAATCAGAGTCCTTGGAAATGTTTATTGCACTTTCACGCTGCCTGAAATGATCATTTATATGGAATGAAATGAGAGCAGTGGCACTCTAAAGCCACTGGAGAATCTTGGAAGCCTTCTGACGCCATAGTGTGTAAGAGGGAATGAAAACAAGTAACTATGTAATGTGTATTATTCAATGTCGCTGAACGACTGTAAACTTGCATTCGATTCAGAGAAAACTACAAAAGGGTCACTGCTACATTTAGATTTTAACTACTGACTCATGGATGAACCTTCGTGCCAAAAACTTCCACAACTTTTGCTACTTTGAATATTTACACGGAAAGTTCACCGACAGCTTGCAAAGCTCACACACACATACACCAACATTCACAACTACCCTGCATGTACTCCAGCGATTCCCGAATATTAACAGAACAGAATATAGAATTTAGGCCAAGCGCTGGGACCTATGAGGTCAGTCAGCGTTGAAACAGAAACTGACAGTAAAAGGGTTTGAAACGATTGTTGAGAGAGGGTGGAAACTAAGATGGAAGAAAGAGAATATGGACGGAGGTACAGGAAAAGAAATGAAAGCGGTTGCAGCCAGGGGCTGGAGGGACGCTGCAATAATAAGGATCCTCCTTTTCTCTGCCTCTTACACGCCATCTATCTGGCACTGGGTCCCTCCTAACATTTCAACATTATACCTTCTTTTCACCACCTTACCGGCCTCCATTCTTTCCAAATGACCATGCCATCTCAAACACTAATTCGACCCTTTCCCTTAGATAAAATTTTTACCACTCTACTTACCTGTATATTTCTCACTTTTCCAATTCTTCATATGACAGGTATACTAGGCAAACACTTCATCTAAACTGTTTCAACCTGTTTTCTACACTTCACTTCCATAAAGTGCATTAGTTCGATAATCTCTACATATACCCCACCCTGGCTCCCACAGACATTCTAGGGCTCTCCTGAATCTTTTGCAAACACCCTGCTACCGTCCTTGCTTCAAATCGTCTGTGACTCAGCTCTTCTCTCTTCTTGCCCCTTTCCATTAAATTCATCACAAATATTCATATGCAGCAACCACGTCTATTCTTCCACCATCCATATTAATTCATTGCTTCTGGCCACGTTTTGTCTTCATAGTCTTATGTTTTCAACTTCTCTTGCAAATGCTTTCAAACGCTTGCACTAGATTAAGTCTTTTTTTATTCAGTATACTTAATCAGTACTGTCTCAGTTAAAAAGATATTAAACAGGAATGGGTATTCCTGTTTAATGTCTCAGATCAGTTTTCATACAAAAGTAGTTCTTCTCACATCTACGCATTCTAACACATACTTTGATTCTGTGACAACATTTTTCAATCCCTCTCCTCAACTTATCTTCTGTACCACCTTTCATTAATGTCCTCTACATTACCTCTCTCTGTTTTTAAACTTCTCACATTACTGCGACATAAAGAAACTTCGACTTTATAAATCTCTCTGTCTCACTTTCTCAATCAAAATCCTGCCATATACCTTCTCTGTTACACTAAGTAATGTCCTGCAGTTCTCGCTGAAGCCTCTGTCACCTTTATTTCCATTCGATAATAATTATTTCCTCTCAACCATCCCTTCATCTAGACACTTTACACTCAAGATATCATCACTGTACCGTAGCCTCTCACCTTTTATACCAACGCCATATATTTTATATGTATGTATGTATGTATGTATGTATGTATGTATGTATGTATGTATGTATGTATGTATGTATGTATATATTTTGTATATATATATATATATATAATATATATATATATATATATATATATATATATATATATATATATATATATATATATACACACTAAGTGTGATAAAGCTGACATAATGAATTTAAGCGTGTAAGTTTGAAAAGAGTTAAATAACAACACTCGTGTACAGAATTAATAAATAAATAAAGTTGGTAAAACAAGTGAAGCAAATAAATCATACGTTTTTCGTAATTACATTTAATGGTTCCTTTTGTAAAGTTCTTCAGCGACAGGAAACAGGGTTAATCTTGAAAGGTAAACTAATTAAAATCGAGGATGTAAAGATAATGATAATACCAAACTCGGTTGTTGGTGGTCATGTAGCCCCTTTAAATCAATAAATCCTGGACAGTGGTAACCATTATGATATAAACGCTGCGGACACAACATACTCAAATATCATTATCAGGAAAGGCACTTCAAATATTTTCGTATGCGTAACACTGATGCCCAAGTTAAGTATACCTTAGTTGAACCAGACCACTGAGCTGATTAACAGCTCTCCTAGGGCTGGCCCGAAGGATTAGATTTATTTTACTTGGCTAAGAACCAATTGGTTACCTAGCAACGGGACCTACAGCTTATTGTGGAATCCGAACCACATTATAGCGAGGAATGAATTCCTATCATCAGAAATAAATTCCTCTCATTCTTCACTGGTCGGTCGGAGATTCGAACTCGCGGCCAGCAGAGTGCTAGCTGAGAACGGAACCCACTTTCCCAACGAGGGACTTACTGATGCCCAAGAGCGGGTCTCTTGGTGAAAAGCATGGATAACTTAACCACAACCGTAAATACCGTGATGATGATTTTGTTATCGGGAGTCATGCCCGAGATCGAAGTTTCGCTCTGGAGAGGAAAGGTCAGAGAGGGCTGGAGAAGAGGGGTGGAGGTGCAAGCTCCCGAGGCGAGTTAGACCGTATACTTGCGGCCACATCTTACCAGTAATGTCAGATTGAACCACTGATTCAGAAGTTAACAAACATGAACAATAATCAACACAATTAATATCCCTCGCATTCAAATCTTTACCATCTACCACGTAGTATTAGATATACAGTTAGTTCTAACAGTAGCACAGTCTCTTTTGTGAAGTTCCATACCACCACACAATTTTCCAGTAGTGTTGTTCCAGCTATGAATAAATTGTGGAATGGTCCTCCTAATCATGCAATTAACTTTTTTTTTCTTTTTTACGGAACACGCTCACACGTACTTCATTTCATAGTTTGTTTGTTTTTTTATCTCAATTGCTTTTCATTGTTTTCTCTTATATACTGAACTTTTTTCTTGTTTGTTCTTCGTACTGACTTGATTTTTTTCCTGTCAAAAACCTTGGGCTGGTAGCATTCAGCTCTTCAGCTACGGTAACAAGTTTGGATAATAATGACAATAATAACGCTTCTTCCCTCAAGAATCCACAATATTTTTTCCTGTCTCTTATACTAACCTCTTCAAATTTACCGCATTCTTTCTCTGCAACCTTAGGTGACCTGGCTCTTGGCATGCCTGTAATTCGCAATTATTTCGTAATGATCCTCATCGTCACTTTTTAATGGATTTTGACTTTGTGCTAGAATACCATAGAATAATAAAGCCTCAAAAACAAGTCCTCAATTGGTAATGTTTTTGTCTTGTACCTATTAAAAGACACACACACGCACACACACAAATATGCTAAAGCATACTGCGTTTCCAATTACTTATTATCTGGAATCCCAGAGCCAACATAACCAAGTGCCGGTGTCGGTGTATCAGTAAATAGGAGTCTTACCCAAGTAACTGGATAAAACTCTGTAGACTATACGAAGAAATGTGGTAACCCGAACACGAGGTAAAATACGAAAACAAAATGTCGTAATGAAGACATTTTAGCGACCAAATAAAAATCATGTGGTACAAAAAGTGGGTAATCCAAAGGAAATAACGAGCAGCCATTAACAACCGATGGAAGTATCAGCTTTACTCACTCTTAACATCATGTAATTTCCTAATAGCAGTCCTTGCAACTTTGATAAAAGAAAGGAAAAATACACCTTATTAAGAAAAGTAAAAAGCTACGGAAGGGCTCCCTTGGCAACCTCCCTCCCTCTAATGTACACGAAAGTTAGCGCCACCACAATGTTAGGCCTAAATGACAGGACTTGAAAAGATGCCAATTATCGGGATATCCCTTTTGAAGAGGGATGACAGAGGTGTCACATTTTTCATAGCCTTTTAATAATCTCGCGTGGCTACGCCCTTAGGTATCACACTGAGATAGCATTTTCACAAGGTTTAGGTAATACTTCCAATCAACGTAGATACTGAATCTCAACCCATTAGTGTACCTAAGAACGATATTGCAAATTTGCATTCAGATTCTTGATTAGCAACCTAAAAACACCCATTTTACTCAGCTTGAAGATAAATCACGCTTATACCAAGCAACGTCGTCATTGATACAACGATTGCTGCATGTTACAAACCCGTAAAAACCTAAAAAATAGAGGGGGAAGCAGCCAAAATAAGGAACGAAAAGAGATAGGATATTGTATTTGCCCATCATCTATTCCTAATATGCCCTGGGGGAAATTCTCAAACACGAAAAAGTATTAGAATCGTAAATATATATTGACGGACGTTTCCGAAGCGATCGAACTTCATCCCGCATCTATTTCCCGTCAGAATCTACCGTCGCTGCATTTCTGTCCCGTTCCATATCCTTCCTCTCCCATTAATCTTAATTCCCTCCCTCTCTCTTTCCCTCTTGTTCTCCTCTCCTCGACGCACGCACTAACACTCTTCTCATTCTCTTCGGTGATATTTTGTTGTTTCTCGTGCGTGTGAGTCTGCATTTCATTACTTCTCTTTGTTGTTCGGTAAAAGACCAACTCAGTTAGTGCAGATAGTCTCAAAAGCCTATTATTACTTGCTGATTTTACTTAGTGTGTTCTCATTTACACCTAACTGCTTAATCCGTTTTTACTAACACTGTTCCATCAGCGAGTTCAGTGATAATTTTGAAATTAGCATAATTTAGATACAATTACATGATGTATTGTTGGTGGTTTTTTTCTCATCAGAATTAACGTTTCTCAGACGTTCTACTCCTTGTTATGTGTTTATTCATTACCTTTCCAACACCTATTCCCTTCTCTCTTCTCCCTCTCTCTCCTCTTCGCACCCTCACCCTCCCCCACCCCCCTTTAGCAATTGGCCCCCTTTTTTTCGGAGTTGGAAATTACCTCCATAAATTTCGCTATAACCATAATCATGTTTTCAAGAGGGAAAATAGGGGGTTGGACGGGTGGTAGATGGGCGATGGAACCCATCTAACAACCCTCACTTGAGTCGTGTTCTTCCCTCGCTCTTGGAAACTCATTGGTGCATTGCTCTATTTGTGTGTGTTTTTTTTTTTTTTTGACCAACTTTCAAGTGTTGATTACACATGCTTATCCACTGGAAGTATGCTACCTGTGTTATTATATACTCTCTTTCAGAGAACCTTCAGCTATATATATATATATATATATATATATATATATATATATATATATATATATATATATATATATATATATATATATATATATATATATATATATATATATACATACACCTTTCTTTTTCATTATTACTGGTATTACTTAGTTTATCATTGATGATGTTGGTGAATCTGCAATAGGAAAAGAAAACTTACATGTCGAGTGATGTATATATATTAATATATATATAATTATATATATATATATATGTATATATATACACGCTGAGACGGCACGAACGAAAAATTATTCTATAAGTGAGCAGGAATATAACAGCGATCGCCCAAATCATTAACTTGTGCGGGCCAGAGAATCGCGAAGCGTCTCCCGGCTTGGCCAAATCATTTCCTCCCAGTATTCAAGCCTCACTGGAGTTCAGGAGTCACCCACCAACTGCTTGCGTCATTTTGACCGGTGGTCCTCTTGCCCTTATGACGTCACAGACAACGTCCATAGGTAAACTCCTGCTTATATTCCCATTACACAAGAGAAAAAGAGGTAGGAGGCGGCTGCACTTGAAATGCAAAAGACGTCGGCGGATGGCGGGGCGCGCCCCTCTCCCTTCTTTTGTTTGGAACACGTGACTTGTCCAAGTTTTCCCGCGGAGTTACGAGCCTCGAGGGATCAAGGAAAGGGGATAGAAGGGCGTTTCAGCAGAGGGGAAAGGCAGGAATGAGGAAGTAGGAATATCATTAATGGGTGGGCGGATCGCAGGAACGGCCACATAAAATTGATGAAGGAACATAAAAATAAGATGGGCAGGCGGAGTGGATATACGCGCATCGGAGCCGCCGTCTGCCATTTAGTGGGAATCTTTAAGAGAATTCCAAAAGCTCGCCTGAAACGCGTGCTTGCTTTCCGTCAGGTAAATATAAGCGTGTGATTTGTGAGACTAAATTGATTATAACAAATGTAGTTCACATGACACGCATTACTTCATATATATTATATATATATATATATATATATATATAATATATATATATATATATATATATATATAGATATATATATATATATATATATATATATATATATATATATATATATATATATATATATACACACCCATTATGTATGTAAGTATGTATGTATGTAAATGTGAAGGTTCCTGTAAGTGAAATTAAATCATGTGTATCAGATAATCTCTCAGTTTTAACGGGAACTACGCAGATTATTTTCCCTGACTGACCTTTGTATTTCGAAAACTCTTTCATGAAAACACGGGTTTTCTTACGCTTCAATTTTTAAAAGTCTCGTACGCACTAAAATTCAATAGAGAATTCAACTAGAGAATTCACCTACTATCATTAAATGGTTTACTTGCAGATACTGCGGGTTTTCGAGTGTACTGTCATTCGCATTAACGTGTTTAACTCGTCTTGGATTTTCTGCCTAATCTTAACAAAATTCAGTCTTTCCTCATAGAGGACGATTTTCTTGGACCCCTTTTGACGACCATAAACGTACTTATGAAAATACATAGGTAGAAACATACACACACACATGAAACATACACCAATACACACATTAATTATTATTGTTTATGAAAAAATACATACCTATACAAATATATAAATAATATATATGTATGTATGTATATGTATATATACTCGTATAATATATATATGTATAAATATTTATATAAATATATATATATATATATATATATATGGTATGTATTTACGTAAAAAAAGCTTAAGTGCATTTTTCGCAGACCTGTATATGCATTTGTCCATGTACATGTATGGGTAAAACTCAAAACCCTCGTGCAAGGCGCTTTCATCACGGTGTTTTCTGGTGAAAACTCGCTTCTCGTTTCTCATCAACTCCCTAACAACAATTAAGCAGTCATAATTAACGGACTTCCCCTCTTTAGAAAGCCTGAGAAGGAAAAAGTTGCAAATTATCATCAGATAACCTTTTAGGGTAGCAGATGATACTGTCCTCACTCTGTTTCGTCGTTTCACTACATCATAAATGTATATTCAGTTAGCTGTCTACACTTAACTTCAAACCTCAGGTGTTAAAATTCCCAATAATCAATTAATTATGGTTTGAGACCATACACCTGTTCTTGCCATATTCCAAGTAATTAAAACACACACACACACATTCCTTGAATTTCACCTCATTCTTTTAAATGTTACATGGTTTTTTTATAATATTTGTAATCAATGCACCTTCCATATGGGCTAATCTTTCCATATTCTTCATGCGAACAGCTAATTCTATAAAGAATATTAAGTCCAAATTTTATGCATTTTCTACTACTTACATAAAGCTGATTCTTGTCATATTCTGTGTAAATACCGTCTCTTCTAGATCTACTCTCCCCATACTGATTAATATAATTCCATTTAATATGGCTTATTTTTCCATGGTTTGCATGTATACCCCTCCAATTGCAATTTATTCTTTCCAGTTACTGCTCCTACCAGAAGGCACATTCTTTCCATGTTCTTGGCATTTACTGTTCAATATTCTTGCAGTTACTACACATTCAATACGACTTTATTCCTTCCACATTCTTTAGCTTTTAAAATTCATTCCATAACAATTGATCATTAAACATGTTTTTCATTTATTGACTATACCATATGGCATGTTCGTTTCATTCCTTTCCACATGAGTTTTCCTTTCAATGTGTCGCTCCTTCCATAAGGCCTAATCTTTACACATTTTTTGTATTTAGAGCCCATTCCATATGGCCTTCCGTTACTTCATGCTTCGCTAACGGCCGTAGCCTTGAGAGCCCAAGCCCATAAATATGTAATCAAAGGGAAATAATGTTATATAGGTAGATCCCGGAGATGCAAGCAAATGGTATTTTTTTATTTATTCATACTTCTTGTCTTTTAAGCTCCTTACTTGGAGGTTCCGTCGTTTTAAGTCTGTTTCCCCCACCCCCTTTTCTTTTGGGGGAATGGGTGGGGTGTTGGGGGAGTGGGGGAGGAGTCCCCTTTTGTCGTCTTTATATTTTGAAATTTTTATCATCCACTTCATATTGCACTTACTTATTTTTCCTCCCTCGTTCGTTTTTAAGGAGGTGAGAGAAAGGGCAGTTTGGTTCTTTCCATTTTCTCCTTTTGTTTTTCAACTTTTCTGTCTTCTCTTTTCCTTTTCATCCTCCCATTATATTCCTCTCATACTGTTCTTTATTACTTTATTCCCCTTGATAATTTTTTGGAGGATTTTTCTTTCTTCGTGATGTTAGTTTCTCTATTTGGTTTTCGTATAGTTTAGCCAGATATTCAAACCTTGTTACAGCCTATCAGCTTATGCAGGTAACATTTTTATTGCTAAAGTGACTTCAGCTAAACTTTGTTAAATCGCTGTTCATAATTAACAGCTTTGATTCACCTTAAAACCTGGACCATAAATATCATTAAGTACCACTTCTGTATGCAGGTGCATATTTTTCCACTCTCTTCCTTCACCGTTCGAGAATGAGTTCAGGATTATTAATATCACTCAGATGTCCTTTTCTTCATTCACTATGACAAATATTCTGCAAGAAAGTCAAGAGTTCTTGAAATGGCTGTTGCATTTTCATAGGTCGGGTGAATGTGACCATTAGAAATTGTTTGCATAAAAATTCTCTTGAGTGCTTATCGACAGAGTGTTAAACACTGCATTACCTTCTTTTGTAACTTCCCTGCACCTCTCGCTTGTAATGCTCTTATAGAAATTAGTATCAATTTGATAAGATCTAGGAAAGCGCTATAAGAGTTCAGTCAAAGCGGGCCACAGCTCAACAACCTCTTCACTTCCTAGAAGGCATTCCCAACTTTCAAAAGAACCCGTTTCTCTCAGTGAATAGCTTCATGAAACCAGAACTTCCTTTAACAATGATCTCGCCGGAGCCATTTCATGTCGTGTATACGAGACAGGTGGCGAGAGCCACAGTTTATCTCGACTTCTTATTCAGTTTCGCTTATTGGCATCGATTTTGAGGCGCTCTTCTTCCTGTCAGAGAGAATTCTACGCTTTTTTCCCCGAGAAACATCACACTCGATGAATCACCGCTGCGTTTCCTTTCAAAAACTGAAGACAAGTAGTCTAAGCGTCGAAGGGGAAGAGTGAGGCAAGAATCTAAACAGAAGTCAGACAGATTTTAATAAATTATCCTGTCTCGCTGTTTTGGCTCAAGGGGTTCTCGGAAGTGAGTAGGGGTTGCTCACTTGTGTAACTGATAAAAAGTAGTTAGGTTTAACTGACATGGTGTCAAAATGACGTGGAATAACTTTATACATAAAACATTCCTTGCAAGAAATTTTACTTGTGGGCAGTATACGTATGATTATGAACCTTGTATATATATATATATATATACACACATATATATATAGTGTGTGTGTGAGTGTTTATTTTCATATAAACAGGGATATATAAATGATACTACTACTTGTGTATTCTTGCTAATGTTTGTGCATGTAGTAGTATCATTTATACATACCTGTTTATATGAAAATAAACACGTACACAATATATAATTATATATATATATATATATATATATATATATATATATATATATATATATATATATACTGTATATATATATATATATAATATATATATATATATATATATATATATATATATATATATATATATATATATTGTGTGTGTGTTTATTGTCATACAAACAGGTATATACTCGTATACAAGATACTACTACATGCATAAATATTAGCAAGAATACAAACAATGTACGCAGTCATCATTATCTATATGTATACTCATGTTTTCTTCACAGGAACATTGCAGTTCTTTCGTTAGGGGAAATGGAAACAACCAAACCTTGCCTTAACATTCACGATTCACAGGAGCCCCAGTTAATTAGCCGAAACTCTAACGGTAATTAAATCATACACCATACATTTTGGTAGTAATTAGTTTCCGTCACTTTAAAATACAACGTTAGGGGCAATTAAATGAACTCGATAGCTTTATAAAAAGAAATAACAAAAAAAATGATTTGATGTCATGTCGTCATTAACAAACCCTTCAGCTGATTTACTGTGTGTTTAGATTTTTCCAGATAAGAGTATGTTTGTATAATTACCTGAAATTATAATTTTCCGTACCTGAGCATGAAAATCATTGGGGTATTAAAGGCGATTATGAAAAAACAGACATTAAAATGATTTATTGCTTAATGCTTAATGTACATTTATAAAAAGTATATATTTTAACAAAAGAGCTACATAACATTATAAATAGTCTTTTTTTTAAAGCTAATATAAATAATGCGATGCTCTTCTCTTTCCATAAATCATCTCATTACTTGGATGCGGATGCCGGTTCGATGTCTAATCACGTCTGTCAGTTACTCTACCTTCCTTCTGTTTTTCCTGAGGAAATAAACACACAAGAAGATCGGTACAACCAAGAGAAGGACATCGACTACCACTCCGAACACCATCTTGAGAACAGCTGACGATCTGTTCCACTCCCCAAGAACAGTTCTGCCGAGTATCCTTGAGCTGCCTGGCTTTAAATAAACCAGCAACGACGTTCTTGAGATTTAATGTCCGATGAAAGCGGGAGAATAAATGGAAGCAATTTTGCAATATTATGTCTTCTTACCCGATAATCTGAAACAATGAGTCTATTATTTTCGCGGTTAAGCAGCACAGCAGCCTTTTTCTCGATTATCCGTGAATTTTCAAGACGGTATTGTTCAAAATATCAAGGGTGAAAGCCGAGGAGTTGCCATCCACCTCCAAATTTATCGAGCTAAACCCCTTGGCTCTTGGTGCCCCTGAAGCTTCAAGTGTCTTATCTTTTCACTTTCTTTCTTTAATGTGGTTTAGTTTATCTTGTATTTACCGTTATTCACTTCACACACTCTTCCTTATATTTTCTTTTATGCTATTTACAAAAATGTTTGCACAAATTGGCTTGCTATATATTTTACTAAGTTCTAACCACACTTACATCTATAGATTCCAAACTTACTGGCATTAAAGTTATGAAAATATTCTAAGTCAACAAGGACGGTTTGCACAATAAACAGCACAAATAAATAATTAATCACCTAATGTTGTGTATCCAACAAGAAAAATTAAAAATGAGATTATTTCTCCAGCACTGATACACAAAGGGTGACTTCTTCTCCTCTCCGCTTTGTGTTACACTTCGAATCCTCGGACTGGCGAGCCTCTCGATTCATCACATTAACAATTAAAAGTTCGTGTGTCCCCTCCCTCCGGAATATCCTGTTCAGCTGAACTTCACACTCATCGAGGTGTAGATTTAAAGCTGAATGTTCACCGAGGTGGGTGTTCAATACGCCACTTCGGAATCGATATCTTCCGTTCAAACGCTCGTGGAACAATAGGATCACAGGGAGAGGAAAAGGGGAGAAAAAATGAGTCCTATTGTTACATAACTGGAAGTAAAAAGAGAACAAAAATGTTATTAACATTCCACGTATGCCAGACGAACTGCGTTTTCCTTGCGACTTCATAAGCAAAAACATGCACAAAAAATATTTTTGTACGTAAGCTCATGCAGGTGCCTCATTGCTTTACATACGTTCATTCATTCTTCAATTTTTTACTCCATGCTTTCAACTTTCACTGTAACTTACAGCAGATCACAATAAACATGAGAATTAAATCATTTCGGACATTAATCTGATTTTGTTTCAGAAAAAAAAACATAGCACGGAGGGTTACGAAAAAAACTCAACTACGTACATCACGAAAATTATTTCAGGGTAACGAGTATTAGTTACATTTCTAACTGATAATATTCCCTTTTAAATGACGTGCTACACGTCTTCAACCATCAGATCCTCTACAGAAATCAGAATTAAAAATGCTTTTGATCTGGAAAAAAAAAATCATTATGTTTGACTAAAATTATTATTATTATTATTATTATTATTATTATTATTATTATTATTATTATTATTATTATTATTATTATTATTATTATTATTATTATTATTATTATTATTATTATTATTATTATTATTATTATTATTATTAGCAGTAGCAGTTCTGACTGATAATATTCCCTTTTAAATGACGTGCTACACACATGTTTTCAACCATCAGATCCTCTACAGAATCAGAATTAAAAATGCTTTTGATTTGGAAAAAAAATCATTATGTTTGACTAAAATCATTATTATTATTATTATTATTATTATTATTATTATTATTATTATTATTATAGTAGTAGTAGTAGTAGTAGTAGTAGTAGTAGTAGTAGTATATATGTTGTCTGGAGAAAAATACCCACCGTTGAAATTTGTGTTTCAATCTTCTGACTGTTACATACGCACTTTGACAAACTCTTTATACAGTACACGTGCACATTAGACAGAAAAAAAAAAAAAAATTTCACTCGTGGGTGCTTTTGATAATGCGTATATAACAGGCGAAAAATAGAAACTCTAAACGCACTAATTGGTGCTGTTCTACCATCAACAGGAACGTGATCCTTCGTCCATTTTTTATTATTGTTGCTGTCGCTTTTTTTGTTATTATCAAGAATCAAATGGAAAAACCCTGAAACGCAATAACTTGCAAAGCATGCTTGAAAAGAACAGAATGCCATTGTGGAGAGGGGAAACAGAAGGGAAATGGTAAATATGCAGAGACAGTTCTAACATCAAGTTTGCAAAAATGATTTTCAATTCCTCCCTTTACTTCTCTTTATTCTGAACGGTAGAACTTTGAAAGGTAACAATGAATTATCGTTTGATATTATAGATTGGTATTTTGGCCAAGTTACTATCTGACACAAATCCCTTTTGAAGACCAAAATTTTTTTTACTGCGGTTAAATTTATTAAATTATGTAGGCAAACATTTACAGAATTTTGCGCCTTTCTTTTAAGGATACTACAATGTACCTAAGTCTAATTTGCAGTAAAATATGAAGGGCTAGATGTATATATATATATATATATATATATATATATATATATATATATATATATATATATATATATAATATAATATAATATATATATATATAAAGTTTAATCAATTATGCGTACGAGATTTGCTATACTTACAATTATCAAGACTACAGCTTCACAAAAATTTTCATAGATGCATGCATATTCCAGGCCAATGCTTTAACTAATTATAATTCCTTGGGTGTAAGTTATTCCCAAAAAAGTAAAGCAAATTCGATATATGAATTAATATATATATATATATATATATATATATATATATATATATATATATATATATATATATACACGCACAAATTTAAATACAGAGTAAGCTATATGTATATGCATGTATATTCTACAAAAGTACGGAATATTGTAAATGTCTGGTGGAATAGATGGTTCTCGTTCTTTCTTTCATATATTCATAAAAACTGCACATCTAAAAATACTTTTCTCTCATATTTTGTCTAAAAATGCAAACTTCCGCTCCGAACCCGACCAAAAAAAAGCACCTCTGCATACAATGCCTAGAAACAAATATTTGGCAGCTAAAAGTTTTCTTTTTCGTTTCAAAAATAATGTCTCTCTCTCTCAATCTCTCTCTCTCTCTCTCTCTCTCTCTCTCTCTCTCTCTCTCTCTCTCTCTCTCCTCTCTCTCTCTCTCTCTCAGTGCAGTGCTGTATCTGGAAACGCCTTCTTCAATAAAACTTACAGTTCTCTACCTCTCTCAAACCGTGAGTGCCAAGAAACGCTTTTCTTAATAAGACTTACAGGTCGCATCACTTATCAACAAGTAAAAAAATTCGCCGAAGTTTCTTCGGCGCAATCGAGTTTTCTGTACATCGTATAATCAAGGCCACCGAAAATATATCTAAATTTCGGTGGTCTCTGTATAATGCTGTATGAGCCGCGGCCCATGAAACTTTAACCATTGCCCGGTGGTGGCCTGGCCTATATCGTTGCCAGATGCACGATTATGGCTAAGTTTAATTTTAAATAAAATAAAAACTACTGAGGCTACAGGGCTGCAATTTGGTATGTTTGATGATTGTAGGGTGTATGATCAACATACCAATCAGCAGCCCTCTAGCCTCAGTGTTATCTAAGATCTAAGAGGGGACAGACAAAGTGCGGACGGACAGACGAAGCCGGCACAATAGTTTTCTTTTCAGAAAACTAAGAACGAAAATTCGATGAGACTTACTCATTACATTGTTAAGAAGAAATACATTTAAGCATTCGCAATTAAATGAAGGCCTAAATAAGCACAGGGAGAAGTTCAAACAAATGCTGGGAGAGACGCCTTTGTGGATTGAAACGAAAAAGTAGGAGACAAAAGCTGAATGAAAACTCTAGAAAAAAAAGACAGATGCTAGCACAAAAAAGTGAATGTCACAAAAGCTGTGAAAAATACTTTTGATGAATATGCAGGAAATTATTTACATGAACAGGTTCTTAAGTGTGTAAGTACACTCAGCCACACAGACTCAGGCACAGAAATCTTCCTTGAAACTGGAAGAAAAAACTCAGGTCACTTGTATTCCTTTCATTATTGTGGGATTAATTACGGTACGAGAAGCTCGCGTCTGTAAACTGTAAATCATTACGACATTAAGAATGAATAAAAAATTCACACACGCACATTATATATAGTATATACTGGGATTTATCCCTTTACTTAGGCGTTTAGTTGCGTCTGTCAGCATAAATGGGTATTTGCTTCATGCCCTATTCACTTTTACACAGGTACATTATTTTTATTATCTAACTTTATATATATTCGGGTATGAAAGACGTGTCAATGAAATATATATTTCCTCATAAGAGAGAGAGAGAGAGAGAGAGAGAGAGAGAGAGAGAGAGAGAGAGAGAGAGAAGAGAAATGAAATGCTTTCCTGTTCAAAATGAATGAAAACCTAGGACTGTAAAATAACTACCACTGACAGGGTAGTTATTACACAGCAAAGTTTGTCAGTTATATACCAGAATGGCGATGACAATTCATCAAAACGCAGAAAGTTGGCGAAACCAAAGTTACTAGTGTTTATTGAAATTATCTCCAACACATTCAACTATAAACGAAAAGCGCTTTTCCCTTACATAGGTAAATCTACCGTCGCAATTTTGCAGCGTTTCATTTGCATGTGTTCTCGAGACCAATTCGATGTTATTCCAAGACTCTTGTGATATTGCTCATGAATATCAAGATCCTTAATTTCAATATATCGTAAAAGGACGGTTATGAGTGGTGAAACTCTGTTGCAGTGTTTGCTGAAGTACTGTTGGACGTTTACTTAATCAGAGCAAAGTGCCTGAACCATGACGTATCCACGGAATCATATTTGCCATCCATTAACAATAACGGGAGAAGCTACTTCTTTCGTATCTCTTGCAAAGTATGAAGGAAACAAAAAGCATACAAAAATCAGAAATTAAATTAAATCGCTTTCAGAAGAAATATTACCTACATAACTAACTGTGCATTGCTGACCTAAGCAGTGCATTGTATACCAAGTAGCTAGTCGACTGTGAAGGGTGGCGTCTAGGGAGGAAGAATCCGTCGGGCTTGCAATCTCATCCCACTGTGCTTATAACCGAAAGACTAAGTCGTTCAAGAGAAATCCCCTTTAAAAGGAAAAAGGCATATATATATATATATATATATATATATATATATATATATATATATATATATATATATATATATATAGTGAAATCGTGTCAGGTCATTGCCCTCCAACAGAAACAAGAAGAAAGAAGTAACTTTACACTCAGGTCGCCGTAAACTTTTCAAGTTGAACTCGAAGAACACACAAACATCTCCAGTTTAAGTGCTTTAAAGGTCACGAAAAGACAAACCAGAATGTAAATATAAAAGTCAACAATGTTGCCAAGGGATAAGAGAGAAAGGAACCTTGCTTAAGGCACTCTCTTTGAAATGACTTGAGGTTGGTTAGGTGGTATAACTGAAAGAAACACACTGAGAGCTATGAGTACGTACCTTTCTGTAGTACAGTTTTCTTTACCTTTTTGTAGTTCAGTTTTCTTTGAGAGTAACTATTTGTTTACTTGTTTCTAACTCTTTTTTATTATAATGCTCAAATCTTTTCGGGAATGCTAGTTTCTTAAGAGAGAGAACGACCAGCAAAAGTTAAAGATAACAGGAATTTAAGATTTCCCTGGGGAACAAACAAATGAATTCATATTGACAGAAAGATAAGCATGCATGTATAAAAACGCGTGTGATTTACGCCTGGTTAAAAGTTTACAAAATAAAACATATCATACCGGAAAACCTGGCAGGCAATAACTACGGAGAACAAAAACCGACTCAATCATAAATCGGCGGTTAAGAATAAAGGATAATATTTTCCGTAGAATAATCAAAGTGACAGCAGAAAAATGAAACAATGGATGTGGAATATATACCATATACGGTCAAGTGGAAAAAATATACCAGTAGAAAAAATATTAAAAGTTTTAAAGGTTATTGTAACTTACACAAAACGATCACAAAGAAATCATGACATGGATGATACAAATCAACAGAACTTACAAAAGACACAAAAACGCAAGGCCAAAAATTACAGGCAATCGAAAGCTCATTTACGATTATGCAGCCCAATGATATCTCATTTCCCACTACTTGGGAAGTCGGCGGCAATCGCGCGACCCGCTACGGAAATATAACCCAAGAATTATGGCTCTGCTATAATATTACCCTCCCATAACATGCTATTGGGAGTGGCACACACAATTACAAAAAGGGAGGGCTTTGCAGGAGTATGAAAACAGAAAAAACACGAGATGCATGAATAGAACATTACCGGATTAAATATTGGTTTACCATGACGAGAGGTGTCATGGAAGGATATGAACCGTCTATCATTTGGTGGGATGACTTAGCCGTCAAATAACGTTTGTTTTATTAGCTTAGTAAAGTAAAGTTTTCTCCGTTCCTATTTCAGCAAGTTAAGTAATATACACCTTCCCTTCAACACATTCTGTCTAAAACAAAAAGCTGACTAATATATCATTTAATTAATGTAACAATGAACTGAAATCTCTTGTGGGACGGGAAAAATACCTATGAATAGCTTACTTACGCACTTCAGTATATACGAGAATTATTTAAAGCAAATAACTCAAAGAGAAAGATTTCCTACCAGTCTACAGAAATGAAAAAGAATTTTCCTCTAAAGCTGGATAAAAATAGATTTCTATTCAGCAATAAGGAAAACACACACACACACACACACACACACACACACACACACATATATATATATATATATATATATATATATATATATATATATATATATATATATATATATATATATATATATATATATATATATACATATATATATATATATATATATATATATATATATATATATATATACATACATATATATATATATACACACATACTGTATATATTATTTATATAATATATATATATATATATATATATATATATATATATATATATATATATATATATATATGTATATATATATATATATATATATATATATATATATATATATATATATATATATATATATAACGTGTATTTGATTGTGAGCTTGTGCTTAGAGAGGCAATATGTCTGAGCATAAAATGCAAAGGAAAATGCAATAGAAGTACAAAAGATTCCAAATACAGCGCGAATAGCGAATACGGAGGGAGAGGAGGAAAGGGCAAGAACCCACCTTGACTATAAATTGAATCCCAGGGTCTCCGGGGAACGATAAAAACACCTCGGTTACTGACATTCTGGGGAGGCAAAACAATGAATTATCGTTTATATCGACAGGCAGGAATTGCCGAAATCCAGATAAGGGATATGGAATTATCTACAGTACATGGACCTACACGCACGTCCAGTATCTACGAGGATATCTTTAAATATATATATATATATATATATATATATATATATATATATATATATATATATATATATATATATATATATATATATATATATATATATATATATTATATATTTAATTATATTATATATATATATATAAAATATAATTTTTCCAACCTTAAGGGGTGGCTCTAGAGAAAAGCACAACAATGTTCATTACCATATTGACACTACTTGCTAAATTGTGGATGAACCTTTTGTGAAGTACAACTTACACAACATTAGCTACTTCATAGACCTATACAGAAGGCTTACCAGCAGTGCGTCAAACCCCCTATACAAATTCATCTCTCCAATTCTTTCATATACACATTTTCTCGTGCTTCCTGGATATCATGGCCCTCCCTTCCCAACATGCTTCTTTACAGTCTATCAACCAGTTTTCATGTCTTTCTCCATTCCTTCCCCATAACACAACTGAATCTCCATACTTTTCACTAAGCAATCATCGCCCATTCTTTCCACATGGCCGACCCGTCTCAAGACACTAAGATCAGTCCTTTTACCTACGTTAACCTTTCTAGTTTATCTCAACGGCTTCACGCGTTCTTCTATAATTTTGCTAAGCATTCTCCTTCCAGAAAAGGAGACTTGGCTTAACAATGCCTAATTTGCATAGGCCGATCGAGGATTGATGCGAAGAAGATCTTTACCTCTTGACTTCATATATACCTTAGATTTCTGCACTAATATTAAAGATTGATAACCTTTACTCAACCAAATTATTCCATTTTTCCTCATTAAGCTGACGAAATTCGGCAGTCATTCAGCAACTATCTTCATCTCCTTAAAAGCGAAAAAAAAATAAAAAAATAAAAAAAAATCAGTACCCTGAAACTACACGAAGGTTGATAAATGGGTATTTCGTGTTTGGATCCCTCTGAGACCAGGTAAAATTTAATATTAGCGACGGGGTCTGCTGTTTGACATTTTTATGATGCATAAATAATGGCATTTGTATGCACCAATGGCGTTCTGTATTTTGGGGGGTTATTTATTTTGTTTCTAATACTAATTTTTCTCTTCTACCTCATACAATGATGGCCGTGTCGTATATAGAAAATAGTAGTAAATACAACACTTATAAGCACAAAATAACATTAGGTGGAGTGGTATGAGTAAATTATGTAAAAAGATCATCCAAAAAAATGTAACTGGCCATCCATTTTAAACAGATCAGGACACTTGTTCAGTACCCAACTTGACAACAAAACATTATAGATGAAAGTTTTAGGACCACTCAACATCGAATGGAGGATTCATTAACCGTACCACTAACATCAAAAACCAAATTCAAAGTGGTAATGAAAATTTACGCTTTTCAATTTATGAAGCCGGTAAAATGAAGCTACGAAAGTATTTTACCGTAATTCATATTTCTTTATTATTATCAGTGTTCCTCGATGCAAAAGGATTTTTACCTAATGAATTTATTGCTATTGGAATGTGAGCCGCAGAACAAAAGGAAGTGTAAGTATTCACTGCAATTCTTATTTTTCGCCAATTACACCAGAAAATAAAACTACTTGTGGCGGCTAGAATGGGAGGGGGGTGGGTGGAAGAAGACGGGGTGGTGGGGGCTGGGTAGGAAGAAAAACAAAAAGTTAGAGAAGCACCGGACGAACTGGGAACTATCACAATGAAGTTGCTTCCTATCAAAGACTCAGGCTTTTTTTTTTTTCAACAGAGTTCCAGTGATGGAAAGTTTTAGCGCTGCTAATTGATAGACTATAAAATTTACTGGCGAGAGAGAATAAGGACTGTGTCATTTGCATATGGCGCGTTTTAACAAATTTAACAAACTTCTGGGCAAAACATTTGAGAGAGAGAAATTCGTGGCCTAAAAAACCTAACCTGTGTGTGTGTAAAAAAGTTAAGTATACCGTAGTTTTACCAGACCACTGAGCTGATTAACAGCTCTCCTAGGGCTGGCCCGAAGGATTAGACTTATTTTACGTGACTAAGAACCAATTGGTTACTTAGCAACGGGGCCTACAGCTTATTGTGGAATCCGAACCACATTATAGCGAGAAATGAATTTCTATCACCAGAAATAAATTCCTCTAACTCTTCATCAGCCGGCCAGGGGAATTGAACTCCGGCCCATCGAGTGACAGTCTGAAGCTCAACCGACTCAGCCAACGAAGGGCTGTGTGTGTGTGTGTGTGTGTGTGTGTGTGTGTGTGTGTGTGTGTGTGTGTGTATATACTTAGTGCATACAAACGTTGAAACCCTCTAAAAAACCTGAATGTTCAACTTGTAGGAAAGGAGATAATTATCAACATGTCTGGTGGAGATAATCATCAACATGTGTGGAACTGACAATTGCAGTCAATTTTCATAATAAAAATACAAGAGAACAACATGCGTGGAGGAGGATTACCCTGAATTATCTACCACCATCCATTCACATCATCTAAAAATATATAAGGAAATATAGTTATGTACCTTGAGTTTAAATGTCTGAAAATACATGAATACTTCAGGAAATATTCTATAAACCTTAATATATCGTTTTCAGTACGCTAATTGGAAACTGTGCCATTTCTCCGTTTTTCTTGCTTTACTACAAAAATACTATCTATGTGGTCAAAAAGTGCTATGATATGAATCGTTACTGTCAAATATATAGCTTATATTAATACTGTAAAAAAATCTGTCTCCTGTCAAATATTTAATTTTCTCTCATGAAACACAGCTGAATGTTCCAAAGTGCTTCGCTCAGCACTAGAGCCGTTTATTATGCAAGATTTGACTTACTTGAATAAGAAGCTTACAGGCATAACTAAGGAGCTTATTGGCATAATTAACTTATTATATCCACTGTAAAATTAATTCCATAACGAATAAATCATTTCTGAATACATTTTTTGTTTTCCGTAATAACTAAAAGAATCTGTGCACTGGCTCGACTGACGCTCGTCAACTGTTAAAAAAACAGGTCACGTGAGAACATGTAAATAAATCATTAATGCTACTTTTCTTCTCAGTACTTTATAAAGACTACTTACAAAAGAGATAGAATTCCTATTAATTTGACAGGCGTGAAAAGTTAAGTTTATGCTTAAGGGCCACAAGCGATATCTGGTGTAACTAGACCTACAAAAAAAAAAATCATTAATTAGCAGTAATGAGAGTAATTAGACCATCTGATTCACTTAAAAATTCATCATCTGCATTAATGATATTAAAACAGATTTGTGCATGAGCATCAACACTGAAAACCAAACAATTCGAACTTTTAATCAAATTACTTCGCCCACTGACTGCTCGCCTTTTGTGCTCAAAGAAACAAAAATACAGTAAATTTAGCAAACATTTTCCTCAACCATATTAATACTAAGGTGACTGAAAGACAAAGTATAACTATGTATCTAGACCAGTGGTTCTCAACCAGGGGTGAATTCCTCGAGGAATTTCAGAGTTTCAAGGGGGGAATTGTGACCACAGATTTGCGGGCTTGAACTGGCTCTAGGACCACACAAAACGCAGTGTGCATCGGTCCGCGTTACCGATTTTTAGTATTATATGCATATTATTTGGAATGCACCTTGTGAGGCAGACAATTCTGGAAAGGGGGCGATGACACTGACATATGGTAAAAGGGTGCACGGGCCAAAAAAGGTTGAGAACCACTGATCTAGACGTTACTTTCACTGAAAACTGACACTTTTTTCCCCCCTCACCAAAATAAAAAACTAACCAAGCGAGTAATTACTTGAGTGACTAAAATGTGGTCTTTGAACTGTGAAGTCTTCCCGGAGGCGTGTTGCCATCTTAGCGTTTTTCAATATAGGTAAGGATTTTTTTTTTTTTGGCCTATCGGGGAAAAAACGTGAGGTTGGACTTGGGAACAAAAAACACAAAATCTATTATTATAATGGAAAAATTCGAAAGTTAGCAGCTTTTTCTCTTTGTTTTGTTTAACGGAAAATGATATTAGCATATGGCAAGTCTGCAAGTCTGGATTTTCGAAGTTTATGTGAAACATTAGAAAAAAAAGACTCCATAGTTTTGAGGGCTTCTGTAAAATACAATGTACACAAATAAATCTATGTAATATGTAATACTAATCTATGTAATAATCAAATAACTAGATACACAGAGAAAACAGTCTTATGTTCCACCACTTCATCACACTTTCCATATTCTTCTCTGTGAGAGAGAGAGAGAGAGAGAGAGAGAGAGAGAGTGATTTATGTCTACTAAACTGGCGTCACAACATCTAGGTTACTGACGCCGTAATAAAATCAAATAGGGAGCTAAAGGAATATATAAATAAATAAGTTTAAAAGCAGTTTCATATAAGAAATAACTAAAAATATGTTTATATATATATATATATATATATATATATATATATATATATATATATATATATATATATATATATATATATATATATATATAATCTTATCTGTTCAGAGAGAGAAAGAGAGAGAGAGATTAGCTATCACATATATCGCACGTAGACTCTAAAATAAGAGCACAGCAAAGCAAGCAGAGCAACTGGTGGTCGATAAGGTTCATCCTGAAGGCCACTCAGGAGCAACGCTATTTGCATAGAAATTTTATTCACACGAATAAGAGCGAGTGACCACTTTTGTGTCACGGTAACAGGCGTAGTCTTCCCAAAGTTTGCCGAGGAAGTCAGTTTTTAAACGGTGTTTCGTTTTTTAGATCGCTTATTATCCGATACACCTCACCTGATGAATAGTAGCGTTTTCAACAATAACTGTAGGGATTGGCGTCTCTCTTGAAAAGCGAATGCATAATTCACTGTCACTTCTGTATTAAACTCAAAAAACTGGGTTTTAAAACTGGCCTGTGCAGATGCACTTGCAATTAATTTTGGGAGTGATTCCCACGGTAAAGTGAATATGAACCTCATGGGTATTTATGGTTTAATATCTCAGAGTCTAAAAAAAGTACCCCATTCATGAGTAACAAAACTATGGTATGCAAACAAACATATATACACACACACAATATATATACATATATATATATATATATATATATACTGTATATATAATACATATATATATATATATATATATATATATATATATATATATATATATATATATATATATATATATATATATATATATAAATCACAAGCTCAGCAACTTTATTACTAAAACACAATTACGTCTGTAACTATACGAAAAAATTTCCGCTAAAAAAAAATCCTTGCCCCATTTTACATACTGTAACTCCATCCCACCACGCAGTAAATGATTCGAAATCTTTGCGATGAGAAGTTTATCGCATGAAACTTTAGTCCTCGATTGTTCAGTCACACAAAGTCATTCCATTGCTCTTACAGCCGAGAATACATCGGCAAGTTTGCTAGTTTCCTGACACTTGTCCGTTATTAAGCTCTGCCGCTGTGAAGGCTGCAGCCAGATCTGCGTGATTTCCGAAAGTTTGGCTCCCTTTCACAAAAAATGTTTGCTGAAGAAGAATGTTTGCGTTTTGCCACTTTGCCGCACGTTTCATTGCTTCTCCTTTTATATGTTTTTGTCTTGTATGTTTTTACAAAATTTCAAAGGATTACTCCTAATTCACTTCCAGTTTTGACAGTTATTTAAACGGATTCACCTCTTCAAAAATATATATATATATATATATATATATATATATATATATATATATATATATATATATACATATATATATATATATATATATCAAGACTTGGACTTCTATATGATTACACATTCACACACTCATCTTGTCCCGATTGAAGTTTTCACCCAAAAGCAGCAACGAATACAGAGGGCGCTGGCATTAGGCAGAGCAAAGGACTGCGTCTTCCATCAAACAAACCCTTCCTTATCCTGCGAACGGAACGTTTCCCCCTCACAAGTACTGTCTCCAGCGCCGCGCGCACACAAGTGAGAGAACAGCCTAAATTTCCCGCGAGTCGAGCATCATTATTTACGCGCCAAGGCTGAGGTCACAAGGGAAACCACCGTTGCCAGTGACGTAATGCGGCACTTTACTATACGCACGAAAACACATGATTATAACCTTTCAGGCTAAATCTGATAACACACGTAAACTTTGCAAAATAGACACTGGACCTCACTTCCTTTCATATATAAACATTGCCTGTTTATATTTTTAATACAGTAATAAAAAACTTGAAATTATCTATAACTATTTTAAAATTTTATTAAACTTCCGCACTAAAATTCTTTTAGAAACCAAAGCTATTTATAGACCAGACATTTGGGTATGCAAAAAGCAAAGACTAAAATATCATTTCACTTTCATTTCGTTAACATTTAACGTCTGTGCGTGTTCGCGATCATAAAATCTTGAACAAGGCGACCACACGAGTTGCCATTTACTTAATTTCAGGTGTTGTCGTGGGAATTGTGTGACCAAATCGCCAGCGATTGAATCGTCCCCACTTCCCGAGGTCTTCCGCAGAACATTTGTGTTATCGGAGCCCACTCAACGAGCAGCAGGGAAAGAGGAACAGCCTTGGCTGAAGCATATGACACACAAACAGATTGATTGCGACGCTGACCTTCAAAATGCTCGAAGATTTATCGCTTACTTCCGACGTGGGGACTTTCTAAAGCGTAACGTATTCGTTCCAACACTTCGACTCGTTATGTGGAGTATGGAGTACGCCGTACTTGGATATTCAAAGGTCACACGGATTATGGTGTACATTTCTGAATTCTCTTCATAATGCAATTTTACTTGCAGATTTACGTATTAACCCATGTACATTTTTTAGGCCGTCCGTCTCAGAGAGAGGAATAGGAAATAAAACGCTTCTAAGCAGCCATCCCAATGCCTTCTGGTTAGGCCGAATACTGGGTAATTCTGAAGTTAGGAATACACAGTCAAAAACTCGAACACACGCACGCACATACACGTGCTCATACACACACACATACACACAAGCACGCAGGTTCACGCTTAGGAAGAGTAGCCTACTTCCGTTCACCAAGTATCTTTCTTTGATGAGAATGCTAGTCTCAATCCCTTTGGTATAGCCTGGCTATGACTCCCCACAATCGACTTACTTGCCCAATTGCTCGACCCTGGCATTTACACTTGTGAGGCGAAAATTATAACCAATGGACCACAATGTCCTACGTTGTAATATATATAATATATATATATATATATATATATATATATATATATATATATATATATATATATATATGTGTGTGTGTGTGTGTGTGTGTGTGTATATTCATTTATTATATATATATATATATATCATTTATTATATATATATATATATATATATATATATATATATATATATATATATATATATAGTTTAAACTACCATGAGAGATAAGTTTTCTCATGGCAGTTTTAAACTTTTAGACTTTGAGGTTAGAACACAAAAACGAAAGAAAGAGGTATATATATATATATATATATATATATATATATATATATATATATATATATATATATATATATATATATATATATATATATATATATATATGTGTGTGTGTGTGTGTGTGTCTGTGTATTTAAAATATTCGGCGACAGTGAAAGTTAAACAACGGAGTACGAGATCTTTGGCCTTTTACTCTGGGCATTTTCAAGCAAACTGAGTTTGTTGGGTTCGCTTAAAAATGCCTTAGAGTAAATGGTCAAAGATCTCGCACTCCGCTGTTTCTTTTTTTCCTAACCAAATACTTCGCTTATACTTTATTTCATGTTGTTAAATACGTGACATAAATCACATCCATACGTACATACATACATATATATACAGGTGTGTATGATTATTGTATATTTCATATATGTAATGTATGTATGTATGTATGTATGTATGTATGTATGTATGTATGTATGTACGTATGTTATATATATATATATATATATATATATATATATATATATATATATATATATATATAATATATATATTTATATATATATATATATATATATATATATATATATATATATATATATATATATATATATATATATATATATATACTGTATAATATACTAAATATTTCCGTATTTACGAATAGGTGCAAGTCAAGAAAGCGAAGGCTACCGCGATAAGGAAGCTCATTACATATTCAGATGTGGAAGACAGCTGTAGAAGACATTTGCCGTAGTGACAAAGCGAGTGATAAAAGTCATTCTTAGCATTTACTCTGTTGGTCGTGAGTTCGAATCTCCGAGCGGCCAGTGAAGAACAAGAGGAATTTGTCTCTGGTGATAGAAATTCATTTCTCGCTATAATGTGGTTCGGATTCCACAATAAGCTGTAGGTCCCGTTGCTACCAATTGGTTCTTAGCCACGTAAAAATAAATCTAATCCTTCGGGCCAGCCCTAGGAGAGCTGTTAATCAGCTCAGTGGTCTGGTTAAACTAAGATATACTTAACTTAGCATTTACGAATATTGTGACGATCAAAAATGTATACAATACAAGCAACGTTGTGTTCAGAGTATCTCTGTTGATTAACTGACTGAAAAAATGAACTGCTGGTACTGTAATACAGTATGGTGCAAATGGTAATCGCTTAAAAAAGGGAAGAAAACAAAATTTAATTTCGGATGCAGATGGCGTACGAGACTCCACTCTTCCAAGTGTCATATCACCATGTTTGCATAAGTTTTAATCTTCTAATTAGAGGGAGGAGATGAAAAAGTTAGAAATCAGCTTGCTCACAGGAGACCTTGATAAGTGAGGGTTGCTGCTCGGTGGAAGGCAGGTTCAAAAGGCCGTAGCAAGGATTCTAAGTGGATTTTAGCCGTGTTAATGCGCACAAATTGGGATCTGTACAAAGTGAATGTCAGTATAGGTAATTAAAAGGACAGGAGTTACCTCACAGAATATCCTGGAATTGGATATCACAGAATATACGGAATTAAAAACAGAGATGATTTAGTAATTTGTTTTTAAATTAGGAAAAAGAATTACAAGAACGAATGTAATTACGGGAAGGAAGAGACAACAATCTTATAAAATAACGCAATGAACAAAGGAATCATATCAAATTGCAAATCACTACACAATGAGATTAATAAACTTCGTAATATTACAATGAGTTTAAAAAGAGGAGACCTAAAAAAAAGTGAATGAATGATGCATAAATACCGCAAAAAACAGAATTATGTAAGTCTATTTCCGGTCAGAGGGTTTCTTCATTACAGTTCAAGGCTCACAGTGATGGGCGTGTCCAGTACGTGTGAGGAAATAGGAAACAGAGCATTATTTTATTACAAATACAAATATATCTCGTTAAAAAGTGACCATTGGATTATATATATATATATATATATATATATATATATATATATATATATATATATATATATATATATAAATATTATATATGAATATGAATATACATATGTATTCATATACACAATCAAGTTTAAATGTTATAAACGCATTAATATTTTGCCACGATGGTGATGATGTGTCTATCCCAGCTCTAGAAAATCATCCGATTTCAACAGCGACATGTAAGTATGAGCGGAAGTGGAGTAATTTCCAAATTTGTGACGCTAATTTTTAACGTTAACCTCATTCTAACATATTGTGTGTGGGCTCAGATCCTACCTAGTATTTAGGGATCTACGCTTAAGTTGAAGATACACACATCCATACATACATACATATATAAATTATATTACATATATATATATATATATTTATATACATATAGACATGTATTACACTAGAAGTTTTATAGCATGTATTTCATTGGGGATTTTACCTTACATTTCACACATACACACACACACACAAACACTCACACACACACGGCACGCACACACACACACACACACACACACATATATATATATATATATATATGTGATGTGTGTTACTCTGCTCCTCAAACCAAAATTCATAAAACCTCCGATCACTTACATTGTAAGTGAAAACAGAGAAAAACGGCAGCACGGCATCTTTATGACCGTGGAGCTAAAATCAATCAATTAACCTGCCAGATCTGAAAAGGGTAGATACGAGAGAAAAGACCAACCGCCCTATCCTCCGATGCCACAGACGAAGACATGACAATCAATTCCCTAATCGGATCTAGGTTGGTCTTATAATCCAGAGGGCTCTAGCTAGGCCACCCCGTCTGGCTGCTGTTAAAGGTGCGTCTTCATCGACGAACTTCAGACCTGGCAACATCTGATGGCATGTTGCCATGCAGCTGTTTATAAGGGATTTTATGAACGTTCCTTTAGTCCGACTGTTTGAATGTTGGATATTTTACCGTACAAGAGCATCTAAAATATTTTTTGATAAGTGACAGGCTCATACACGAAAAATAATTTCCAACGTTAACTGATACTTGCTGAAACAGTGTGACATAAATACATTGTAAATTTTTATGTAATTTCAGACGTTTAAATATATTCAACTGATATGAACATTAATAGAATACAATCCATAAACTATGTCTGCAATAATAAAACCAGCGTACTTTTTTACTATCAAAGGATGTCATTATGTAAGATAAAGTAACCAACTGCCATCTTACTACTCTCATAGCTATGATATATTTAATTCTTGTTCAGAAAACAAACATTTCTAGAAATAACCATCGAGGTTCTAATATCATTCTTTTACGAAATCTATTAAAACTTTTTCTGTCACGTCAAAAAAATTAATTCTGAGCAGTTATTTTACGCACTGCATTGTTACTATAGCCAAGTGATTTCAAGACAATAACTATGCTATTTAAAACCATGACATGACTGCCGAGATTTTATTACAACAGTGGGAAACGACATCGATGACCTTGACAATTATGACACCAGATAACACTTAATAAGTCAACAGATTAAATCAGTCAATGGAAAACAAAAATACTATATTTTAGCACTCGGTTAGTTAATCATCCCTACCATTTAAAAATATCAAACATGAGACAACAGTAATATTTAACCGCGTTTTTGGCAGTCCATCTTATTTAGTCATTGCAGCTGTTGAATTAAAGCGACCTCGCGCCAGCACGGGCTCTTGCTCGCGGAAGTAGCCCATAACTTCCCTGAGCATCACAAGCGACCGCAGTGTGTGAGAAAGGCCGACTGCATTCCGCAGTCGGCGGGTTAAACGAACAGGGCTGGAAGTCCCTCCTTCCTCCTCGTCTCTCCATCTCATTTTACGGTCTGCAAGTTTTAAGTGGAAGCCGTAATTATCATCACCACGAGCCCTGTCTCGTCGCTGCAGCAGACGAGGAAAATATTCAAATTGCTCGGGAAAACGAGGGCGAACTTCGCTTCAGAGTCACGGGAAAAATCTGACGTAGAGGAAAAATGAATGAACAGAAGAATGGAAAGACTGATGGTGATAGGGAGATCGATTACGTGTCAAAGTTGAGTAAAAAGGAGGATGGAACGAACATAGAAAAATGGAAACCTAAATGGAAACCTAAATGGTAATAAGGAGATAAATTTCATTTAGGAGCCAATGGAAAAAGTTTATAAAATAATGATTAGAGAGATAAATGACAAGCTAGTTGGTTTTCAGGAAATATCCAAATTCCAGTGCAAGGTTAAATGAATGAAATAATAAACAAAGAAAAATAAAAAAACTATATGGGAGATAAGGAGATAAACCAACAAAATAATCCTTAATAATATAAGACTAAATTTACAAATGTTCATTACCATGCAAATAACTAAATACGATCGAAGGTTTTCCCTTTGCGTAACTGGCATTTTCATCTAAGAAATAGACAGTCCATTAAGGAATAGCGTCATAAAGGAAAAATGCTGGAGAAAAAATCCATCAAAGACCTATGACCCATAATGACACGAACACATCGACTCGAACCCACTAATAAAATGAAGTATCTCCTAAGCCGCACTCATGCCAATCTGTATCCAATCACATGCCATGACCTGCCCTGACTCGACCTCCGGGACTGAACGACCAATAAACGCCCAGCATTTACGACCATTATGGCCTATCCCAACCTGCTGCGAATGGCGTGTGGCGGACCGTCGTGCATGACGTCACATTACGGTTTCTCCTTCAGGATCCTAGAGTGGTATCCCTATATAGCATGTCATTCGAAGGATCACGTGACTGTGGCTGGCCAAGTTCGAATACGACATCTGCATATCCGGCCCTAATCCCATTGGTCATTTGCACGTGTGTGTGGTCATTTGTGTGTGTGTGTGTGTGTGTGTGTGTGTGTGTGTGCGTGCGTGATCTTGTCGCTTTTAGGTACATTACCACATAATGACAAAAAGAGTATGACGCTGCAGACCACTGTGACTACAATTTTTGAGTAAGTTTGGGAGCGTTCGGGTTTTAGTCTCTCTCTCTCTCTCTCTCTCTCTCTCTCTCTCTCTCTCTCTCTCTCTCTCTCTCTCTCTCCTTATTACTGTACATTGGCCGTTGTTTTGGCTTTTGTAACTCCTAAAGTGACCAGTAATTTCAAATGTATATATATACATACATACACACACACACACACACATATACACATATATATATATATATATATATATATATATATATATATATATATATATATATATATATATATATATATATATATATGCATATGCATGTGTGTGTACAGAAGTAATCCCACAGTAAGATACATGATCAGCAAAACGAAATGCATTTGTAAAGATATATAAAAAGCTTACAGATTTCGTACATCCTACCGTGGACTAGATAAAGACCACAGTAGGGTGGACGAAATCTATAAACTTCTGTGTGCTATATACAGTATACATATATGTGTGTGTATGTACCGTATATATATACATACATATATATATATATATATATATATATATATATATATATATATATATATATATATATATATATATATAATATATATATATATATATATATATATATATATATATATATATATATATATATATATATTTGTGTGATAATATGCACATATATATATGAGCTACAGTTACTGTTTTTCAGGTCACTGAAGTGTGACCTTGACCCCCTTAATGTAGCTCTGGTCCTAAAAAATGGTGGAATGACCGTAGCCTGAGGGCGCTCTCCTGTCAGTCTGGGCAGACCTTTGTCTTAGAAGATTTCCGAATCCCTCTCGATAATGCAATCGGTTTAGGTACCTTACCTCAATCAACCGTGCCTACACTGGTGGCATCCTGCTAAGAAAATCTTAATAAAATCTAGGACGTGAAATTTACGAAAGATTATTGAGAGAAAGGATAGGTGATTTGCTTATTCCAAAACCAGTGAGTCAAAGAGCATCTACAAATTCTAAAAAAGACAGAAGTCTCTTATAAAAAGCATACAAGCCGCTTCTGTGAAGCTTAGAAGCCTAAATGTAGATTAATACTAGACAACCATCTCTATATTTAATGATCACGTTAAGGTACTTGACAATGAATCACATTTTAACTAATCGTAAAATGCTTTAGAAAACAAGATTATACTCAAAAATAAACAAGTAAAAAATGCGCCGAAGTGGCCATTGAGTTGCTTTTCATATCTCTGAGGCCTAGCCATGTCAGTGGCGACTGTGGAAACAAAGTTACACAAACACAGACAACTATATTTTATATATATATATATATATATATATATATATATATATATATATATATATATATATATATATATATTATATACATAATTTATGTAAACACACATGCACGAACACAATCACATATCCTAGGTACACAACAGAATAACATAGACATCAGAGGGTCGCATTGATTTATATACAAGGTTAGCTGTGAGAATAAACAGAGGACAGCATGACGCTGTCAGGGTAAGAATCAGTTACGAAATCAGATCAATACGGTATCTCAGCTATTTTCAACAACCGTGATGCAATCTAATGTCGGTCTCTGTTGTCCATTATTGCAGGTTTTGCAGCCAGTGTCTGGAAAATTTGATATGCACGATGCTTTTATGTAATAATCTCAATATAACTTTAAGCTTACTTTATTTACATTTTCTCCTGGTGTTACCTTTCCCAATTCCCAACAAGTCTTTGGGGATACGTCAACCTGGATGCGGCTTACCACAATCAACTATGTACCAGGTACATGATGTACTGATAAGGTATCAGTGGTATAATTATCTTATCCGGGATTTGGGCCTAATTCCCCCCCCCACCCCTTTTCCCACTCACCTCCCTCTCTACCGCCTGGGGAACCTACCTGAATAGAGTATAAAATTTTAGGCCAAAGGCCAACCGCTGGGACCTATGAGGTTGTTCAGCGCTGAAACGGAAATTGACAGTAAAAAGGCTTGAAAGATGTAACGGGAGAAAAAACTCGCAGTTGCACTATGAATCAAATTTTTAGCAGAGGATGGAAAGTAAAACAGAAGAAGCAGAATATGAACGGAGGTACAGTAAAGGGAGAACCTACCTGGTAAGGAGGTGCTGGTACCCACAGGAACCATTAATATAAATATAAGTGTGTGTGTGTGTCTGTACAAAATGTACACACCTGTATGTTGCTATACAATTACGTGGGGTCTATGTTATATAATTAGGCAGCGGAGGGAGTTCTTTGCTCTTTTCCCGTTTCAGTTCTTTCATGGCGGGAGAAAGATTTGAGCATTGTGTAACGGGGTGCCTGTGTCCCCTAATGAGTAAGTCAGGAGAGAGGGATGAAAGGATACTGCGGAAAAAGGGAGCGGCTACCATATTTAGCCTTTGCTTTATGAGAGTAATTTGTTGTTGATTTATATACATCTGATAATGAAGGTTCACAAAAATTTTTTTTTCAGGTTAAAGCTTACTGACCAAACCTGACCCCTTTTCTGATTTTATATATTTAATCTTATTTGCACATTTCATTCATGTCTAACTGGAGAGAGAGAGAGAGAGAGAGAGAGAGAGAGAGAGTTGCTTATCACAACAGCTGAATCATCCTCCAAGGGAACAAACGTAGGAGCCAGTAAAATGCGACCTGCTGTTTACAGAATTTCCGGCTTCCTGTGAAAAGGCAAATATGGGAAGCCCTGAAGTGTCACGTAAGAGAAGCGGACCCGGTGCGAGCCTACCTAGAGTCGTGGCTATGAAAGTAAAAGTGGTAAAAGCCCCCTCGCCTCGCCCCTCCGGCCCCCTTTATTCTTTAGAGCGCTTCCAGGTTTACTTTTTTTCCCCTCTATCTTTGAAATGCCGATGAAAAAAAATGAGCGTGGGTTGGTTAGTTCACCTTGTTATTTGTTTTTTTTTTTTTTTTTTTGTCCGTTCCGTATTTTCCTTTATCTTACTTTTTTGGTCTGTTTGTTTTCTAGTGTTCTGTAAAAGAAAACTGTTGTGACGGCTTTGTCTGTCCGTCCGTATTTTTCTGTCCGCAATTTTTCTGTCCGCACTTTTCTGTCCGTCCTCAGATCTTAAAAACTACTGAGGCTAGAGGGCTACAAATTGGTGTGTTGATCATCCACCCTCCAATCATCAAACATAATAAATTGCAGCCCTCTAGCCTCGGTAGCTTTTATTTTATTTAAGGTTAAAGTTAGTCGTAACCATACTTCTGGCACCGATACAGGTACCAACACAGGCCACCACCGGATCGCGGCTGTTTCATGGACCATGGCTAAGAGTTTCATGGGCCGTGGCTGAGGCCACCACCGGACCGTGGCTGATTTTCATGGGCCACTAAAGAGTTTCATGGGCCGTGACTGAAAAGTTTCATACAGCATTATACGCTGTACAGAAGTTTCTTCAGACATTTTTTTACTTTTTTTTTTTTTGGACAAAACGAGATATGGAATCATACTGCATTTTTGTCCGCCTTTTTTTGTTGTACGTCCAAAGTACGACATTCTAAACCAATCAACCAGATCAAGGAATTTTTTTTTTTTTACTTTAGTAAAAATAAATCGACCAGACAAAGGAACTTTTTCCGCACGTCAGTAAAAACGAGGATTCAATCAACTCTTACTCAATAGGGGTTGATTGCCATCACTTATTTACCCGAAATCAGACGGCGATCGATGAGGAGTCCCCTGTCTACAGGGTAATACACTGCATTTTTAAGCATGCGATCCAGTCGACCAAAAAAGAGCAGTATATTTAGAATGGTCGTGAACTTGAGATTCTAAATCCTACACTCGAATAGTGGGAAAATTATTCTGAAGTATAAGAAAAAGAGCACTGGAAAGTATGTATTCTTTTCTGATATTCATAAGTACGTTTGGATATTAATTTGCATATGCTTGTACAAGTACAAACACAATTATATAAGATATATATATACATATATAATATATTTATATATATGAATATAATATATTTATAATATATATATATATATATATATATATACATATACATATATACTGTATATATATATATATATATATATATATGCAATATACATGTGTGTGTTTGAGCGATATTATGTGTAATTAGTTAATGACACCACCAGAACCTGATAGAGTTTTTGAAGCACTAGAGACACATATAACTGAATCAGTTGCCGTATACATAGCAAAGAACCCCGTATTATAAATATACCACATCAATACTCCACAAGTGCATTTGAACTTCCGATACAACTGCAACTACAAGTATAAATGAAGCACTTTAAGTACTAAAGCCCCAAAATCGAAGTCCAGTATGCCACCTCTCGCCCCAATCATCTGCAAATCTTTAAACGCCAAACAAAAAACGAATAAAACAGGCATATTCGATTTCTTCCTGGTTGTAGATCTGACCTCCCATCGAGCGACCACAAATTCTCCCAGCCACCGACCTTCGTCACGGAGAGAGATTCGGAAAATGGGTGAGACCGTGTTGTTAGATCTGCCACCATCAGCAAGTTTTCTCTGTTATTGAGTCACAGATTACTTATTCTTACAGCTTATTCCTGAAAATCATCTCGGCCGGAAGCACCATGCTTTTGGTTGGCTGCCATGCGATAAAATCTGACAAAAAAACAACTTCGTTTGGTTGTTAAAATATGCGAAACGTTCACGGAGCAAACACGAGGGGATAAATGATAAACTGATATCCCTATAAGAGAGTATAAACTGAATATTATGTTAAACATTTCACTGTATACTATGTTAAACATTCAACTGAATATTATGTTAAAAAGTCAACTCAATATTATGTTAAAAAGTCAACTCAATATTATGTTAAACATTCAACTGAATATTATGTTAAACATTCAACTAAATATTATGTTAAACATTTCACTAAACATTATGGTAAACAACTATCCTTTCAAGATCAGTCAACTTATATTTGAGTAGCGCAAATAGACTCGGTATTCTATTGGTTATCAACTTCCGCAAAAAGTTGCTCTCCTTTGCTAAGTGGCACACACAACTTCCTGGAGTATACTTATCAAGATGTGAATACAAAGGAAGTAAACGGATGAAAAAAAACCGCTTTATCAAAAAATACAAAAAAATTGTAAAACACTGCACTGAGAAGAACTGAGTCACAAAACTGCATTTTTTCACAAAGGGTTGTCAGTAAAATCAAGCATGAACGTCAAGTGAGCCAACGAATAAAAAAAGAAAGAAAGAAAGAAACGTGGTTTTACAGAGTCGTGGTCGCTTCTCCCTGATGTCCCCCGAGCAAGATTGAAATAAAACATCGCCCTAACAACAGAGGAGTTTGTGACAGGAGTCATCAAATCGAATGGGAAGAGAATGAAAGGGTCATGAGTTTAGGGGTAATATAGATTTGTTATGGAAGATAAAGCACATAAGAGAATCCTCTCTAATTCATATTAAAATTACACCAATTGAATATATCAAGACCATATGATACGGTTGTTTTATTGATCAGCCAAATTTCGAAATGTCCAACCTCTACACAATGAGATATTAAAACACTGTGATTATTAAGTGCATAATAACTGTACACGCAATAACTCAGCAACGCCAAAATTACTGAAACACCGTGATTAGGACACTACGAAATATCCCTTAGTATATTCCCGAAAATGCAGAGTACGTTTTCCAAGAAATGCATTCCGTGTCGTCAGTGAATTCCAGCTGGTTGGCTGAAATCTGAGTGTGGTCGTAAGCACGCACAAACTCCTGCACGCAAAGCCTGATGATATTCCTAGAATTTTTCCGGGACATTCTGGCCACCGTTAGGAACAAAATGTACGGATACCGGGGTTAAACGTCGACTGAGGAGACGGATTTTATTCTTTATATAAATACGGTTCTGACGATAGTTTCTTCTTATGAGAGACATTCACATCCCTAGTTTTCCACGTGTTACCGATGACTCTGACCTTGCCTCTTCCTAAGGCAAAGCCTTTTTTCGCTTCTTTCTGACACGTTGTGGTTTGTTAGAGAAACCCAAGAGGAGAACGCAAAAGAAATAAATAAACTAGGTCGATCAAAGTAAGGAGTGAATAAAAAAGGAAAATGAAACATACCTACTAAACACACTTGTACATTATATAATATATATATATATATATATATATATATATATATATATATATATATATATATGCGTGTGTGTGTGTGTGTGCAATAATATGCATGTTTTATAATAACAAGATGATCCGAAAAGTAGAGAAACAAGACGTTAATAGCTGACTATTGTCCTTTTACAAACAAGCACATACAACAGTAAATATATAAACATGCATATATACATACATACATATATATATATATATATATATATATATATATATATATATATATATATATATATATATATATATATATATATACACTACTGTATGTATATATATAAACAAAAAACTGTATCCTTCAAAAACGGTTAAGTATAAAACGACAATTTAAAAATAAAAACTTCCACCATATAAAGAGAGAGAGAGAGAGAGAGAGAGCATGTACGCCGGAAAGAGGACAGGATCCTTCTATAAATTCCGAGCCACTGTAACAGACAAGTAAAACGGGTTACAGATAAAAAGACGGGCCTTGGTCAGCGATGTAGAAGGTCAAGTACTGGTAGTCTCTCCTTGATAAAAAAAAAAAACGAACCAGACATACCTTTCATGTAAAAAGAGAGAGCAAACAACACAATACTATTGCTGAACGTGTGTTTTATATCAACGTCAAAGCTTACTTATTTGGTGGTTTACTGAGCATAATTCCTATGTCCCACTAAAAGAAAAACAAGATCTTATTTTTGCATCAAGGCTCTTGCGGAGAGGGACTCTCCGGAAACTCCATAGTAAGTATAGTTATCTCCACATTCTATGGAATGACACGAAATACCTATTTGTACACGTATGTATGTACAACACACAGACACACACACATTATATATATATATATATATATATATATATATATATATATATATATATATATATATATAATATATATATATACATATATATATATATATATATATATATATATATATATATGTGTGTCTATATATGTATGTATGTATGTATGTGTGTGTGTATATACAACACAGTTTGTGTGCATGCGAATAGTTTTTGTGTCAGTGGCCTATATCAGAACCCAGAAACAGCCATTTATCTCTTTTGCAGAACGCGTGAGAATCTGTAGCTGTTCACAATACTTTTACTAAAAGTCGCTTTTGATGCGTTCGGGAATCAGGTCGAGTGACAAGCAACACTCGCTTGAAAGCAAAAGCCGGGCCTTTTATCCCAAAGGGATAAAAGGGAAGGTGGATTTCAACTTTCTAGCTGTCATTTAAATCAGAGTAAAAAAATAATATTATTTACAGAAATTTAACTCATCTTGGCCATACAGTGAATTCAAAAGAAATCTTATCGATTGTGTATGATCTTAAGAATGATTGTAGAATTATCGTAGTGTCTGCTTTTTGCGAACGTTTCGGTGATGTTGTAATACAACTCTGAGGTTATTAAAAATACCGAATATTGTGTTTCATATTTTACGCATATAATGAACGCTAATATTAGGAGCTATATAATCTTTTCCTATGTTACGAAGACCTTAGATGCAAGATATAAGGCGATACGTATTTAAAGCAAAAACAGTAAAACCACATTCCACCATTCTGGTAGAACAGCTGGGACGGACTAACGCCACAAATCCGGTTAAATCCAAAGTTGAACAGCAAGCGAAGAAGCGAAGCAAGTATTTCAATTTGCGGCAGTTTGGGAATTTAGCCGTTTCACAAGGGACGCAGATGTTGCCTGATGCATGCAAATGTAATCAGACTTTTCCCAACGCCCAAGTGTGGCTAAGATGTAGTCGTACAAAAAGAGCGATTTCTTATCGCCTGACATTTTCGAGTTTTAATTTCTATTCCGTCCTTCTTGGTAAGAATTAGAAAATCCTTATTTCAACTTTTGATGTAAAACGGACAAGGGAAAATCACCGCTCTCTCTCTCTCTCTCTCTCTCTCTCTCTCTCTCTCTCTCTCTCTCTCTCTCTCTCTCTCTCTCTCTCTCTCAAATCTAATGTTTAATGTATTAAAGCTTTTGCAGATTAAAACATTACATACGTTCTTCTTTACTTACGTAAATTAGATTGGCTTGAGTGGCCTTGAAGTTGGGACGCCAAAAAACTCACAATCAATCAATCAAATTCAATACATATTGTCCTCAGAAACCCAAATCTTGAATACTTAATAATCGGTAACCACTTTTAAGGTCGGAAGCGCCTTGAGACAAAAAAAAAGGAAAAAGAAAGTTGGATTAAAGATTTCCGACGCCAATTAATGGATAAAATCGACAATGCCATTACGAATTAAAAAGTCGCCTCGACAACAAAGGAACACGTCCGAGTCACTTCACGAAGGACTGACAAAACCGCAATCAGCCGCGGCCATCATCCGTCTGGAGTCGATTTCCTGTCTTTTAACCTTGATTTCCACATTTATATACTTTCTTTTTCCGGTTTCCTCTGTCCATTTTTATCTCTCTCTCTCTCTCTCTCTCTCTCTCTCTCTCTCTCTCTCTCTCTCTCTCTCAATCACGTCTACAATTAATTCCTGATATAAGCTATTATTTCTTTATTGCGTTAGGTAGTTCGGATAGTTCGGTATTAAGGAATGGAATGGTATATAAAATTTAGGCCAAAGGCCAAGCGCTGGGATCTATGAGGTCATTCAGCGCTGGAATGCTAATTTATAGTAGAAAAAGTTTTGCAGATGTAACACGAGGAAAACCTCGCAGCTGCACTTTGAAACAATTGTTAAGAGGAGGGAGGGGGGAGAAGCAAGTTCGAAGAAAGAGAATAGGAACAAAGGTGCAGAAAAAGGAATGAAAAGGGTTGTAGTAAGGGGCCGAAGGGACGCTGCGAAGAAACCTAAGTATTACCTACGGCGCACCGCATGAGGAGCACTGACGGCATTAATCCCCCACCCCACCCAAAGGGAAGTTCAGTATTATGACCAGTATTCTCGATACTTGTGTTTTGCCAGTGCCACAACACTACGGCTTCATTAAGGGTACTCTCAAGTACAATTTCCTATTTATTCATGTTTGTTTATTCGATCATTTATTCATTTACTGTTTTTTTTATATATAACAAATATTTCCTATCTACTGTTATCGAAAATATGTTTATCTAATTCATTTTTCCTCAGTAAGGCCATTCAATTCTGTGAGACCTTGATAAAATTCTTCATACGTTTTCCCTTTTTCCATACACAAATCTGGTAAAATTAACTTGAAGGAAACGGCTGTGGCCGGAAGGATGTATGGTATTCTAGGCCAGACCCTTCGGCCAGGCTAGGCACTACAAATGAAGAATAGCGATCGAAAAGACGGGCGGTATGAGTTGCACTATTATGAAATCAAAATACCATAATGAGACTCTTCTGGCGAAGAAAGATAAAGTTGAAAAAAAGTATAATTTAAATACGCAGTTCAAATTTTTATGGATTATTCCGATCTTATTTTACAATACCACAAGGTCATCAGCATGCTAATCCTCGATACTGAATGTAAATTGTAACTCAGCTGTATGTATGATCCTCGGTGACGTATTAGTTAAGCCCTTGACTCTAGCCTGTGATATTCTGGTTGTGACGCTTTGGTCATTGTTTTATTCCAGGCATGGCTAGCCGAGAGATAAAGGGATTCGTCACAAAGTTTATTTTAATAGATGTGATTTGCATCTAACGTCGAAAACAACTGACGTTCACTACTGCGTGAAAACGTTTGGTCGTTTTTAGCAGATTACGCAATTAAGTTATTCATCTGTTTTATTAACCTAATAGTCTGAAGCTACAAAAGTGCGCCTGCTCAGGTAACTGAGGAACGAAGGACAGTCACATCATCTTAATTAACTTTTTTTTTATGTTACATGGGCGTAATTTAAATGTACAGAGAACAGCATCCGTGCATGTTTCACCTATCGTCAATAGTGCCCCTTATCTTCTCTACTTCCATTTTAATTATAACAGGCTTTTCAATCCACTCACAAGTCTACTGTTATCCGTAGATGAAACATAGCTGCTGTACAGCTTTAGAATAGAACAGAATAAAATATAGAATTTAGGCCAAAAGCCAAGCGCTGGGGACCTATGAGGTCATTCAGCGCTGAAACGAGAGTAGAAAGGTTTGAAAGGTGTAATAGGAGGAAAACCTCGCAGTTGAACTGAAACAAGATATTTAGGAGAAGGTGGAAAGTAAGACGGAAGAAATAGAATATGAACTGAGGTACAGTAAAATGAATGAAATGAGTTGCAGCTAGGTGCCGAAGGGACGTTGCAAAGAACCCTCAGTAATGCCAACAGAGAGCCGCATGAGGTGGATTGACGGCACTACCCTCATACGGTAGCTTTACAGCTTTCTTTCGACCCCCAGCTGCACTGCTTTTTGCCTTTTACATCTCAGTTGCTTCCTTCGATTTCTTCCTATACCTAGCTGTCCAACTTTCCCTGATTTCACTGAGATCCGATATTCTCATCTATTTCAATAACAAATTTCAAGCTCGCCTTTTGATTTTAATGATAACGCCCATGAAGTACTCTGTTTTTTAAGTAAACTACCCAGTGTTGTTATGTTTTGGATCCTATTCTTTCAAGAATAATATTTTATCATCTACTTTCTGGAGACAACTAGGAAAAGAAAGAACTTTATCAGACAGAAGTAGCAAACGTTTATTTTCTATTCTTTCCTTATTTACTTACTCCCTTTCTTTGCTTCAATAACTGGACGACGGGTCTATTCGCCCCAGCTTGAGATTAATTCAACTGGTTTATGAAACTGGAGTCGCAACATCAAAGGTCATTGGAAATTCACTGAAATTTAATTAACCTAATAACATATACGGTATTACTCTGGAATTTTCAGGAAAATGCCCAGGGGACAGACAACCCACCGCCCTTATATAAACCAGGAAAAAAAAGTGAAAGTAAAAGAAAATATGAGAAGTCTAACTCTTAAGTAAAAAAAAGTAAATTATTGTTATTGCTTTTGTTATAAAATAAAAAAAAAAATACGCCATCAGAAAACATTGTTTGCTGATTTTCTAAAAGCAGCATAACTGTTATAAACCTTCATTTTGGAGCTGAAGCTGAATTTCTTGCAGATGTGTTAAGGAGAGAGTCCAGGTATCCATTACCACCCCATAAAAACTCCTTCCCCTTGAGGTGCGCAATAAGGGCTATTATGTAAGACGGAAGTAGGAGATGATGAACGTAATTGCCACGCGAGAAGTAAACGAAGTGGGGCAAGAACACGTCCTTGCAGCACTCCACAGACTGGTGGGAGGGAACCGGTTGGTGGTAACCAGGTTAACAATCGGCTTTCTTCGGATGAAAATCATATTTTGTTTTAGATTAATATCATTATTGTTATTATTATCCCCATAACTTTCATTCGATGGTGGATGACATGACATTCTTACTTTACCATCCTTTCCTGAATTAGGAGGCAACGTACAAGATTTTTCATGCTAAAATAAAAAAATAAAAAATCCTGGAAAATTCCAATCGTTAAAAAACGGAGAGGAGGAGGGCCACGAACAAACAATGGCCATTGTTGAGGCCAGAGAGAAAGACGGAAGCCTCAAACGTCCTTCCCGAACTGAGGAGACCGGTTTTAAAAAATAATTACTGTAAAGACTTCCGCCGCTGCATTCACTATCAGTAAAAATATGACTTAATGAGGCAAAGAAGTGTCCCCGGTGCGTAATATCAAGAGGATTTTACACGGCCATGACACGCTTCCGATACCAATCAAATGACCATCTTTTCTCTTTTAAGGGGAAAGATGTTCTTTATTCCCTTTCTCGTCTTTTCTCGTTAAAAGGAAAGCTATCTCTTTTTTCCTCTCTTCCTCTTCTTTTCTCTATAATGGGAAATTTGTCTCACATATGAATAAGGAACTTGCCAAGCTACGAATGATCTGCTGCACACTTTTTTCAGTGGGCTAGATGTTCATGTATGGAGTCACATTAGAAAATTTGCAGTATGCCAGAAACATAGCTAGATTAATTTAGATTAATTTTACTGGAGTACTGTTGAAACTGACACGGACTTTTGGAATACGAAGCTAAGAATAAATGGCATATATGAAGGAGAAAAGCGCACATACTCAGCAAAGAGGTTAAATAAAATGGTTAAAAATAAAAAAAAAAATTACTATTACTGCCAGACGCAAAGAACTCCCAGAATAAAAAAATCACAGACATGGCTGCAAAATCAAGGAAAAATAAAGAATTTTGTAATCAAGATTCTAAAAATAAAACGTTTTCTTACCCCAAAATTCCTCGGCTATATAGAGTAACAAATCAAACACTCAAGAATTCGTAATGGAACCTGCGATTTGTATCATTCTCTGAATAATTTAACAAAATAAGCAATATCTAGTTGATTTTTCCGGAAAATACAGTCCTTAGACTTTGTGGTGAAAATACCATCGCCGTGGAATCCGATGTAAAGCCCCCCAAAAATTCTGATTCAAACAAGGATATATGGATTTACTGTAAAAACACCCAAAGTGATATATCCCGCAAGAAGAAGAATGATTGCAAAGCATCAAATGAACAAGCGAATAAGGCGCTTGAGAACTAGATACAACTACATTTCTTTTCTTTTTTTTTTTGTACACGTTTAATCAGCTGTGCGTGTAATTTCAAAAGAATAACATTTCGCAAACTAAAATGTACTTTTAAACAAGATTAAAAATGGAACGATTACTAAGAACGTGCAATATGAAAAGCAAAAGCAAATGTGGATTGGAGGAGTAACAGACAGACCAATAGGGGAGCTGTGATGATTACATAGCAGCTCTGCACCGGACACGAAGAAATACAACAAATGTTGGAAAATAGTTTGGTAATCTACACACCAGTCTTACTGGAGGAGCGAGAACCCTTAAGGACAGATTCACACTTTAACCACTGCACCCTGAATGAGAAAAACTTTCACATCATTAGCCGCTCCATACTCTTACACACAATATGGCTGGATTTGAACACCTTCCTTTCCAATACCTCTTGCAATCCGCCAATCCAGTGCTTTTTACGTGCTCCTCTCCTCCTCCCCCCTCCTGACACTTTTGGATCATACACTCGCCAACCTATCCTTCACAATTTCTTTCCTAGAAACCAACAGGAGAGAAAAGCATATCCTACCACCAAAGGTATCCAAACAAGCCTTCATATATATATATATATAGTATATATATATTATATATATATATATATATATATATATATATATATATATATATATATATATATATATATATATATATATATATATATATATATATATTATATATATATATATATATATATATATATATATATATATATATATATATATATATATATATATATATATATGTGTATGTGTGTATATGTGTATATATATGTACACATGTATATATATAATATATATATATATACACAAATATATAATATATATATATATATATATATATATATATATATATATATATATATTACTACACGATAATGATTTGATAACGGCAACTCACCCATTTTTTTTTTTACGCCTGACAGCATAAGGCAGATTTTTCAAGGACTGACGCTGTATTCACAAACCACAAGAGTCATCGTTTTCTACGTACTTCCTGGACTAGGCGTTTAAAATTTTCCAGGAAACGTTTTCACGATATTCTACAAAGATAAGGGGAAATAGTGGTACTCGTTTAAGCTTAGGAAACTTCAAGCAATGCTACAGCTATAAAAAAAAAAAATAATATTATATCACCTTAAGCGTTACACTAGCATTAGATTTAAAATCTCGTGACATTATGGTGCTTGAGTAATTATTATTTCATTTCCTGTTCTTTGGTCCCCACTCTGCCAAATGGCTCTTCCTCGATTTCCCATAAAATGACGAATATGGCAACGAATGCCGATTTATTTTTTCCTACAGCTGCTCTCTATTAGGAAATCGGACTATTATATTATATTATATTATATTATATTTTTATATATATATATATATATATATATATAAAATATATATATATATATAGATATATACATATATTTAATATTATATGCATATGCATGGATCATATATATATATATATATATGCACACACATACACGTATGCCTACGTATGAGAAAATTTTTTGCACACAGTTAGATAATGACATATTGAAGTCGGTCTCTCTGAAGTCTCTCTCTCTCTCTCTCTCTCTCTCTCTCTCTCTCTCTCTCTCTCTCTCTCTCTCAAGAGCAAACTAATCTGCTGCCTAATCAGGCAGCAAGAGATAATGAACACTTCATCAAAATAGAATCTGTAAAATATTGAGATTCTGAGGATCGTAATTCCCGGAAAAGTTCAACGTGATCGATAAGAACTCGCCTAAACCCGAAAAGGAAGGAGACTTCCATGGATGACGTACAATACGTAAGGTTTTCTTACCTTGCTTCCCTAAATTTGTCAGTGGCTATTCAAATATGTGTATATATATACATACATATATATATATATATATATATATATATATATATATATATATATATATATATATATATATATATATATATATATATATATATATATATATATATATATATATATATATATACATGTACTTTTACATACACAACATATATATAATACACACACATATATATATATATATATTTATATATGTATATATATTGTATATGCATGATACATATATATAATTATATACAAAATTTTATGGGTGTCCATACACGTTTTTGAGTGCAGCAAATATAGGCTACAAGAAACATAGAGCTCATGTTTAGATTTCTTGGCGTCTATGACCGGCTCCAACCTTTCTTGCCACTAGTAGTTAAGCTTCGTTACAGATGTAAAAGGTGAAGTATGTAGAAGAAACTGTAAGAATTACAAGAGCAAAACATTACTTTATATACAACGATTTACTTAGTATACAAGGGTATGTCTGTGGTAGGATTTTGATAACGTACAAGAGGTAACTGAAGGAATGATAGGGGAAGAACACCGTGGGCTCTAGCAAGGAAGAGGGTGTGTGGATCAAGTGTTTGTCATCAAACGCTTATGTGAGAAATTTGATGGTTAAGGGAAAAGCTGCATATAAAATAGAATATGTGATAAATCTGATGGTTAAGGGAAAAGCTGCATATAAAATAGAATATGTGATAAATTTGATGGTTAAGGAAAAAGCTGCATATAAAATAGAATAGAACAGAATAGAATGGAATGCAGAAATTGGGCCAAAGACCAAGCACTAAAACCTACAAGGTCATTCAACGCTGAAACGGAAATTGACTGTAAACAGGTTAGAAAGATGTAGTAGGAGGAAAAAACCTTGCAGTTGCACAATGAAACAGCTGTTAAAGAGGGTGGAAAGTCAGATGGAAGAAAGAGAATATGAATAGGGGTAGAGTAAAAGAAATGAAAGAGGTTGCAGCTAGGGGCCGAAGGGACGATGCAAAGACCCTTAAGTAATACCTACCGTGCAAATGCTGTATATAGTATTCATGGACCTAGGAGCCTTGTCAGAGGCAATGTGTAGAATGTTGTGGATACCTGGTATAAAGATCAGCTGTTAAAAGCACTGAAGTTTTCAGGATAGAAGCGATGGATGTGTTAAAATAAGTACGAGGGAGAGTTACTGGTCTGGTGTAAAACATGGGTCATTATGTCTCTGTGGATGTTTAAGAACTACGGATGGTGTGATTCGAGGTCATAGGATAGTAGATAAAGGTACAAAGTTATGGCTTAGAAAATGAGTAGTGAACAGAGTGTTCATTGATGCTACTGCTGATTGGGGGATGGTGAAGAGAAACAGCAGAAACTAATGAAAGAATTTCAAAATGATACAGCTGATTGGGGGATGGTAAAGAGAAACAGCAGAAACTAATGAAAGAATTTCGAAATATTTGCAAGAGCAGTGTTGAGAGCAAATGTGAGCAAAATTTATGCTAAGAGGGCAAATGAAAATACAGTAATGAATCTCAATACGAATGATAGGGGAATGGAAGCAGTTACATGTGTTTCAAGAGTAGCTATTGCTGGAGATGGTAGGAGGAGAGAAGGGGTAAGTTATAAAACAGGTGGACTGAGAACAGGAAGCAGGATGAGTGTAAATGACAAGAGAAAATTCTCGTATCTTTGGAAGCCAAGGTTGGAATGTATGAAGGAATCGCTAAGTCAGCTTCCAATAAGGAAGTGAAGCACTGATGTTGAATGTCAATAAAAAAAAGTCGAAGCTTCAGAGACGAATTGTTTGTGAAGTTTAGTGGCATGGGAGGAACTGACAGAATGAAAATGTGGAGATACCTAAGGTTAGCTTAAGTAAAAGCAATGATCATATAGTCCTAGTGATGGTTTGGTCATGTGAAAATGACGGAAGATAAATTGGTTGGTGAAAGGTGTGCAAAATTATGAAATGTTAACAGGAAGGGGAAGAGAAAAAACTGGAAATTGTTGGACGCACGGGGTCCATGAATTATTGGAAAGAAAGGAACGCATCATTCAGGAAGATAGATGTAAATAGGACAGTTTTTACAGGCGTTTTGACAGGCTGCTGATGAGCCGTCTGTGTAGGTTTAGGAAGCTGGTAATTCTGTGGAACAGTTTTGTATGCATGGCTCATCCACAATTCATCTGTTGAAGCATGAACGTGACAGAGATAACTGCCATGTTTTCTCATGGCATTATATATATATTATATATGTGTGTGTGCGTGTGTATATACATATGTATAATATATATATATATATATATATATATATATATATATATATATATATATATATATATATATATATATATATATATATTATTTATTTTTTTCACTATTGGGGCGTGGCACCAGAAGGCAATAGCTTTTCAGTCACTAAGTTTTAGGGATAAGGTTGTTGGCCCTACGTTCTATTTCTTATTAACAGCACACTGATGGGTGGCAGGCCGGGAATATACCATGGACCTAGGAACCGTGATCCGAGATGTGTACCACTCAGCAACTTTGTCCAATGAAACATTCCTAGCTCGAAAGGAAAAGTAAAATCTATCAGAACTGAGCGGTATTTGAACTCGGGACCAATGCAGGAGAGAGAGAGAGAGAGAGAGGAGAGAGAGAGAGAGAGAGAGAGAGAGAGAGAGAGAGAGAGAGAGAGAGCAAAATCCTATGTGCATTGTATCAAACAACACAGTTTCTACGTGTATAACATACGTTCACTCAAGTAGTTATTTCTGTCCGTAAGAAAAAAAAAAACAAGCTTTCTTTGCTAAATGGTACACACTCATCACGCATAATTACACACCCGTAGTTTTTTCGCCCCTCGACATGCTCAGGGGGTGGGGTTCTTAGCCTTTCAGATGGAAAGGAGCGGGAAAGGTTGGGGGGGGGGGAGGGCGGATTATTACTACGCACACTCTTCCTTGAATCACAAGAAACGGGAGAGTTTTTTAAAGCTACTATATCACGAAGCCTCGAGGGTTACACCGAGGTTGCGCGTGTTTGAATACTCACTTTGAATACTCGCTCCTTCAATCATGTGGTCGTATTTGTGTGGATATTAGGATGGGTGGGCTTATGAAACACGCACCGTGTTCTTTACATATGTCTGTGTGCGTTGCATACCTAAACATGTATATTTTTTATCGCTGACTGCAACAATACGTGTAGCTCGGTGTTTGTTAGTGTTTTTATGTGTGTGTTTATGCAAAACACCTCAAGGACCTTTAACAAATAACAGAATCTTGAATATATAACGTCATCATGCATATGAAGGTAGTGTTCATTTCCATACGTTTGATATGTATATATAACGCCATCATGCATATGAAGGTAGTGTTCATTTCCATATGTTTAGTATGTATAATCCAAAGGTTAGTATTCTGTCATTCAAATACTAAATTAAGCGTACCGTAATTCATGCGAAGCACATACAGTGGAAAAGCGCTTGATACCATCCAAAATCTCCAGATGATAAGAAATTTTTATATGAAATTATCGTTTGATTCCGTCTTAAAGTTTATTCATAAGAGTTCGAAATCCTTTTGGGTTTGTTAAGACTTTCCAGAGCATTTATAAAATAAGTTGTGTTCAAAGTAACCCTCGTACAAGGATGCTCATCCAATCCGGAAAGTCTTAGTAATATATATTTGGGTAACCAAACCATACTGAAGTTCAGGTAGCAAATATTCACCAGGGCTCCATACTTCGTCCTTCACTTACCATAACGAATGAGGAAAAGGCCTCGGGATGTTACATGAGAGATGGGTGATAATTAACAAGAATATCTCTCTCTCTCTCTCTCTCTCTCTCTCTCTCTCTCTCTCTCTCTCTCTCTCTCTCTTCCTACTTGTGTGACATGAAATGACAGTTGTCATCAACACAAAACAATCACGATCTGTCATTCATACTGGACGTTAGCGAAAACGATACGCTCTATAGAACAATGGGACTCACTCGGCTATTATAATCATATTCAGATGATATCTAGTCCATGAATATCAAAAAATGATTCATCAACAGTAAAATTATTTACGACATATTCATCCTCAAACTTCAAATGGAATATTCAAAAATATTCAGTGACCAAATTTTAAAAACGAACGAAAATGCAAAATATACATACATAATTGTATTAATAAATCAAAAGTCTTAAAACCTTTTAACACCACTATTTGACTGGCTCTCTCGGCTGGCAATTATCATCAAGAGACGGCGAACACTGGCTGTGATTCCATCAATTACCGCCTCAATCGATAATGGACAGCGTCTTAGTAGGATCTCCAGGGGCTGACGACTCGGAGAATGAAATGAAGCTGGATATCCTAAGTCTATATTTATTGATAGCTGAACATTATATATATATATATATATATATATATATATATATATATATATATATATATGTATATATATATATATATATATATAGAGAGAGAGAGAGAGAGAGAGAGAGAGAGAGAGAGAGAGAGAGAGAGAGAGAGAGAGAGATGTATATACGAGTATATAAATATATATATATACACACACACACACACACACACATACACACATATTATATATATATATATATATATATATATATATATATATATATATATATATTTATTTATTTATATATGTACATATCTCTCTCTCTCTCTCTCTCTCTCTCTCTCTCTCTCTCTCTCTCTCTCTCTCTCTCTCTCTCATATATATATGTATGTGTATATATATATATATATATATATATATATATATATATATATATATATATATATAGATTTTGTATATATGTGAGTGTGTGTGCGTGTGAGAAAGAGAGAGAGAGAGAGAGAGAGAGAGAGAGAGAGAGAGAGAGAGAGAGAGAGAGAGAGAGAGAGAGAGAGAAAACCAGCCTTTTCATATAACTATATAAATATTTTACTTCTAGACGGGTGGATCAAGCAGACGTTAACCTTCCTGTTCCCATCAAATCTTTTACTATAACAGTCTTAGTCACGTGCCCTCTTACCCTGGTTGCTACCCACGACAAACGACTAACTCCCATGTATATAATCCACTGGTTAAGCTAACAGGTGCACACTGAGTTTCTCAGAAAACGGGCCAGTGTCGTTTTCACCCGTTCAAGGTCGATCTTGGGAATCGCTCTTGTGGAAAGATTGATAACCACAAAGTGGTTATAAAAAATTATTCGTACTGTACTATTAGAAACTTTCACGGATTGAATTAAATTGAATATAGAATTTAGGCCAAAGGCCAAGCACAGGGACCTATGAGGTCATTCAGCGCTGAAACGGAAATTGGCAGTAAAAGGTTTGAAAGGTGTAACAGGAGGAAAACCTCGCAGTTGCACAATGAATCAACTGTTAGGAGAGGGTGGAAAGTAAGATGGAAAAAAGAGAATATGAAAGGAGGTACAGTGAAAGAAACGAAAGGGGTTGCAGCTCGGGGCCGAAGGGAAACTGCAAAAAATCTTCAGTAATGCCTACATGATCTGCGTGTAGAAGTTCAATTCCTAAGCTCTGACAATTCGTCCTTGTTTTGACGAGCTGGCGTATCCCCCACCCCCTTTTTTTTAAGTTTTTGAGTTTTCCAGTCAAAATGTCTCAGTTTTTTATATTCTCTAACATATAAAAATTTCAGCTGTCTGCGTGGTCAGATTTTCCAAAAATATTTCCTCAAAAGATGAGCTAATTAGAAGCTCTGAATAGCACCAAAATCTTTGAAGGCTATTTTCCCAGAATAAGGAAAAAATGGCTTGCGCCAGTTCGTCAAACTAGGGACGAATTATTCTAGACGTGATGAAAAAAAATAAGTAAAAATATTATATTTGAACGAATCTCATGAGACGTCAAAATTAACTCCAGCCATCGCTATACAATCTTTCCACCCAATATTTCCTCTTCTACTCTCACCACTTCTTTTCTTGTTTCTTTATCATCAAGGTCTTCCGAGTCATATAAAGTAAGAGAGAACGATAGTCGTCAGGCAGTAAGTCTCAACAAAATCTTAAATGAGTGCTTATGATTTTACTAAGCAATAAAATCCATAATTACTGAGAGAGAGAGAGAGAGAGAGAGAGAGAGAGAGAGAGAGAGAGAGAAATGACAGGTTATCATTCTTCTGATGCTCGAGTAATGAAGAGACTATCACGCTCCGGACAGAAGCCTAACAAGCGCAAGTCTAATACCGCGTTGTAACTCGGAATAATGATACGTATAAAGATTCCCAGAAATAAGATTTGCTATCTGCGAGAAAAAGAGAAGGGCAAGATGAAGAGAAAAAGAGACGGGCAAGATGAAGGGGAATGGAAAAAAAGACACACGAAAACTGTCGAAGGGGAAAATAAACGGTTCTGTTGGGAAAAAGAAACATGACATCTCCAATCGGTGGGGTGAGACCGTCATCACAGACGACTATAACAAGATTTCGATTTCAAAGGTATTCGCAAAATACCAATGTTCATTAAATAACTGTGTGCCTCTATCTCTTTTAATAGGCACACATACTTGCAATCTATACATATGACTTTAAGCTCGTGGTTTTAGGTCCATTGTAAAAATCTGTGTGTACATGTATGCACATGTTCATGTATATATATACAACGCCGAATTTGCTTTTCCAAAACCATTTAACAAGAAACTTGATATGCGGGCATTGAAGCTTCAGATACGAATTAAAAGTTTGGCTGTTTCATTAATTAATGCAGGTGATATGAATTACATTCCATTCTTATTCGAAAACACTACATTACCCCTTTTCAGACAAAGCAAGGTATTTCTCCCACCAGAAATGTTCCCGATAATTGTACAGCTCTAAAATTTAGTCGTAACCGACGTTTAAGTAATATAAATCAATATGTGTGACTGAATAAATATGTTAAAACAATGTGAATTTACGACGGATGGCTAATACTATGAATCAATATGAAGTTGTGCCCGATGATTAACATCTATACATCGAAATATAGATGCAACTAAGTAGTCAATAAAACAAAAATCACAATTTTTTAAAGAAAATTGTATTTTTCCTAACTACACAAACCATCGGTTTTTACATTAGAAAATGTAAAGTAAAGGACCGATGGTTTGTAAACGTGTGACAGACGACTATCTTCTACAAATCAAGAGGAAGTTCTGAGTGACGAGTCAATATCACAAATCAATATAAAGTTGTGACTGAGACTAACTTCCGTAACCCAACGGCGATGGATGATGTCTAATGCACCCGTCTGGGAGACAGTCTATGTAAACACGACAGGTAAACACTGAAACAGTTAAGCAAATAGGCAAACATGAAAGCCAGGAAATAAGTAAAGCCGTCTTCTCTTGTCAGTCAATCTACCCTAAACGGTTAAACAGTACTCTCTTTCATTGCAAGTTATTTAAATAGCAGGAAGGGTTTTAGAAGCGAATTGAACAAACTTATTCAGAGAGAGAGAGAGAGAGAGAGAGAGAGAGAGAGAGAGAGAGAGAGTCTCAAATAAATGAATAGTAAAGATAAAAAAAAATCATAAAATTACAATATAACAATACTTATTCAAGACAAAATACAGTAGGAACTTGTGCAATAAACTAGATTAACGTAGCAGAGCTAGAAATCATTACAGAGCATTATGGTCTAATGTACTCGAAATGGTAACTACAATATTTGGGCCTGGGGGAGAGTATATAAAGCCAGTAGTAGACTGGTACTGGTACCAGAATACGCCTTAGAATAAAGAAAATCGTTTTTTCTTTCCGTTCGTCAAAAAACAAAGAAACCTCATCTTAACTTTGGCATCGAATCTATAATTCATCAAGGCGAGGCAGCTCTTACACAATGCGCCGTAATTACCCGTCCGACGAGGAACTCTCGCAATAACGCATTACATGACGGGCTCGTCGTATCGCCACTTTGTTTATCTGAAGCGCGGATAAAAAGATGGGGATGACTGACAGCCTTGTTACTATTATCGTTCTTTATCGTGGAATGGAATGGAATATAGAATTTTGGCCAAAGGCCAAGCTCTGGGACCCGTTAGGTCATTCAGCGCTGAAAGGGAAATTGAGAGTAGAAAGTTTTAAAGATGTAACAGGAGGAAAACTTCCCAGTTGCACTTAGAAACAAATGTTAGGGTGGAAAGTAAGATGGAAGAAAGCGAATGTGAACGGGGGAATAGCAAAAGGAATGAAAGGGGTTGCAGCTAAGGGGCCTGTGGTACGCTGCAAAGAACCTAAGTAATGCCTACAGTGTGGTTCTATATCATGATCAGAGGCACAAAAGAAACAAAATACTACAGTAACATATTTAACAGGTCCAGTTCAAGCTAAAATGACTAAAAGCTGTATTTCATTCTACGTCGCTTCATGACGAACGTACCTTCATGATGAACATAAACATCATGAATAATCGTTTAAGTTACATCTGGCTGTCACTGTAGCAAAGTTTTCGTAAAATTTACATAATAACTGTCTTAATTCTAAGTCAGTTAACTGTCTTTATCAAATATATACTATAACATTTATACATATTTAGTATGCTTAGGAGGGTCTATGGTATGGGCGTGATTAAGGAAGAAATGGGTATAATATACTTAAAAAGCTGTTTGGTATGGGTGTGATTAAATAAGAAATATGGGTAACAATAGGACCGATCGGGAAATGGTGAGGCATCCTTTCCCGTCAAATTTGCTCTGCCATCACTGAATGGAGCATCTGAGCTGTTATTTGTGGCAGTTCTGTCATCCAGATGCCACATCAATAGGCTCACGCCGGGTGGTGATAATATACACATGTTGGATCGAGGTTCCGTCGGTCTCTTTCATAACTGGCTATAGTAGTATGGGGATTTCTGGGCCCCACCCCCGTCCCACATACACTCAATAGGTCATAGTTATCCAATGAATTTTCATTGCATTTTTGTGTCTACTGGCAGATTCTTACCATAAGCACTTTATTAACACGTTTCCTTTATTTACGAGTTTACTTTTGTTAATAATACTACTCTTGCTAGAATTAAACATGTTATTTTAATGGATACCTTCGTTGTACGAGTTTACTTAAAGATTTGCATCTTAGGGCTTACAAAGGCTTTTGACTGCCCCTGCCTTCTGGAGCCACCCTTCACAAGAGAATCAGCTGTGACTTGCTGAAAATAACGTGCGAGATTCTACATAGGCTGTTTGACTGATTGAAAGTCACTCATTCGATTGTCATATATACAACCTAATCAATAACCTAACCGATAAGCCCTATATAAACGTAAAAATTCACAATCTCAATACTTTTCTATAATGAAAGGGTTTTTTGTCCATATACATCATTCTCTGTCGCCATAGATAATCTGCACAGCAAGTTATTCACAAATGGGGAAAATACTATCAGGGTGTAATGCTTCGTTACACTGTTTTCCTTTATACCATTAGTTATCTTAACATTTCTTTCCTGAAACGAACCTTCAATAATGTCAGATAAATTTATTATCTGAGATCAGCTCACAGGTTCTCTTATTGTTACCTTGTTGATCAACCTTAGATGAGAAAGTATCGATGTCTTACTTTATGATATCTTTTCTTCCTCAGTATCTATCAACACTTTCCATATCTCTTATCTAAGACATACTGCTGAAGCTAGTCAAATCATCCGGGCGTAGGAGAGGATCTTCAAAAGACCTCCTAATTACGAGATAATGTTCCATACATCCAACCCCTTGTTTTGTGTAGTTGGCTATCTCGTTAGCCATAATCCTTGAATAATCAAGTAGGTTCTCCTGTCTTCCTTTATCTTTCATTTTTTTTCCTTTGTAATAACTTTGATCAAGCGGGTGAACACTCGGGGAGTGCCCGCAAGCATAGACTCCATTAAGCATTGTAAGTCTTCCATAGATAATTGAATTTACAAAGAGGAAGAAAAATAAAAATCAGATTATATTACGTAATATTTCAGAAGCGTGCTAGATCATGGCTTATTATAAGGATTAATTTATGAATCAATACACTTTTGCTATCCAGATTTTTACAAATTTAGGAACTGAACTATTCACAATCCTCTTTACTAGCACATGGTTTCCGTTTTTTTTTTTTCTGTATTGCCGCATTATATCTTGACACTGTCTTGAAGACAGCAACAAGGACAGATCACCAGAAAGGAAAGTCAAGAGCATGTTAGTGAGGATGACGAGACGTTCGTTTTCGAAAAAGAAAATAGTAGTGCAGACGCATCTGAGGCTTACACTCAATATGCTTCAGGAAAGATTGCAATGGAAAGGGATACGACTTCAGAAAAATATGTGGGAGATTAACAGAACGAACTGCTACCACTACATCCACCATTATTAAACCAGAACGGACGAATCCGAACAATACTATTCATGTTTCAGTGGTTGCTTTTCCCAGGTATGTATGTGAACTCAGCTGCCACAATGACTTCTTAACTCGTCAATTACCCCACACTTTTCAGACGTGTTTGAGTTCCTCACTGGACTGGCTGGTCATTCATCTCTGAAAAGGGAACTGACAATAAAGACGGTTTTAAAGGTGTAAAAGGAGAAAGACTTATGAAACAATTGTCAGGAGAGGGTGGAAAGCAAAATGGAAGAAAGATAATAAGACCGGAGGTACAGTAAAAGGAATGAAAGGGGTTGCAGCTACGGGCCGAAGGAACGATGCAAAGAACTTTAAGTAACGCCTACAGTACACCGCGTGAGGTGCACCGATGACACTACCTTCCACCCACCGGTTTTTTTTATTGTCTTATGTATTTACTACGCATTTTTTATAAAGGGCACCTTGTGTTCTGCTTCTACTAATCGATTTGTTCCTCCGAAAGATAACTGCGCAACTTATCATGCAACCTTATCGATATTATCTGGTTAGATTTTAGAGGTTACAAATGGTGGTCGGTTCTGGTGCCTGACATCATGCTGCTGTTATGCCAGCCCGTAATTGAAATAGAGAGTTGAAGGGCATGAACTAGGTGTAATTGGAATTGGAATATACATTTGAGACCAAAGGCCAAGCGCTGGGACCAATGAAGTCATTCAGCTCTTTGAGGGAAATTGACGGTAAGAGGGTCTGAAAGGTGCAACAGATGAAAAACCTCGCAGTTGCACTGTGAAACAATTGTTAGAGTGGGTGGAAAGTCAGACAGAGGAAAGAGAATATGAACGGAAGCACAGAACAAGAAACAAAAGAGGTTGCAGCCAGGGGCCTAAGGGACGCTGCAAAGAACCTCAAGTAATGCCTACAGTGCACCACATGAGGTGCGCTGATGGCACTACCCCACTACGGAATGAACTTGGTGTAGACTCTTGGACCGCGCCAGCCAAATGGGACCTTGACCTGACCTTCCAATAAATTTTTAGAGGTGTGACCTTCACGAATTCTGACTAAAACGACAAAATAAAATTCTGATAACATGTTACCTGGACATCCGTAAGTTCAGGCCCGATTAAATAATTACAGTTTTCATATTCGTCGCAACACCGAGAGGTCAGAGGTCAGATACACGACCGGCTCTCATATTCATCGAATTAACAATAGGTCAAAGGTCAGGTAAGAGTGCCGTCTCATATTCAAACAATAATATCAACTCGTTTCACTCAGACCCGTGCCAAAGGATTCTATTTTATCTTCGAGACTCCTAAATCTCGACCCGGAAGATGATCCTCAGTATATACGATTGCCCATTATGGTAATGCCGGTAGAAGCCTTTATAATCCTTCTCTATGAGCCGCTGGATACCCTTTATGAATATATTCATGGAGTCTATGAATTATCTGGACTTCTCTATTCTGCTTATTTATATCTTCATAAGTGTTTTCAACTTATTCCCAAATCTTTTATTGTTACAACCACTGTTAATGTGGTTGCTATTATTAGTATATTTATGTTTTAGTGATGATTAGAACTTTTTCATCATAAGCATTTTCTCATTAGGTTTTAATCTCCTAGTACCCTGCAGGTCTTTTTAAGATGAAGTTGATAGCCCGTGACCACCTTCAGCCTACCAGAGTCGACTAACTACCAGGTACATGAATCATTACGTAGGCAAGATAGATTTTTCAAGAAAAAGATCCAAAGGCGTTTCCCAAAAAATCCAGGTGTCCCTGTTGACAGAATAATAATAATAATAATAATAATAATAATAATAATAATAATAATAATAATAATAATAATAATAATAATAATAATAATACTAACAAAACTATTATCATTGCTGTTATTATAATAATTCTTATTATAAAAGGACAACAACGATTTCTAAAACAGCACTTGCACAAGTACTGTTTCTAATATGAATACCATTAACAATGTCGCGCCTTTCTGATACCAACAGGCATCCAAACTCTCAAGAGTTCTGGGGTATGTTACCAAAATTTGTGTATTCATTTAAAAACTTCTTTCATTTCAGCCAGCATAAATCACGCAACATCCTCAGTCATTTTGGACCGCTGATTATTCAATACTGTTCCGGCAATTAAGAAAGTCGGTGGAGCTTGATAATGAGATTAAATTTTTGTTTCAGTTCTTAATATTTTCTTAGGTAAGTATTCAAATATTCAACAAAGAAGCTGACATGGTTATTTGAAACAGAGTCTTCCACTTTCCCGGTATTATGGAATTATCCTTTATCTGATTAATGCAGATGAAATATACAATTAAATATTGTCTTGTAAGTTACAAATAAATTTCCTGGAAGACTAACTAACCAATATATATATATATATGTATGTATGTATGTATGTATATATATGTAAACACAAACATATATATATATATATATATATATATATATATATATATATATATATATATATATATATATATATATATATATTTATATATATATATATATATATATATATATATTTATATATATATATATATTATATATATATATATATATATATATATATCTATATCTTTATATCTTTAATAAACATATAATCACTATTCATAATGACCATGTGTCCCTTAGAAATAGCAACCACGCTTGCATACAATAATAGAAAAAGGATGGGGAGAGAGAGAAAGGAAAACTTTCATCGCCATTTGCAGAAAATAAACGGAGCAACAACTTCGCTATTTGCCTCTCTTTCACCCGGCATAAAATGCATTCCAGCAAAGATTTGGTGAGAATCCCCCTCAGAAGTTTCTGAAGACTCGGTTAAAAAACGCGAGGGGGGGAAAGAAAGAAGAAGAAAGCCGAGAATAAAACGGAATTAGGCCCCGACATCCCAACGCCGACCGAAGTTCCCAGAGACAAAGGTATTACTTCAAATACTCCGGGGATATTCACTAAAAAGTTTCGGGATTTCTCTGAGGCCGTCCCGAGATTTTGCTTTTAGTGTAAACTTGTGGAAGCAGAGAGTAAATACTGCATATTTTATTTCTGCAACTTGCAGCTACGGTGTCATTATAAGCTAACGTTTCAAACTAGCGGCATCCAACGAGAATTTATATTTTCATGTCTGGCATTCATACATAAGTGAGAACGAGAGAGAGAGAGAGAGAGAGAGAGAGAGAGAGAGAGAGAGAGAGAGAGAGAGAGAGAGAGAGAGAGAGAGATTCAAAGTGACTGAATTTTGAGGTTATATATATACAGTATATATATATATATATGTCACACATCACAGTCTTTTATGTTTAAATTAACATGATGTCTCCTTCTATAAATCACAGTATATTATTTTTATATCTGTATATATATATATATATGACTATTTATCATATCATGATTCATATATATATATATATATATATATATATATATATATATATATATATATATATATATATATATATATATATATATATATGTATATGTGTACAGTGAGAAATGAGAAAAGCTGAGAAGAACACAGAGATACACAACGAAACACAGGAGCCACCTGTTCAAAAAAGACACAAGACAACGAAAATGAAGAAAAGGAAGAGGAAGCAGAAGAGGGTGAGAGTACCTGATCAATTAGCGAATTCCAATCCGAGAGAAAAAGAGAAGCGCAACGCCATTACCAAAGATGAACGTCGGCGGGGTCACTGTTAGGGGATAATATCCGTCACTGCAATGATTAATGGACTGAGAGACAGAGAAAAGAAGCTGTTGCTACATTCTCAGGAATCTATTAAATTCTCACTGGCCATGAAGCATTTCTGAGAATATGCTGGAAGCTTCGGACCAGAGTCCTCAACATGAAAGGTACCTTATATATAAATGAATAGAGTTCGTTTTTATATAAAATACACCACAAGCAAGGGAGCAATTGGTCGTCAGTTACAAAGATTCCTCACGCGAAAGTGCAAGGAAAAAACACTTCATTATAAGACAGATGTGCAAGAAAATAGACAGGTTAGTTCTCCACATCAACTGGAAGATTTGCTTAACGCAACACAAGCACTCAGCCGTGACACTTAATGTTTTGTTGAGTTAAGCAAATATGGATGATTCCAAAACTGGTACAAATACACTATAACAGGAAGAAAAAATACAATCCGACTCAGTTCATGATACAGTAAAGATCACAAGCAGCTAAATTAAGAACCCCAGCATTAAGATCCATTTTGAATAGTCAAGTTTCTTCCCCCCAAAAACAAGAAATATGCATTTGTCTCATAAACTTTCCTCAATTTCGAACCTAGCGAGGCAAAAACCAATTTGGATATGATCTGTTCAGGTCCTCAACAGTGCTGTTTCATATATAAAGGACTTTAGCTACTATACTGCGTTTCATTTTCGGCATTCTAACCCAACAGCAAACAAACATGGGACAAAAAGGTTAACATATGTGATTAGATTGATCAGTGCGTTTTGATATGGTTTGGTCGTAAGGAGGGAATGGAGGTCGATAGCCTGATATAAATGGTGTACAATTTGGAAGAGTTCGTTAACGGGATAGGGAGACCGACGAAGCCCTCCATACATTTTGGTGGAACAAGTATTTGTTCGAGTTTCGAGGACCAATGTCCATAATGTCTGGTTTCCCTCGAGAATGAGTGCAAAAAGGTGTGTGGCAGAGCGAGTGCAGAAGTGTGGAGAAGACGAGCTGCTAATTTACCTGCGTGTAAGTATATAAAGAGGTTGATTTTGACGAAGCTCTTTTGCACAAAGGTCAGTGGCCGATTCAGATGTTCAAAGATGAACGTGGCAATTACTGCTGCCATATTTCCTTTGTAACCATCCTCTATTGCGGAAAAGGCTTACTGAATAAGACATTAATACGCACATCTGTAAACAGAGCAAGACCATGGCTACTCCTAGGCGGCGAAATGAAACCAAATTACCCAGATATACAGGATATACGTTTAAATAAAAATAAAATCCAAAGTCAAAACCTCTCAAGCAATTATAAGAGAACAGTTTTCCTCTTTCAGCTCAAAGCTGTCGCCTTCACCGGAGTTTCTGCTGTAACTATGGCAACTTGGACTATACTCGCAATTCCCAGTTCCGGAGACCGCCCTTCTACTTAAGACAGAAGAAGGGAGGGTGGGAAGTTTCTGAATAGTGTCATAAAGGTTAAAGAGAAAATCTTTCAACTATTGGTCTTATTCTGAATTCGTACTGTTTTTCCTATTCTGTGTCCCTACAAAGAAGATTAATTTGGGTACGCAGGAATTTACACAATCACATCAAAATTGGGCTTGTCCTAATCAAGATGATGACTTTAATTTGCTTTGGTCACTATACCTGTAGTGATTTAGCGTTCAAATCTGAGCATACATACATCAAATATCTGTCTAAACTATGTATCTAAACTATCCCATGATTATTACTATAAATACATCAAACAAATGCAGCACCTTTGGCTTCTTAATCATCAAATGCATCTAATACTAACAGTTAGTAGCTAACTCAACTCTATAACATCTCACATACAAACACACACTGTATATATAAACGTGCATTCATGTCGATAAAAAAAACCCACAGATAAAGAAATCAATGGCACTACTCTATTACAAGAGCGGAGTGACCAGCATTTCAAAATCCTCTCCCAACCGTAGCGAGCGTCACTGTCCCCTTCCAACCCGGCAATAAAGAACCCTTGTTGCCAGGCACTTGGGCAACGCACAGAACTCCCCAAACATGCAAATAGCTTCCCCGACGCACTTTACAAATATCCATAAATTTTCTCTCACCAGATGGCATTTAACGAAGGTACTGCAAGGGCGCCCTCCAACATTCACCCCAAGTCACGTAAAGAACGCATTAGATGATGAATAAGAGTTTTGCAAAAGCAGAGGGAAAGAAATAAGTAAAAAAATGGAAATAAAAAAAAGAGGGAAATGTTTTGTAGCACAGTGAAGGGCTTTCTTTTTACCAGTCATGCAATCATACTAATTTTCCGCGTTTTCATGAATATCATTTATTTGATAGCAGTGCTATATTTTTAAGAACGCAGTCATTCCGGAATATGAAGGCGCATTTATTTCTCATTTTTTTTCAGTTAGAGGGGTGTTATTCAATTTAAGGCTTAAAGTAGTGCCAAAATTGGAGCCTCACCTTGTCCAACTCTGTTTGTTTGAAGCTTTAATTCAAATGCCAGAATAAAAATGGATGCGCTTTATGCATAATCCACCATTGTTTTCGATCCAATGGGAAAGAAAAGTGGAGGTCTGATTTGCACTTTATGTGGAACATGCTAAACTGTCAAATAAACAAACATACCGACAGCTGTGCATAAAAAATAAATAAAGTATTACGTAATGGGAGGCCATTTATCACTAAGGATTGCGGAGGGATTGGGCGAAAAGTACAATAGTAAAGACTGCGATAAGCCATAACGCCGCTCATTGAAGCTAACCCGGAAAACGATCTGAATAAAATAAATGAAAGGCTATCCTGGATAGAAGTACCAAACACTTACAAATACCGTATAAAAATGTTAAAGTAGAATTTATCAATCTTATACTTTTGTGTACTTTGCATGTATTGTTTGATTTTTAAAGTTTAGGAAGCTTCGTTGACGACTGGTGACAGCAGAGCAAACCTCCACAGGAGTCATTGACACATTTGCTCTTAACTAATGAATCAAAGATAAACTTTCTTTGCATAAAAAAAAGTCACCTGAAAACGAAAGGATCTATTTTCTTCTTCACTTGCGCTAAATTTGTCGATATATCCATTCCACCTCCTTCTACATTACTCGCCCTGTGAAAACTCACTTCACAAACACACGCTGCAGAAAACACACCTCAACAGTCTCCACCACTTTTCATTGTGCTGTATTAGCATTCAAAATCGACGCTTCACTTCCAAAGACACCATCATTCCTCAGCTTTCTGCAGAGCTCCCGCGGTCTTCCTTACCTCATGTATAACATACCTCACATTTCTCGCATTTTATCATCATCCGCTAAATTGCTTTCTAAATACCTATGAGTCAACCATTTCCATTTTTCCATAATCCGTACCAACATTTTTCACTCTTCCTTCATACATTTCATTTACCCTCATAACTTTACCCTTGCTAACTGTTCACTTGCGTGATCTACAACAACTATACTACACTTATCAGGTTACCTGCAAACGTCAGTGACTCCACTTCTAATTCCCATCGGTTTTTCCTACGACTACTAAAATGGGTGTTTTAACAACCGAGAATCTTTAGACATTCTGATTTGTGACCATAATTCAGATGTTAACTGGCCCGCCTAATGACTGCTGAAAGTGTCTATCCGGCAGTGAAAGTAAGTGAAATTAACGCTCAAATGTGTATCCACGAATAAAATCATTATTTCCGTCATGCACAATTAACTCTTTACTGAAAGATCCATTCTGCAATCTGGCGACGAAGATCGAATAAAATTTAAGCATTCCTAACTATTACCTCTGCACCACCAAGCAGAATTTAGTTCAGTGATAACGCGTGCATATTTCTGTACAATGCAGGCAGTGTATCAGAGTGAGAAGTATTCAACTTACAGCATAAGATTAAATGACTGTCTGATCATGGTCAAGCACCTACACTAACTACGTACATACATACATACATACATACATACATACATACATACATACATTATATATATATACTGCATATTTATTATATATATATATAATTATGTATGTATGTATGTAATAATATCTTAATCTTATATATGTAATAATCTAATGTATATATGTATATATATATACATGTATATATACATACATACATACATATACATATATACATATATATATATATATATATATATATATATATATATATATATATATATATGTATATGCCTATGACAAACTAACATTCTGAGTTTTCTCAAAAGTGACACAGAGTGGCAAACTATTTTTTTATTTTTCTGAAAAACTTGTACTTGGGACTTTGGAGCTGCATGAAATTACACCTCACTCGAAAACTTATGCGCAATCTTGAGTATGATCATGGAGGCATGATGCCAAGAATGCAAATTAGCCTCGATTACCACTCTGGGTTGAGGACAACCTCCAGCCTTCCTTCAAGATTTTTCGAAAATTTTCGATGGTCTTAACCAATGGAGGAGGAGGAGGAAACTTGGCGTTCGGTGATCTTAACCAATGGGGGAGGAGGAGAAAACTTGGCGGAAGAAGAATATACATATTTCATTCGCAGTTTCCGGAATACACATCAGTGAAATCTTGCTACCCTCCAAAGTATGACATGCCATGAAGTGCAAATTTATGTAAAGCATCAATACTCACGATGGATGACAATAAACTTCGTCCCTTGTAATACTCACAGCCTCTAGTTAAAAGCAGCGTTATACGATGTTAGCAAAGTATTTCATGGCATAAATAAAAAAAAAAAAGTTGGACGAAAAATACATAAATGCATCGTTAATCCAATTACTTGACACGGCCTGTAAAACTGTAAAACAATGTTTCGCAAAACCGGGGAAAAAATTAGCAATTTCTACACGACACCAGACACCAATAGCGAATATCAAACTGAGTGGATACATCGAGTGGTTGCTTTCATTTATGTGCATCGTTGCGAATTCTCTGGGCGAAGCAGATGAAAGAAGACTGAATTTACTTGTTTCTGTTGCAAAACATGGCTGGATTCATTTCTATTAACAATCCTTCTTGAGGACTTGAATGAAGTCTAAACAAAACGGCAATGGTCGTAATTGTTTTCTAGGTATTGTCTTGTTTGGCTGCGCTCTTCAAATTTGTTTTAATTGATGTGAATAAACATGTGGCAATGTAATTTGCAATGTATACAGTTAATATATTAAATTCCAGGTGGTGACGAGCGAGCACATACACAATATCAACAAACACATGTCTACTTTTATTACAATGCAAAAGAAAAAGAAGAAATTCATTTAACAAGAGTAAATCCTGCTGTCAGATCTGTTTGCGGGCAACATAAAAAGCCCGCTCACAAGATAAATTAAAGAAGAGATTGCTGAATAAAGCATGCTAGTTTCCTACAATCCTGGGAGATAAAACGAGGTAACTTAACGGCTGCGGCTGTGCGATAATTAAGTTAAATGCATAAAAGCATCCAGAGAGCTGAGAGTTGTTAAGAATAGTCTTGGTTAATTTTCTTGCCACCTTATTTTACATTTTCACTAAATAAGAAAATAAGTCTACTGGAAAATAAGGTGAAATGTACGTTACAAGCTCTGTGTAAAATAAGCATTAGATTCCTTATGCTATGTAGTGTACAAAAAGGAAACTCCAATTACACCTAAGGTTTTTTTTTTTTTAGCAATTTTAAAGAGGGGAGGACCGAATATACGGGAAATTATGGCCCTGCGCCCGCGAGGTAACTTTTAATCTTGTAATTAGAGGTCGGAAAAAAAAAAGAAAAACGAGAGAATCAGCATTTAAACAGAATCGTTTTAACTGCACCCCTGCTTCCCCTTCGGGACCAAAGAGGACGACAGCCTTTATGAAAGTTCCCGAAGTTATGCGTCGAGTTTTATGGACCTACAAACTTTGCCTATCTAATTAAGACTCCAGGTGAACGATCTATTTCGTAGGGCGCAACAAAGGCAATACGGTATTTATTACCGAGAGGAATAGGGGTTGGGACAAATTAAGCTTGGTCATTAGCGTTCTTGTATTTTCTGGGTAAGGAAATGTATTGCGCACTAATTCTTCCCAGTAATATGCAGATAACAAATATTTCCGGTTTAAAATGATTGGAATACTAGAAATAATACTTTATTTTATAAGTTGGGTCCTTCTGTAATCCTTCACATTTATTTTCAATATTTTACACACAATAAAAATAAAGATTGCTATAAGTCTTGTAACTGAGTATTTGTGAACATAAGCTGACTCATAATTACTCGACCTATGCATACAATCACAAGAACTAAGTTTATGTCATTAACTTTCAATGGAAGCTTCCACAGAACCGAATGCCTAAATATGAAATAGAAAAATGAAACAGAGAAATAAAACATGTCATAAATACATAAAGACAAACCAACAAACATCTTACATCTTTTCAACTACAATCATATGGTCTGAAGAGGTTCCGCTTAGCGCAAGACCCCATCCATCCGTCAAGTTAAGTGCTTAAGAGACAGACGGGTAAAAGCTGTCTTGGATAAATTTGACACAATCTTCAACTGACAGCTACCCCTGAACTGCTGTGTCTAGACATTGCTTACGGCCTTTTGAACTCGTTTCGGTTTCCATCAAGGAATATTATACTTGACATTCTATGGATATAAAAAGTGGGACCGTGTTACGAATATCATGTTACTAAACACAGCTTGGCAACCAAGAATCTTAACTTTTCATAGTTACTAAGATGGAGAGTACAGTACTAAGTTGAAGAGTACACAGTACTAAGATAAAGAGTATATAGTACAGGCATAAAACATACAAATGTTCTAGCTTCTATTAGGGCTGGTTTCACGAGGTTTCCTCCTTAAAACACTTATTACTGCCATTTAACCCTAAATTTTGCCCGTTCCATCGGCCTCCACAAATAGATATGGAAACAGATGTTACTAGAATGACAACTTTCAAGCGAACAATACAAGATACAATAGAGAACGATACAAATGTTGATCAGTAATGAAGCAGCAACAACCTAAGCTAAGGCGTCATTTAAAAGCCCCTTCTGTTCTGTAACAATATCATTTCTTCATCTACGTTGACTGAGTTTGCTTCCCTCTCATGTTATTCGTTGCTCTTCCTCCCTGGTTTCCGCTTTCCTTATTATGGTACTTCTTCTCCCCTCTTCCTCGTTTTATTTTCCACTGTTTCCTTCATTATTGTGTTCCTTCATATCTGCAACTTTTAATTGAGAGTTGATTAAAAGTTGAAAGAACTGAAATCAGTTTTTCATACAGAGATTATTTAATTTCCTTGATAAACTAAAAGAGAACAATTTCCTTTTAAGGTGGAGAACACAACAAATTTGAAGACTGGCCTAAATAATATTGCATTGCTCTCTCTTCAAATTAACATCTGACATAACATTACCAGCGTACACTTAATAACGGTATAAAACAACCAAATTTTTACGTGGTTCATAAACTAGAAATAATTTTCCCACTTTAGTTCGAGCTACACTCTCCTGGTTAAGGGGAATGGTTGGTTATCTACTTTCATTGCTATAAGTTTAAATCTTGAAATAACTAATATTTCATCTTCGCGTGAATTGCTTTAACAAAATCCTTGATTTAAGTAGCTAGAGCGCTTTCTCCAGATAAGTGACAGAATATCAGTCAAAATTCTATTTTTGCTTATTCGAATTGTTCTGGTCCACCTGCGTGGATGCTGAAAGTTCTAATTAAAATCCAAGAACCAATTGGCACTATACTTTTTTTGTTTACTTTATGGTGATTCCAGTCACAAGTTTGTAAAGCCTTGTGTAGTTTCTAAAGAAATGCGAATCACGAAATGACATGAAAGACTTGAGCATAGAAACATGACTGAAGAAGTAATCTACATACTTCCGAATTGCTCACCGAGTTAACAAGCGTATAGTCGTTAAATAATTCACAGAAGACTTAGTTGTAGTGTATGATATTCTCGCACTTACAAGCCGTGACGAAAATTTCTTTGATGCACTTAGCATTTCTATGTCGAAAAATCCTTTTCCAGAGTATTCCTCGTGTTGCAAAACCCAAGTGCAGGGTAGGGTTCTGAACTTAATTTTGTTCTTTCAAAGTAGTTTTTGTTGCTCTTTTTTTCCATATTTTTTTCTGCGCAACAAAAAAAATGCAATAAATTTAATTTGCTGAAACATCGCTAATGCTATTATTCTATTTCAGAGCCCTCTGTGCTGCAACATTCCTTCGACCAGTCTATCGGAAAAACGTTAACCTGATTTTTCCTTCTCTCTGGAAGTGGATCACAGCATTCAATTTATCTATCTGTGTGAAAACTGCCTCCTGTTAGAAGCTCGTCATTTCAAAGAGCAACAAAACGTCACGATAATATCCCAGAGAACCCCTGTCATAATACCATTAGCAGACATGCCGCAAGAATAAATTTTAAAAATTTCAAGCAATCCTTTCATTGAACTCGGAATCAATACTTGCTAACGGTACAAGAGTTCCCTAAAGAGCATGGTATACAAACTGCTTTTTTAGATAAACGAGAAGACAGGAAGGCAGAGGACCATGGAATATGTAAGTTCTTTCAGACTAATCTTATTGGCATTCAACAGTTTTGTGGTAAATGAAAAGCAACTGAATTTAAACAACGACTAAAAATACCCACACAGGCTCGTAATCATAAGGCTCTGGAAGCTGTCACATCTTAAAACTTAGAAGTAAATAAGAAAACTCAGGGAAAACCCTTAATATTTTCGAATAACTGGAGGAAGATATATCTTCCACTCCGAAAGAATATGGCACCTGACTCTGACGATTATAAAGTAAGAATCTTCGATTAGATCAAGAAGTATCTTACACAATTTTTCATTTATCAAAAAAAAACCAGACATTATTTAAGTAAACTCAGCCCTACTACCGCAAATTTGCTTTCATTTCCTTCAGCGTATTCTCATAAAGAATGGGATAATCAAGATTTCTTGCACTAATTCCCTTTCACAAATCAGTGTCAAAGAGTATTTTTTACGAAATAAGAAAGTTCTGCGACGGTTTCTATTCAAGTCATGACGTTCTGGATAGATCCACAAGAACGCATGAGCATCATGAAAAATAATCATCATCATTCGCTGAATAACGCAAAGACAATACACAACCAAATTTTCTCTTAAGAGCATTCCGACTGGTAAAGGCAAACAGATGGCGACCTATCTTCGTGAGCGTCAATGCACGGTGATCTACGTTAGAATAGAATATACAATTTAGGCCGAAGGCCAAACGCTGGGACCTATGAGGTCATTCAGCGCTGAAAGGAAAACTAAGAGTAAAAAGTTACAAATGTGTAACAGGAGGAAAACCTCGAAGTTGCACTATGAAACAATTGATAAAAGAGGGTGAAAGCAAGCTGGAAGAAAGGATATGAATGGAGGTACAGTCAAAGGCATGCAAATGGTTGCAGCAAGGAGCAAAAGGAACGCTGCAAAGAACCTTAAGTAATGCCTACAGTGCACCGCACGTGAGGTGCACTGACGGCACTGCACCACTACGGGGATCTACGTTAGTCCGAAGCCTAACTGGCAAGGTGAATGTGACGGATTCACTTACGGATAGACAGATTGACGGATACCCTTCATGTACATCCGTGTATAATAGATCCATTTGCACAATATTTCAATGAAATCCCTTCGACCATGTAGGGGGAGCTGTCATGAAAAGGTAAGCGTGACAGACACACTGACTGACAAACAAACAGACTGAGGGATGGCCAGACACACAGATGGACTTTGACGATAGGTTATAATAATAATAATAATAATAATAATAATAATAATAATACTAATAATAATAATAATAATAATAATAATAATAATAATAATAATGCTGAAAGATAAAGACATTTGCAAAGTAGGCATTAAAAGTGTATTAGTAAAAATATAATTTCAAATACTAGTTCTTTTGTTACTCTGCTAAATTCCTTTTATCTTGCAGATTTCCCAGCTGACTTTTCACACAAGGTTTAATAATAATAATAATAATAATAATAATAATAATAATAAATAATAATAATAATAATAATAATAATAATAATAATAATAATAATAAAAGTCGAAACGAAGAAAGCAATTTCTCTCATAGAGCCAGTTTCATATGGGTATTATACAATAAGCAAAAATTCTATAATTTCTGAAACTTCTTTTATCCCCGAGTCACTCCAAGCCAATTTTGCATCCACCCATAACAAAACACAAAAGCTGAAACGGAGTCGTTTCAACGCCCGAATGATTAGGCTTTTTTCCTAAGCCTGTTTTTATTTCGCTTCCTTTTTCCTCCTCCTCCTCCTCCTCCTCCTCCCTCCTCCTCCTCCTCCTCCTCCTCCTCCTCCTCCTCTCATTTCCTCGGGTTCCGAATTCTACTTCACCTTCGATCCGTTTACCTCCAACATATAGCGTCTCTTGCCCTCAAGCGGCCCCTTTGATGTTTCCCCTTGCTATTCCTTCCCATTACTGTCCCCTCTTCTCTTTGCCTCGACTGATACCAATGCTTTATTCTCCCTCTTCCTCTCTCTCTCTCTCTCTCTTGTTTGTCTATCATCACACTATCTAAGTGTAAAAAATACTATATCTATCTAATATATCATATATATATATATATATATATATATATATACTGTATATATATATACACACAACCACGAGAACACACGCACAGTTAAACTTATTTCGTCTTTATTTTTATGAGCCCAAAGTATATTACAATATACTTAACAATAACTGAATGTACTCGATTTTTTCTTCACAATGCAGAGAGGAATATTTAAGAGGAAAATCATCTTTACAATAGGTACAAACAGTCTGTGAATACTATCACAGTTATCCAGGAAATAAACCAGAACTTTAAACTCTGAGTTTGCACAAAATGAAAATATGCCTGAATTCTTCTTTGACTTCCAGCCAATATTCGTATCGCTGACCTTTGAAGCAACAGATCTTCGTCGAAGCACAATGACAAACAAATAAATATTCGGGGAAAAAAGGAAGCCCTCATAGTCCAAAGTACAAAAGGAAAAGCCAATTATCCTAATCAGTAACCTCACATAATTCAAACGAAAAGTTTTTTCGCGTTATCCTCCCTCCAGAGAGACTCGTAATCTAACAACAACGAACGCCGCTGACAGCACCGAACTTCTGTCTACAAAGTTCCAAACGCCGAGAGATAAGAAATGCAGCAGCAGAGTCGACGTCAGGCTAAAAGAAAAAAGAAATTCCTGGTATATCCGGTCCACCGATATGAATGGATTCTATTGAGAGAATTCCTCGACAAAAAGGGCTTTTGATCATTCGATGTGAAGGTACGTTTTTGCCGAAATTCCCAGATAAAAGACCCTCCGTACCAGGGAGAAAAAAAAAACTGCATTCCACAGATTGAAAGTTTACAAAGATTCGGCATGAACATATTAGTTTGCTTTTCATAGAACTGTATTGATTATATCATCAAATCTAATTAGATAAGACCAAGTTCTATATACTGTGATATACCGTAGCAAAAACGGGAGAAGAAAAAGTTAAAATTATGAAGTGCAGTGCACTCTCATGAAAATCAATATTCGATATTTTACGTAAGAACTGACTGCAATTCAACATGTCTTGTAACAGGAGACTTGAGGACTTTTTCTGGCCAAAATGTGTATGTGTGTGTATGTATATATATATATATATATATATATATATATATATATATATAATATATATATATACACATAAATATATGTATATATATGTATATATATTGTATATATTATATAGATATATACATACTGTACAGTATACTGTATATATACATATAAATGAGTAATCATAATTTCCTCCCTTATATATATCTCTACAGGCATTGTTGCCAATATTTCCTTCATTAACACTCCACTGAGACACCTGACGTATTGATAAATTCAGTCAAGGTCGCGCAGCCAGACCAATCAAGGCACAGGTGGTATTTTCTACCTGTCTGCTTGCTTCTGAAACATTCCAATACGAATCGTTCCTCATTTTATTCGGACCATAATTTATTTTTCCTTTTCCATATAAAGGAACCATGCATCACCCAATACATTTCCCCGTCAAGCAAAGCGCAGATATGACCGAATTTCAATGGCTGTTTTCGATGAACTGACTTGAATGAAACAGACTGAAGTATTATGTTTATGCCTTCCAGAATGATGTGATCACTGCAAAGCGTCACTGACAGACGGTTCATTTTTTATATTTGTATAAAGTGCAGGTCGTTTTTGCAAAGCAAATTTTGTTGTGGATCGAATTTTTGTGTGGATCGAATCTACACTAATACTGACGGATGAACGTTGTGAGGCGTATTATCTGTTTGGTTATTAAAAGTATACTAACTGCTTAAGTAACGAAAAAGAAAACAAACGGTCACAATGAACTTTGTCTCAGTTTACGTAGTGAAATGTCAAATGTTTGAAACCATACCAAACAGAGAGAGAGAGAGAGAGTGAGAGAGTCACCTGTCAAGCCAAAAAGTCCCTTTCATATCTTATTGTAACTTATTTGCAAATGCATCGGAGCAATAAGCTGACGAGAGAGAGAGAGAGAGAGAGAGAGAGAGAGAGAGAGAGAGAGAGAGAGTTACATAGCCAAGTCACACAAGCCCAACGTAACCTGTCTGCCATCAAATGTGAGCTGTGTAGCAAAGAAAATAATTATGAAAGCATAAGCCAAACATCGATTTCATATATGTAACAAAATAATTCACTAAAGTCCGCACCTCTGTCAGGACCAGTTAGCTCTAAATAAATGAACTCGTTACCAATTTCCCGGTCAGGTAAGTCTATAATATACAAAAATTGTTACCTGTTCCGTGTGACCTTGACATCTGGCCTTTAAAGGTCAACAGCAAGCTTGATTATGGGGGATTTTTCGCTATAATTTAACAATGTATAGCCGACCACAGGACGGGGAAAAACGTTAAAATAATGAAATGAAGTGCACTCCTTAGCAAATCAGTATTCTATATTTTACGTAAGATTCTGACTGCAATTCAGTGCTCCTATAACCAACGTAAACCTACACTCTTCATAATGAAATGGTTTCAATGTTGACAAATCATAAACTCTAAACCGATTTCTCCAAAAATATTGATCACTTTGAAAAGATTACCAACAAATATGTACATTTCGTTTCACTATATTCCGTTTAATCCACTCTTGGGGCACTCTGATCACATAAAAAGAAATGGGTAAAAACATACCTACTTCCAACTTTGTTGAAAGATAAGGTGTCTTGTTCTCGAATCTAACTGCTCTAAGTAAAAATAATAATATAGAATTCCTTGTGAGTAGGCCGTTAGTCCTATGCCTTTTCCTCCATACTTACAACCACAGTCTACTGATGACCTGTTACGATATTCACTGCTAAGGTCAAGAGAAGCACAATTTCAGCAAACGGTCCCTAAATCGTCCAAGCTCATTCAGGAATCGAACCAATCGAGATCGTACCCGATATAAGAGTACATATATATATACATATGTATATATATACATATATACACATATATGTATATATGTGTATATATATGTATGTATATATATACATATATACAAATATATATGTATATATGCTGTATGTATACGTATATATATACATATACATATATATATATATATATATATATATATATATATATATAATATATATATAAACAGAACTGAGGAAAACTGACCCCCGATCTTGAGCCCGTTTTTCCTTCAACCTTTCGTTTTTTCTTTGATGAAAGCCAAACTGGAGAATACAAAAAAAAAAAAAAAAAAAAAGATTCAATTACTCCTGAGGATCGTCATCTAATACAGCGTGCGTGATATGAGCCCACTTTCAATTACCTGCAAGTGGCTTACTTAACCTGGGGCAAAAAAACAAAAATAAAAAAAAAAACATCAGAAGTTTTGGGGACTCGATGAGCCTTCGGGGTTACGTGCCCCGAACTCGAAACGTCCCTTCAGTTGTTGGCGCAAGGCTTAAGCAAAGCTTAAGAGAGTGAATCCACGCCAGTAGGTAATCTGTACCGTGCCTCTATAGGTCATTCGCCTTTTAACCCCAATACCTGTTTACATCTAGAATAAAATAGTAGAGGTGCTAAGCGGATGAAAATATAAAACAATTTTGTAGAGCAAAACTGCGTTTTCCAAAATATGGTATGAAATATTAACTTTACGAAAGTTAATTTTCTTATTTACGAGGAAATATTTTCTCCCATAAATATCCATTCCGTCTTTTTGGTAGGAGCAAAAGTTTCTAAATTACCTACTTTCCACTCAAATACTTATGGCCCTTAGAATTCACTTGAACATCCCTCAACAGCTCAAGCTCCAAAAGAACGATTTTTCTCCACGGTCCAGGTCGGAAATGGAAATGTGAAGACACAAGAAAGATCAATTTTGAGTCTCATACCAAGACTTTGACCCAATGACTAAAAATGCATTGTAATCATTCCTTTCTGTTATTTTTCATTCTGATATTGTTTCTAAATAAGCGACAGTAAACATTAAGTAGAGTCACAGTTATACTGGTAAGGTTCAAAGAAGAATTAAAACTGAAATAACTCATGGTCTCTGGGGGATTAGTCATCTATATCAAGTTTTTTTATGTAACTTATAAAAACATTGCTTGTTTGCTCTATTCTTAGAACCCTACAGTCGTGGGCTTTAATAAGAATGAAGACTGTACACCATTTACCCTTTGCTTATTGCCTTTTATTATGTTATTTCATTATTTCCATTCTGTACCGTGCAGTCCCTAATCATGTATCATCAACTCTCTCTCTCTCTCTCTCTCTCTCTCTCTCTCTCTCTCTCTCTCTCTCTCTCTCTCTCTCTCTCTCTCTCTCATTCTTTTGCTAAGGGGAAATGACCCACGTTCTAGTAAGAGAGAGTGAAAGAGGAAATGAAAGCCACCCCATGGGCATCGCCGCAGAAGGTATTTTCAAAAAGTGTCGACTGAGAAACTCGACACTTGTGGGGACATTTCTTCCGCGTCTCTGATGTCACTGGTGTGTCTCACTTGCCTCAAAAGGCACAGAGGCGTGGAAGTAATATTCTTCCGCATTTTATCTGAGGTGAAAAAAGAAAATAGGGAAGAGCATAACAGTATAGAAATGAGTATCAGGTGTTGCCCAAAAAGGTAAAGGTGATGAAAAATTTAATTGAATATAGAATTTAGGCCAAAGGCCAAGCACTGGGACCAATGAGGTCATTCAGCGCTGAAACGGAAATTGACAGTAACAGTTCGAAAGGTGTAACAGGAGGAAAACCCCGCAGTTGCACTATGAATCAGTTGTTAGGAGAGGGTGGAAAGTAAGATGGAAGAAAGAGAATATGAAAGGCGGAACAGTTAAAGGAACGAAAGGGGTTGCAGCTAGGGGCCGAAGGCACGCTGCAAAGAACCTGAAGTAATGCCTACGGTGCACCGCATGAGGTGCGTTGACGGCACTACCCTCCCCACTACGGGGAGGTAATGAAAAAGAAAAATATTCTTTTGAGTTTTCTCTAAGGTTAAAATGTAAAAAAAAAAAAAAAAAAAGAGGAAATATAAATGAAATTTAGATGAACCTAGACCGTTAACAGATGCCTGGGAAAATGGTTGCTAAAAGAGAAAATAGTTGCTAAAAGAATACTTTTGAATTTTAAAAGAGGTCAAAAAGACATCTTAATAAAATTGTGATGAACACATTCTCTAACACACTGGAAATTTATGAGAAGCACGCTCTCAACAATGATTATTTGGAAAAAAGTAAACTTATGTGGCGGAAAATTATTCTTTCTGAACACATTTACATATAGGTGTGTGTTAAAAGTGAGAAACCCTCATTCTCCTACTTATACCTTGTGAATATCCAAACATACATAGATACATTATTCCTCTCACTTTTTTTTTTTTTATTTCGAAGTGGGTTTGAAATACTGCATATCTCTGGGCACAAGGAGACTACTACTTCTAAATGCATATACATTTATTCACGTTGTCAGCATTCTGTAACAACCCAAGGCGCAAATTTATAACTCAACCGAAAAAATTCAGGAAACAACCAAAAGTTACTCGCTTCCTTTGTTCATTTTCCATTAATAACGAAGAGTGTTCTGCCTTAGAGATCCAAATTTTATTACAAAAGAGGCCTAAAGGTTGGAGTGAAGGATTTGGTTGAGGGATACCGACCCTTAGGCCTAACGGAAAAACAGTATTAACCTTATTCAACCCCAGGATTGCTTGACTTGACGGACGATATCTTCCTTTTTTTACACTTCTTTTCTCTTGTACTATTATTATTATTATTATTATTATTTATTATTATTACATTATTATTATTATTATTATTAGAGAAGCAAATTCACAGTTATGTACATGTACATATCTTTAAAGATTTATCTTCAAATATATGTACATATACATTAATAGTTACTCTCCATGCTAGAGAATTATTATTATTATTGTATAGTAGTAGTAGTAGTAGTAGTAGTAGTAGTAGTAGTAGTAGTCTACAGCTAACCAAAGCCTAACATCAGAATTCTTTATTATAATACTGAACTGCTATATCCCAACTCATACGACGACAACCTACCACTTTCGCCCTTTGCTTAAAAAGCCTGATACTTCAGGAGATCTAAGATCCCAGAATAAAACGACTGGAGGCGCACTTCGTGGTTAATGAAGGAAAAGAAAAGGATGGCAGAATTATTATGCATTCAGTTACTAGTAAAAGAAAATAACCTATGAGAAAAACAAAAACAATAGCAGTCATAATCTCTTTTTACGCAATAACGAAATCATAGTTCTCTCTCTCTCTCTCTCTCTCTCTCTCTCTCTCTCTCTCTCTCTCTCTCTCTCTCTCTCTGTGCTTCCAAAGAAAACATCGAACATATGGCTCTCTCTCTTCTTCTTCTTCTTCTTCTTCTTCTTCTTCTTCTTCTTCTTCTTCTTCTTCTTCTTCTTCTTCTTCTTCTTCCAAAGAAAACATCGAATATAAGGTGCAAAAAATTTCTCTTTCGACCATAGCCTTAGAAAGTCAACAAAGAGATTATAAGGAAAAAGAATCACGGAAAGGGAACACAGAGAGACGAGAAAGGAGAAAATGCCCTAGGTAATGGGAAAGAAGCCCTATGGAAAAAGGAAAAAACTTTTAATTAGCCCTCCGCGATAACTCCTAAGCCTTTCAGCATTACATAAAATAGGAAAGAAAAAAAAATGAAGGGTCGCAAAAAAAGAACAAAGCGAGGAGGCTCTGAAAAAGAGACCCCGAGATTTTTCAACAGTGCTTCAAAGCAGTGCTCAGGATGACGACGAATGAAAGTAAACGATAGATTTTGAAAATATTTTGAAACATTCATGATATCTGCTCTTTATGATGACGACAATCACCAGGGTCAAATATGCCAAAGGCCATGTTCTAAAGATGAATACTTTTGTTTAATCCAACTATTCATTCATTTTTATTCGCTTACTCGTTATTTACTCTTTCATTCATTGGTTTCTTTTTCAGTTACGTCTACTGATCCATTCATTCAACTTTTCAGGGACTTGAAACATCCCATTTACCTGTTCATTTCTTTCACACCTTTCCAGCAAAATGTGCATCATTTCATTTAGTGGCCCCTTCTGTCATTCTCTTTTATCCGTTAGTTATAACCACCTATTTATCTATCCATCTACCCTCTCTTTCTTTCATTCAATCAGCCGTGTCAATATTCTATTTACTTATTTTTTTTTATTTGATCAATAACCTGCGATACATCCTACCTTTAGATCCCCTTCTGAATTTGTTTACATAACTCGGAAATTCTGAGATGGAAAATTCCGGCAAAATTCGATGGAAAATTCTACCTATTTGAAACACGACCCTTCTTATGGCCTATGGGAATAGGAGAGTGAGCTGGAGTTGGCCCTACGGCACCCAACAGGAGACAAGAAATACTGTGCACGGGAAACGAAAAAAAATGAGAGAAGAAATGAAAGAAACTGTAGAAAACACACACTAAAAGCAAAAGCCCTTGTTGTTTTAGGTTCTTTGTTATTTCTATCTAATCTTCATGCGCTGCCGTAGATTTAACTATTTTTATTCAGCAGGAAATGTCTTAAAAGGAATATTTTTAATCATACCTGGATTTTCTTTTTAAAAGACAAACCACATTATTCATTACGGATATTAAAAAAAAATAGAACAAAACTACGTCGTTAATTATAAAGCATTTAATTAGTTAATTGTTGTCTATACATTACCTGGCCAATTCCTTACGAACATAACAAAGAAACCTTAAAATCTAAGCAGTGAAGTTGTTTACATAGAAAAAATATTTCTTAATGTACAATGTTTTACAGAACGCAGCTTTTCAGGAGCAAGAGCACAATTAAATACGGATGTGATACTTCCGAGAACCATGAACCAGACTCCCAAACTACGTTCAGAAACACATAGCGTTTACAGTGCTGTTTAAATTTACAAAATTCAATAAGCGACAAATTAAGAAAATATACATAACGGAAGAGATTTTGCTTCAGTTTTTACATGGAAAAATTTGTCGATCCTACGTGGCACCTTACCAATCCCATTTCCATCATATTACCTCTTTCTAAGATCCCCCATTTTTCTTGCATTTCACCTTCGCATCTACCTCACCCTAAGCTTCTGTGATGTCATCATAAAGGCTTCTCCAGAAGGGCATAAGACACAGCAAATGTCTCCGGAAACTACGGGGTTATGAGAGCACACACCCAACAGTCGTACCGTATGGGGTTTTTATGGTTATTTCTCCCAACGCGGGAGAGTTTGTTTCTTAGCAGGACTGCTCGAACCCTGACAGGATGCATGCTTCCTCTCAGGTGCCTTTATTGCTGTTTCATTATTAATGGCATCATGGTCTCATAGCGTACGGTAATGTGTTCCCGTGCTGGGATCGCTATCCTCCTTTTCTGTAAGTTATATTAGTCTCTCTCTCTCTCTCTCTCTCTCTCTCTCTCTCTCTCTCTCTCTCTCTCTCTCTCTCTCTCTCTCTCTCTCTCTCCCGTTAATTTTAAACAAGCCCATCAGTATAATGTATATGGCTGCCGCTGCAAACGTCTTCCTTTCTTTTTTATGGCTTTAGAGAC